>NC_092522.1:61214660-61514660 GCF_037038585.1 Patagioenas fasciata
TCTTTTTTCGTTTCTACTCTTTTTCACCACTCATTAGACTTTGGAACTCTGAAATGGTCTTTGTTTCTGCCAGCAATGTTCTCCCATCATCCAGATTAAGGATTCATGTGCTTCCTTTACTGTAATGTGACTTTTTATATCCAGTATAACCTTCTGATAATTGTGCACACTTGCTATAAAGGAGAAGAGATACCTTCCAATGTCTGTGTTCAATTATTAGTGTCATCTGTAACAAACGATTCTGGTTTAATTGCAGAATTTGTCTCTGTTGTACTATGGACAAAATAAAACACAATAGAACATTAATTTAAATAGCAAAACTAATATTCACAGCAATATAAAAAAATAGTCCAAAGCTGAGGATGCTTTTTCAATTTGTTCCATGTGATTAGGTGAATTCTTTTGAGAAGACCATTAGACTCATAAACCCAGTGTACAGAGGGCTTAACACAGGAGCAAACACGAACACTCACACATTCATAAAATAATGGCACACCTGAATTACAACACAGCAAGTAACTCAACATCACAGGAAAATGTTCAAGTGAGAGTATTAGATGTTCAGCCATGGACGGATCAATGTTTATACCAAGTAATTTAGCAAAATCAAAAATGGTATCTATCTGGGAGGTGGTACAATTTACATTTAGGGCAGCAGTGTGGAGAGGCTAAAACTGCTGTATTCCCTTTGATTGCAGTGTATTCATCTTTCACATTGAAGTAAAAAAGGCTTTTATGAGGCTTTTTTTTTTCTCTCAAATGCAGTTGCAACATTTGGTGACTAAATTTATTGTGACTTCAGCATGATTTTTCAACACTGGTTGATTCAAGTCTCCCATGCCTTCAACAGTAGCTGTAGAGGAGCGAATTTTGACTTTTACAGAAAAAGAGAGTTGGGCACATAATGCCAGTGGAAAATCCCATATTGCTCCATGTTGTTGCTGTGCTTGGTAGACAGTCTGAACGATATTCTACTTTCACATACACACACACACTCACTTTCCAGTCCTCCCCAAATAACACATCGTTAAGATCAAAGTACATACTAAACCGAGCACAGATAAAGGCTTTTGAAAACACCACCTTAACTCTTCAGTGCACTCTTTGTTTGTGAAATGGCCATAATCCTTGCATCACATTATCTAATTTTACATAATGCCTCTCTCTAAAATATCCTGTAAGACCCAGGGATGACAGGGCCTATAAAACTATGTTGTTACCCATTTTTTGCTATTAATGGAGCACCATTTCTTCTGTTGTTTCCCATCAGGAACCTTGCTGTACAGTGTCATGTATAATACATTTCTATAGTGTGCTGCTGAGCAGCTCTCTTCCACTGGTGCAGTCTCACTTTGGAAGGAACAACTTGCCAGAAACCGCTAAGACCCTCCACACAAACAATCAGAAATCAAGGCTCCGTGGGGGAGCACATAGCTGCCTTACAGCAAGGAAATTATAAGCAGGATTATGGCCACCCAAGAATCTATCATTTTTTATCTCCATTTAGTTGGCTATCCTCACAGCAGCTTTCCTACACTTCCTATTCTTTAATTTCCACCCAGTAAAAGGGCTCCCATGGCTGAGGTACAAGATCCTTGATACTCACGTCCTCCTGACACTGTATTGCAAACCTTCACAAGCACCACTGAGTATCTTGTTCTCTCACCACCACCCAAGCAGTAATGGTGTCTCTCTCACATGCACCACCACCTAAGGTTAAGAGCTATATCTGTTTAGTATCTCATATACTTTCTACACAGGACTCTCCTCTGGTGTCAAGGGGATGAACTAGCTACTCACTTGTGTATCCAATGTGTGTAAATGAGCATTTACGTGATGTAGTTCCCCATCTGCTCACACATTAAAGAGATATGTATTTCGAAGCTGCTCTTACAGAACAAATATTGATTCTCACCACAAAAAGTCATCACCTCTCAGGGCAGGGTGATTTGATTTACACACGACCCCATGGTGCACAGGGAGAGGTCAAGCTGCCACGAGCTGTGATCCTGCCCGAAATTTCCACAGCTCTGAAGGAACAGTGCTGGCCACTTCCCCAGAGCCCTGGGCCCACAGCCTGCTTCCAGAGAGAAGGGCAGGCAAGGTCACAGCAACACAGCCCTTTCAGGGCAATCCTCACCAGTGCCTTCTCTGTCTACAACATCTACCCCTTTCTGTATAACAAGGAGTGTACTGAACTTTGCTCTTCCAACACAGCAACACAGGTTGCTATATAGGTCAGTCATCACATGTCCTCCTCCGAGTAGAGAGGTTTAGTAGTCACCTCCTGATATCTTCTTTAATAAGCAGCCTGACAGGTTATGTATCTTCCAGTTGGTCTGTTGCTGCGAGCTGAGTAAAAGCTAGAGGAAGATGGTGGGCATAACACTTGGTCCTTTCATTCAGAATAAATTCAGAGAAGCCAGATGTTTGAAACAATAATAATCTCCACCCCAAACATAACTACATGTCATCTCCCAAAACAAAGACACATGTGGCCAGAGAGGTTTCACAGGCAATTATATTGAGAGGGATTGTGCATGACAGAAACAGCAAGACCAGAAAAGCTGAGGAGGAAGACAAAAAAAGACCCTGTCACTATTCTGACAAAACAGGAAAGAATAAGCATCTGGATGAGCGGGGGCTGGGGCAGAGAGACATGACCCTGTATGTAAAAGGATTATCTCCAGCCTGATCCCCCATGGGTTCAAGGGAGCAGTTCCTCATGCATTCTTTATCATAATACAAGATTTCATCAAGACCACCTGATTGCCTTATCCATCTCTACTCCTAACAAGAGTGGCAGTACCCTGAATTTGGCTAAATTCTCAGGTCAGATATGTGTAACATCTAACCTAAAGCACTTTTAGTATCTATGCTCACACACATCATCTAATGAGTGAATAAAACTCAGATTGAATTTTGCAGGTTGTTGGTTTTTTAACCACTACAAAAGCTGTGCAAACTTCTACTGTCTCCCCTGCCCTGCACACACAGTTCAGAGAAAAAACACCTGGCCCTGGAGAACACTGAAGTCCAACATGGAGATTTGTTAAGTATTTGGTGATCCTGGTTAATTTGCAGTCACAGTAAAACTGTGCATTTGATTCCACAAAACCAGTAAGTACCTAATGGCTGCTCAGATGTAATGACCATATTCCCTAGCCAGTAATAAACAAAGGGTTACCATTTATTTAACAGACATTCATAATGGTCACATACAAGATTTGAAGGGGAAAATGTGGAGGAGAGGGGAGAAAGTGCAACTGCCATTCTGCAAATGCATATTGTAAACTGTTCATAAATTAGTTGCTCTTATTGGCAGTACTTTTTTTAGCTATTGGATGGATCCATTGCTATTCAAAGCCATTATATGATTTGTTTTATTCTTCCTCTTCTTACAGCTCAAAAGAGTGTAGTCTTAGGAAAGTAGCACTTTAGACACTTGTACTGGTAATAAAAGGGAGAGCACATCCCAGCTTCTGAGCTTACCACCTACAGCTTCTGACAACCCTTCTCCCTGTCTCACCACACCAGAGCAGCCAGCTTGCACAATTTCTCTTCTTCAGATGCCCCAAAGCATTATGTCTTTCCCAGTGTCTCTCCTACACCAGTGCCTCCTCCCCACACCAGGAACCATCCTATCTGCATCTCCCCCACTCTCTCCAAACAGCTCTCAGGAAGAGACTGAAGACTTTCTCTTCTCCATCATCATGAAAGCAGTGTCCTTGATCTCCGGCTCCACCCAGGAATAAACCTACAACCCTTTGCCATTTTCCTCAGCTCTGAACTAAAGCTTCCCCATCCCAAAGGCTGTTCCCTCCTGCACCCTGCAGTTGTGTGTGTGCATTTCTTCACTGGCTCCTTCCCCCAGCATCCCCAGCTGCAGCCTGTTAAAAAGGAAGCACAAGATTTTCTTGTCTGGAATTGATTTTAATTCTTGCCCTGGTGCTGCCCCTGCAGGCAGTAGTTTGCCAGCCCAGCTGTGGCACTGAGCTCCATCAGCTGTCCCCCCACGCACACCTTTCCCTCAGCAGGCTGTGACTGAAGAGAGGGATAAACACACACATACATTCATATTAATTTCTTTGCATACTCTGGAGTTATTTTACCATGTGAAGCCTATCAGAAGAAACCATCTGCTTTGTTTGTTTTTAAGGTAATTGTTTCCTCTGCAGACCCTGGAAATGCAAACATGGTAGTGCTGGGGCTGCTGCAGGAGAGCCAGACAGGGGCTCTGAAACAAAAGCAAAAAGGATGGGAGCAGCTGAAGTATCCAACCAAAATGAAAAGACAGAAAGCTTGGGATAATAAAAAACAACATTTGCAAGGAAGCTGATGGATTTTTGAATACCCTTTCTGTAATAAGGCCCTAATGTTTTGTTTCAAGGAACTGGATGGGAGGAAGAAATGTGAAATTTTCCTTCCCGCCACCAACTTTCTAGAAGAGTCACGATGATGCACAGTGAATTTGTTTTGGACAGACATCTCAGCTTTCTTCTCTTCCAATGCATAGCATTCCCCAAGTCCTCTTGTTTACCAGGTCACCTAGTGGGTAAGAGACAAGGCCACAGCGCTAAACCATATCTAGTAAAACATCTAGCATGATCATCTGCAAGACTGGCCCCAGTCACTTTGGTTTACTGCCATAGCCTCTCATTTTGTGACCCCCACCCCATGTCAAATGTTCTGACTTGAAGATGCTTTCACTCACTAGTAGCTGCCTGCAAGGCCCAGCATCAGGAAGAAGGCTACAAGTTACACACCACATCTCAAATGGGATACAGTTAACACAACAAAAAAGTTGGTGGTGTGTATCATACCTGATACATGAGATTTTACAGCAATATTTGGAATTATAACAGCTAGGTCTTCTCCAGATAAGATTTTCGGTAAAACTGAAGCTGTACCAAGGCCAAAAAAAAATGTAAGCCATAGGATAAAGACACCCACCATTTTGCAATTAGAAAAGAAAGAAAAAGTGTTGTTACCTATGACAGAAGGAAATGGAGGCTAATACAAGGTGAGAACTGCATTCATGAACTTCTGTTCTTTCCCAGAGTTAGGGTATGTGCAGGGCCCTGGAGGACTTGTCAATCAGGGAACAACCTGCAAGACAGCAAGAAGCAGGAAAGGTGCTCAGGAAACAGGTCCTGCAGTCCTCTGTGAAGCCAGGACTAAGAGGAATGACCAGCAGGACAAAGCCTGCACAAACAAACCATGTGAGAGAGACTGAAGGATGCCTTTAGACAGCCGTAGATGGATGCATGGATGTCCAGAACCCCCTACATATTCTAAAACCTGACACATAGTGCAAAACAAAGTGCCTGGTGATCCTGAAGGAGGAGGCCAGAAGAGCGAGTGGAATAGCACAGAACCTGCTTTTCAAAACACAAATTGGACCAGTGGAGTGGTGCTGAACCTGCCTTGTGAAGAGTGTAATCTCTCAAACTGCATGGGGCAATTACCTAATGAAAGCCTGTATTCTGTAGGAACTGATGATTGTACCAGAAAATGCTGGTATGACAATCCACCATGTCCCAGACCAGTCCAAGACTTGGGCTTTCTGAAACAGATCAAGGACATGGTTCTAGTATGGCTCACATATTGACATTACATTGTTGAAATAAAGAGAAATCACAGGAGTTCATGGTGCTCAGCGTGTGGCAAAATGGGGTGTACACGTTCTTTTAGTGCACATGGTGATGTCTCCAATAATAAATATGAACAAGTAAATAATTTTGCTACTTCATCTATTGATCTCATCTTAGAAAGGGGATCTCATGAAGGGATCCTGCCAGGCACTTGCGGATCACCATTATTAATGTGATGTACCTTATTAAGCAATCTGTCCAAAGATTCTCAAGAACCTTAAGAGCTTTAAAATAAGAAACAGACTTTAAGTCTTGTTATGTAGCAACTGTAGTCATCTTGCTTTATTCCTTAGATCTTATTGTTTGAGAGAGAAAAAATAAGAGGGACAGCAGAAATAACAATTTGCAATTCTTCTTGCTGAAATGTATTTAAATCACAAACACGAACATCTTACTGAAAATACACTTTTCCAGTAGAGGGAATGTAGAAGAAAGGAGGACTGACCCTTCCTGTCTTGGATGATAAATATTAAATCTACTTGAACTCTTGTAATTTACATAAGTTGAAGCAACAAACAGAAAGGGCTGCCTGAACCTAAAAGAACTGGAACATTTCTCAGTGCTCTGGGAGCTCTTTCTCATTTCAGTGTGGCTCAGTGTCCTTCGCTACATTTTCCAAGTTTCTGAAGATTAAATATTGAAGCTATTCAGCATTTTGCTACAGTTGCAGAAGAACATGGGAAGGAAGCAAGTGAAATTACAGGAGCAGAGATGCCTTCTGTTATTATGCTTAAGTTCTACTGCCATTCATTCCCATTTCAAAGAGCAGCATTTGTAGCTAGAAGGAAAACTCAGTCCAGCACTTAAAACCAATCAGAAATAAACAGAAAAACATTTGAAGGGAAATACACAATCTTTATCAGAAGAGCAATTGCCAGCCTTAACTGTGAATGGGGAAGACTGATGGGTGACCCCTCAAATAAATGGCCATAAACCTTTCATCTGCTGGGAACAGGAATAACTGCCTGAATATGAATTAACTCTGTCGCAGGAAACTGAATTTTGTGTTTACCATTGCCTGAAAATGAAAAGAGAATGCATCCTTAGCATGTTTGCCTATGAAGAAACTTCTCTAACTATGAAGAACCATACAGCAAAATTATTAAAGTGAAGGACACAGTGAGATGTGGAGCAGTTGTCATTTCCACGGCAGCAATTTACCATACAGCACTTAAGAGGGTCAGCGTGTCCCTCAGGATGGGTGTCTGAATTAGGACACACAACATCCTGACATATTCTGCTGAATAGTTCCCAGGCAATCGGAGCATGGGGGTATATGTGTGCTCAGGAGGCAGCTGGTAGGGGAGTATCAGTTTAGTATTCCTGGGCTGTGGACTGGAAGGACTGGAATAGCAGTTGGTGGCTGGCAAGGTGAAGGAGTAAGTGGTTACCCCGTCCCTATCTGAACTCTTCATTATCATTCTACATTCGCAGTGTGCCATACAGCTCCTGCCTGCTACGAACACCAATCTTATTTATGACACATCATATAGGCCCTGCAGTAAGTGAGGTACTCTGGCTCTCAGCATTTCACTAAAAACTACCTTGTGCTGCATTAGCATGCAAAATGAATGAGGCAGGAGCCCAGATCCAACACCCTCCCAAAATAATGTGCGACAACCTAATTAAATTTTATTGTAACTATACAAGCAAGGAAACGGAATTAAAGCCGGGTAGGCAAGCTCAATTTCATCATTTTGTTAGCCTTTGAGTGTTTGCAATTTGATAGTCTTGTCATTTAGGGTTTTTAATAGAATTTCGTGCATTTTTAGAAAATAAATTAAATTATGAGCTTCTACATGGTTCAGCTTCTGCTAGGCCAGCACACTAGAACAAGGCAAAAACTCGTGAAACTAACTGGGCAAATTCGCCATTTCCTTCCACAACGGTTCTTCTAATGTAACTTCCTAGTGGAGGAGATCACCTTTCTTCCTCAGTGCATTATTGGTCAAAGAGAGGGAGATTCCCTAAGCTAAAAATGAGAGCATGGTACCAACATAGTTTGGTACCTAGAGAGTAAAGACTGCATACACAGAAAACACCCTGTGAACACATCAGCAAGAAACAATCAATTGTACCAGAATAGCCAAGAGATACCTCAGAACCAAACACCAATCCATCCCCATATCCATGAGAACTGTTAAAATTACACAGTTGGAAGTGTCAGTTTTTAAGAAATCTTTATTCTTGTACCTATCTCAGCTTACACTTTCCAATTAAAAAATTGCTTCTGGGCTTGATATCAAATGCTTAAAACTGCAGCCAGAAACATAAGCAACTCAAAATAACCCCCTTAGAATGGAAACTCTCGTACATCCTTCATACTGCTATGCCTGGTGTACTCTGCCAATAAGATGCCTAAAAAGAGGGAGAGAAACTCGGGGTAGGTGTGAAGGGAAGGGGAATTAGACTGAAAAGCAATGAAAGAGAATTCCAGGGGGAGCTGGCAGAAAAGCTCCAGACATTCTGGTGGTTCTAAGAGTTTGTTCCAGGTGGCAAAATAGACACTCACTCAAGGGAGACTTCTGATGAAAAAGGACTGGAGACTTCAGGGCATGGGCCTTAGGAGACCTGCAGTAACTCTCTGAATCTCTGCTGTATTGTCTGCCACGGCATATGATTAGTTTCCTGTGTTGTAGTGCATTGTAAAGCATTTTATAAACCAATGAATTACACAGCTGAAGTGGAGTAACCACATGCAAGCAAACACGACAACCATTATGCTCTCAGCAACATCCTCCACACAGCCACGAACATTTGCATTAGTGCCAATTAATCTGAGGTGGTACAAACTCGGCAAGGCATAGGATTTGTTCTTTGGTGTGAAGGAGGAAGGGAGGGGAGAAAAATATCCTTTTGTCTTCAGAGAGGAAACATCTGGAGGAGTTTTCAAGGGCTTCAGTGACTTTGTTCAATGTGGCACAGGGGAGCGTGCTATTGAGAACTTTGATCTCACCAGCAGGTGACACTGTAGCAAGTGGGAGCAGCTATAAAAAGTTTGAAGCATTCTAGGGACAAGTCACACAGCCGGAGCACAAATGTGTTTTACACGTGTGATTCACAGTTGCCGAGAAGCGGGAACATGCAGCACAGACTAGTCTTTTGGTTTCAGCTTCTCCTTGTGTAGTAATGTATTCCTTTTCCTCTCGCTGCCCCCACTGCTGCTTTCAAGCACCAGGGTGAAACACAGAGTCAGGAAGGACGCGGATAGAGTCTTTTAACCCTGCTTCACGTGGAAACACATATGACTAAAGCAATGCCAGGGAAAACTGTTTAAATAGCCCTACCTCTTGTTGCAGTTGGCAGAAAAGCCATGTCCTTTATGCCAGCGCATAACACCAAGAGGAGCCCACTGAGCACCAAACGGGCCATTGTGTTTTTCCAGCTCCACGTTTCAACAAGCTGTTCTGCATGAGAAAATGATGACGGCATTCATGAAACATGGATTACATGAGTACATGTGATGTACTTTTTTAATCCTATGATTAATACAAAAGAAAGCAGATGAAATACTGGAGAATTAATAACAGATTTACCACTCTTACCTCTCCGTCATGGCTGGAACTACCAGGAGGACTGACCCCACATAACCCTGGTCTCTGGGACATGTGTCACTAAGGGCTCATGAAGATCTTCTACTTCTGTGTGAACTTCCAGTATCACTAAAGAAAAACCTTCCTGCAACTGGAGATCCCATGCACAAAAATTTGCAATTGCTAACTTAGTGAGCAATGCTTGCTCTGCGTATCCTGGTGAGGGCCATGGCTACTGTACACTGCAAAGGACAGAGTGAAGGGGCTCTTATTTTTACGGTCGGTAGGCCCTGAGATGCAAAGGGAATACAGGCAGAGATGTCAAGTTTTGTTCAGCTCCCTGTGTGATACACTGATGTTGTAAATGGGTTAATGAACTGATTTACCCCTTTCTAGACAACTTGCATGAAGCCTTTAGTTGTATTTCCCAGTCAAGACATCCTGCGCCAAACAGCACTAAGAAGTTGTTCCCAAATCCTCACTGCTGCACATAGGAGAAGCCAAGAGTCCTTGTGAGAGAGTCTAAACACTATTTGCAAGAGAGGATGGGAGGCTGCAGGGCACTGGCAGGCACAGACCAGTACCCACGTAGGGTTTAATGCCAGAAGCATTTGTAACAGCTTGCACTATCACTCCTGCCAATGCATGGCTGCTCAACTCCAGGTGTGTTTGATACAGAGAGAGTGAGTACCTGGTGCTGGTACCTGGCACAGTGTGGCCCAAGCCAATACCTGCTGTCTTCTTGAAGTTCACGTGAATGTGTTAAAAATCAGTTGGAACATGACAGTCTATGATAGAGGTGTCAACACCAGGGTGCTGGGCTAGAAGCAGGGTCACAGGCAGTCCCAAATGGCTCCACAAAGGGCTGGCAGAAATGCAAGAAATCAAGGCTCAAATAGTGTTTCTAAAATGTTTCTACTTAAGGCAGTAAACCAAGGGATATGAATAGCCCTTCCATAACATATTACACACATTTTTGGAAATGTTGTGGGGTTTTTTGGTTGGTTGGTTGGTTGTTGTTGTTGTTGGGGAGGGGGAGGGGGGGGGGTCTTTTTTTTTTTTTTTTTTACTATTATCTGAATCAGAATGCTGCCAAGCATCAAAAGGATGCTCTCTTTGGAGGGTCAGAAGCAGTTCTATATCTAATCACTTAAATAAAATACATTTGCAGCAATACACCTCCTCCTGTGTACACCGCAAGGGCCCACGTTTTACAATCACACCTTCCCATTGATATAGAGAGTCACATAGACAAGGCAAAATGACCAGGATTAAGAAACTCAGAGCTGACTTTGCGATGAAAGCAAACATCTAGCACAAACCAGTCAAGAACCCACAGTTTTTCATTGGTGTCTTTGACTGCGAGTCCTTGGAGACATTGTGATGACCAAAGGTAAAAAGCCATGTGTTGCCTGAAGTGTGGGTCTTCTACTTGAGCTGTTCCCTCTTAGACTACAAGATACAGTAATGGACTTCAGACTGCTTAGCTTCCACAGTGCAGACGTACCTCGCAATTTCTCATATGTACATTGAAGTAGACAGCTGAATTTATGTGTGCCTTATGTATTACTTTATGTGCACTATATTATCAGCATTACAAAACTACAGTGTAGCTTGCCTACCTTTCAACTCCCAGAAAGGAAGGGGCAAACAGCAAAAGAGTCAATCAGTTTTTCTCATCATCATTCCTATGTGAAAGGCTCACTGACAAAATTTGCTTCTGAATTGTGGTTTTCTGGAACAACACTCTCTAGTCACATAAGCAACACTTTATTTTTCCAAGTGTAGTTATTTATTTTCTTCACATTTGAATTTTCATGTCACTTCTCTTCCTCTCTGTAGTTTTTGCTTTTCTAAACAGTGTGAACATGTTCTGTAATTACTGCTGACAGCCCAATGTTTAATGGTGTTGAGTGTCTTTTATGGCACAGTCAGACATTTGTTTGGGAGACAGCTGTCTCCGCTTAAGAAGCTGCTGCCCCGTAACTATTTATCTCTGCCCCACAACTCAGACATGGCAACTGTCCATACCTGCAAAGAGTTGAAGCAAAGTCTCTATCCCTTCACACAGCAATAGCCTGGAAGAGCCCAGGGATCCGGTGACTGCACCTCAGCAGAGGGGAGCGGGAACAAATACCCAATCAAGCAGTAACTTGTTAAACCACCGCAGCTGTTTCTCAAGCAAACATCCGATCATGCCCTTGGAGGCAGCGCAGAGCAGGCAGTGCTGGAAGGGAAGAGGTTCCCAAAGCCTGGAGATGCTGGGGGAACCATCCCACGTTCCTCCCCTGCCCCAGCCAAAACCATTCTGCTGTGATCCTCTCCTGCTCTGTCTCTGAGCCTCCTCCTGCCCTTCGGACTCCTTTTCCCTGCAAGCACCAGAAGGACCATCGTGTACTTAAAGCACAGCTGAACTTTTCTAGCTGCTTTTATCTCCTGTTGCACGGGAATGCGGTCGATATGGCACGCTTCCCAGCTGTTTTCACAGAATACTGGCCCAGGCAAGCACAGCTTTAGATAGCCTGGGTGTGACTGATTACCTGGTACACAAGTCAGGCAGTGATTTGATTGGCACCAGTCCCAAGTAATGTGAAGTAACACAAAACTCATCTATCACCATGCGGCACTTACCAGGTGAACCCTCATAAAGAAAACTTGCCTGACCTGATAATACGGTATTACCCCCAATAATTATGCAGTTTAATACAAGTGCCAACTACCCACCAGGGAAAGGGAGGGGGGGAGGGCAATTGCAGCCATCTGTGTTGATTTGCCTGAATGTTCTCATGAAAATGTTCTCAGCATACAGCGTGCTCATAAGCACCAGTCTCGAAAGGCTGTCAGGAAACTGTTCTGTGAGACAGTGCTGGGCCACTCCACGTGTTGTCAAACTGTGCTGCTCATGCTGCCAAATTGTTTTGAGTATCTTGAGATTCTTCAACTATAGCAAAGGAGGAGATGTGGAATGTGCGAGAAACTCAGTCCCTGCCTTTGCAGGAACAGAAAACCCTAATCCCTTGCCGCAGCGTTTTATATTGCAACAAAAGCAACTAATAAATTTTTGTGTTATCTATTCCCTTGCTCTGCACTTCAGTGAGATTAGTTTAGAGCAATTAGTGACTTTTCTGCACAGTCTGAGAAAGTAGGCACTTTCTAGTCCTCTTTCAGCTTACTTACCAGAGTTACTTTTTTAATTAATTTCTCCATTGTACCACCACAGTAGAATACAAGCCTAATACTTCCACCATTTGTAAATCAGCATATGATTTTATACAATGTATACAATTCCCACAAGAAATGAAACCATATCTGCTGACAGCATCCTATGCAAATGCTTTGCAGGATTTTCCTATTTCATTAAGGCCAAGAAGGACCACTGCGACCACCTTATCCAGTCTCACCTACCATACAGGTGTGGCTCGAGCAGACCAAGTCTTGACCTAAACAGCTCTAATGACAGAGAATCCATAGCATCCACTACCCTCTCTTACCATTGAAAAGGCATTTCTTCCACCCAGCCTGCAGGAGCGGAGAGAGTTCAGGAGCTATGTCTCCTACCCTGGAAATGCTTTGTGCAATATTGTCCTTCTTCTACGTGATGCAGCAGAGGAATCCATCACTGCAACAGACTCCCCACTTCCCTCTACCTCCCATCACACTTGCCCCCAATCCTAATCTGGGAAGTGTTACATCCAAAAGTATTATAATTTATTTCTTTGACTCAATGCTGATAAAAGTTTCACAGTGAAGACAATATTCAGCTTTTAAGAAAGTGCTCCTAAAATACAGAGATGTAAAATTATGCTAGTCTTCTCATCTGCCTTCGAATCATCCAAGAGATGTGTGTGGTAGAGACAGTATTTTGCTTTTAAATCTGCAGGATTTTTCCATTAAGTTCTATATACACTTTTTATCAGTTTGCTATAGCTAGCACCAAACTGCACAGCTTTCTCCCTTCTGAAACAGGAAATGAATACTTCCGTTTAATAAAATTGCCAAAGGAGATGCTAGGAAGTCCTCTTAAATATGATAAAATGCCCTAATAACATATACACTTATAACTGATGTTCCATTTTGAAAATTAACATTTGGAAACAAGATCATTTTAGGAAGAAAAATCCAGCAAGTAGAATTCTGCAACTAATCATCTTGAAAACCACTACAGCATGAAGTGCTCAGGGCAGGCACCCCATGCTTCTGCTGTAGCAATTCTGTAGGTAGCATGGGGTGTATATTAGTACCACTCTCAGCTGTGCCTGGGCATTTAGGAGTATTATCACAATAAAAATCACCAGCACCTTCACAGACCTTTCCAAAAGCCATGGGTTTCACAAAGGAAAAGCTAAAAAGCTCCACGGGTATTCAGTTTATTCAGCAGAGCAGCTGATAACTGATCCCGCAGCCCTTATTCAGGAAAGAATGTAACTCCCAAGGCGAATTCAAGTGAGTACCATCAGCTCAAATGTTCTTCACCAAATAACCAGTAGCCCCAGAAGACTGAAGACAGATAAAAACGTTCTTCCCTAAACCTAGTTGCCAAATGGAGCCAGCTGAAAATCTTCAAATGGAATTTCTGAGGGCTTAAAATCAAAGGTATTTTTGTCTGAGTAGGACAGCAAAATCAGATCTCTAACAAGGCAAAGAGGCATAGCAATTTTAAGAGTATTATCATTGTCTTTGCCTAAAAATCTCAGCGCTATTCAAGCCATTCTGCTCTCGCTGTGTGGGCATTTTCACAAAGTGTGTTTTGCTGGTCCTAGTGCCTGGTCCAGAAACTGAATACCACGCCAGAAGTAAACATGTTGTAGCCATTTCTTTCTGTGTTAACACAATGTATTTCTGCAGTATAATGAAGGATGACAGCAACAGCGTTGCAGGGCATTTAGGTTCATTAGTATGGCCAGCAAGCAGAGGAAAGGCAGCTGGAGTTCAAACATGAAGATGTTGTGGACAAAGCAGCGCGCTTCTCCCTTTGCTGCAGTGTCCACTCCTGCCATTCCCAGCCATGCAAGCACACTGCTAATTTCACCGGCACTGACCGACCGGGCAAAGACCAGTCTTTCCCAAAAATGTTGCAGGATTTAGCCAGAAAGCTGTTCTTCAGGGACTAAGTGAACTACTTAGTTTTTCTCCTGGTGCATCGTCTTCAAAGAGCAAATTAATAGCAAATAGTCATGTAGGCCAGTCAGAAATGGGAAAAATTCTCCAGACCTTACAAGGGTGTCAAGTGCAGTTCACAGAGAGCAAAATTAAAGCCACTAGAGACAGCCAAAGTTCACCTATGAGCATTTCTCTGATGGGTGATTGCTTCTCCCATTTTCCTTTTACAAGCTTTGAGGTGCATAAGTAAAATAAGATCACAGAGCGACTGACATGTTTTTATAAGCGTGGACAAAGAAGGCAATTTTAAACCTTTTCTGAGGTGTGTATAATTACAAGTACATTTCAGATGTTGTTAATATGCCTAGGTGCTTAGGGAAAGCAATCTTATATTTTAATAGATCACTTTATTACAGCAGCACTCGGCTTCACCGCTATATTCAGGGTTGAGTTAGCCTCCCATGTTTTCTAGAGGTTTATAACTTAGCTGTAAAAAAATCATATGAATTGAATATTCATGCCAGCTCATAAAAATCTCTATACTAATTGGCAAAAATATAAAAGTGGTTAATCTTTTACAGATATGAAATCCTACTGGCTCAGGAATTATATAAGCTTTTTTATTTTTCTTTTTTTCTTTCTTTTTTGGCAATCACCTAACTTTGCAACCATTTCTGTTTAAGAAATGTATTTGGCAAATAATTAGCATATATTGATTAGTCATTACACTGGAGAACTATTATTGCAGAGATTTTTTTAAAAAAAACTTAATCAAAGCTTGCATTAGACAACAGATTGCAAAAGCTCCAAAGGAACCATTAATAAAAGCTTGTAAAAAAAAAAAAAAAAAAAAAATTAATGCTTATGAAAGCAAGAGATCAGTGAAGTTGGCCAGGGCTAGTGATGTACAGACTTCCTATAAGGCTTTGCCAATAAATGGCAAGAAATCTGTACTAAGAATTTTTTACTGTTTCAGTCATGAATCCTCTCTGAGCACACACTGCTGTTCACCACAAATGGCATGGCACGTTTGTGTCGTAGGACAGTTACTAGAATGACATTCCCAGCCTGGAACCAACCCAGCCTACCTCACCTGTACAGTAGTCCTGCATGATGCCAGCGGACTGACTCACATGACCACGATTTGGCTCTTAACTTTTAGCTATGACCTCAGCTAGAGCCTGAAGCCAGCTTCCCAGGACAGTTTGGCAAGCACGCAGGCAGTACATCATGTGGATTTTCAGTGGCGCAAGCTACAATACTTCATAATTCAGTTCTGCAGAAACATCCTGCTCACCTCCTTCTCCAAAGCAGTCTGTTTAAAATCAGTCAGGCTGCCGGCACAGGTAAAGTGATCAGGATTTCCTTCTGAAGTTCTCTGCTTTCTGATGACATGGCTTGTCTTCTGTACTGTGTGAGGGAAACAAAACTCTTAGGACTTTCATTGGACCTCTTTAAAGCTCTTTAAGCTTTTACTTCCACTTTTCTATTTACCTTGTGCATCAAGTATTGAAAAAAAATAACTCCCCTGCTGATGATCTCCATTTCTGCATTTGTGTTTTGAAGAGTTTAGTGAAGACCACCAAACTACTAACATTTAAACATTGGCTCCTGAACATAAACATGCTTCCCTTGAGAAAATACCTTAAGTTTCCATAAAACCAGCAGCATTACTCACCTACACTCAAGTAAACTAATGATGGTCACCTACTTAACAGCAACAATGCAGGGTTGGATAGATCTCGACCCCTTTCTTGTATGCATATGTCAAGCCTGTTTTGCATGATGCATCTTTTTTTCCCACCACTTCTAAAGTAAGGATGAGAATAATGTTACTCTACCTTCCAGGGCCATTGCCATGACTCATGTCAAACATTATTGTGTGATGCTCAGACACAACTACAGATACCAGGTAAGTATACGAGCTTTACATAGATATTTTTTCCCAGTACCTTTTCAGCCAAGAAAGAATAAGGCAGGTACAGATTCTTGGACTTTGTTGTTTCAGCTCCTTGCAAGTGTCCAAAAGAATCACTGCTGAGTAACTTTTTGGCTTCTTTACCTCAAGAAAAACATACTCTCATGTGTCAATGCACAGACCTACCATACAGGAGGTCACACTAATGCTTTTAACATGTATCATTAGTGGCATCGTAAAGTTTTCATATGAGTAGTGTGATATGTTAAATGGTACTCCAAATGATGCATTACATGCCACCAATACAAATTCACTTTTTACACAAAGGTTTGGCATGATTAATGATCTGTTACAGTCTATTGATTAAATATTACCTGTTACAGAATTGCTTAAGTACATATTTACAAGATAAACTGGAACAGCTCACAGTCATTACAGTCTTTGTGGTAATTAATAGGAATGTTATGTAAATACACATTTAAGTGATTTATGTAATAGGTCTTCAAATAAGCTGTTATGATCTATCATGCTGTAATGAATTAGCTCCTTTACTGTAGGTAGGTATCTGACCTCTGCTGGAGTCTGAAAAACCTGCTTATATGTCTCACTACTCTTGCCTGGCTTCAACAGAAAACCATGCCTGAAAAGGTTGCTACTGGAGAACAAAATGGGGGGGGGGGGGGGGGAAGAGAAAAGAAAAGAGAAAAGAAAAGAGAAAAGAAAAGAAAAGAAAAGAGAAGAAAAGAGAAAAAAAGAAAAGAAAAGAGAAGAAAAGAAAAGAAAAGAAAAGAAAAGAAAAGAAAAGAAAAGAAAAGAAAAGAAAAGAAAAGAAAAGAAAAGAAAAGAAAAGAAAAGAAAAGAAAAGAAAAGAAAAGAAAAGAAAAAAGAAAAGAAAAGAAAAGAAAAGAAAAGAAAAGAAAAGAAAAGAAAAGAAAAGAAAAGAAAAGAAAAGAAAAGAAAAGAAAAGAAAAGAAAAGAAAAGAAAAGAAAAGAAAAAAGAAAAGAAAAGAAAAGAAAAGAAAAGAAAAGAAAAGAGAAAAAAAGAAAAGAAAAGAGAAGAAAAGAAAAGAGAAGAAAAGAAAAGAAAAGAAAAGAAAAGAAAAGAAAAGAAAAGAAAAGAAAAGAAAAGAAAAGAAAAGAAAAGAAAAGAAAAGAAAAGAAAAGAAAAGAAAAGAAAAAAGAAAAGAAAAGAAAAGAAAAGAAAAGAAAAGAAAAGAAAAGAAAAGAAAAGAAAAGAAAAGAAAAGAAAAGAAAAGAAAAGAAAAGAAAAGAAAAGAGAAAAGAAAAGAAAAGAAAAGAAAAGAAAAGAAAAGAAAAGAAAAGAAAAGAAAAGAAAAGAAAAGAAAAGAAAAGAAAAGAAAAGAAAAGAAAAGAAAAGAAAAGAAAAGAAAAGAGAAAAGAAAATTAAGGAAATCATTAGATATTTGCCTTCAATTTGTCATTGTTATTGCGAATTTCTATTCTCTAGATTTTCAGTATGCCAGCAAAATATTAAGTTACTCCTGCTAGTTTTGGTGTATCCTCTTCACTTGGGTTTTCCAACAGTCTAACATGCAACGAGATGACTAAACCAGGCTCTCAGTTATAACTCATGACTTCATGGGACCATCTTTTTTGATGTTTTGTTCATGAAAGAAACAAAATAGCTGTCTATTCATATTATTACTTCTAACGCTTTCCCCTTCAAAATGTTCCCCCAATACATACTCAATACATACTCCAGATAAAGAAGCGAAGTTTCCTCTGATCTCACAGCATGTAGACAAAGACTTGATTCAGATAATTTTTACATTGGTGAGGGTATCTTTCCTGTGCTATTCGACTTACTAAGCGGTGACTGCAACAAGATCGTGAACATTATTTCCTCATGGAAATTGGATTTGCAGGGTCATTTGACATTGTATGCAGCCACAGGTCTCACAGGCACAGGGGATGAAGCATAAGCATGTTTTGGCATAGCCAAGACACTCCCCCAGCCACCAAGATGGTGAACCGAGGCCGTTCACTTCCATGATAATCTGGAAGAAGACCCTGAGAAGGCCCATGCATCTTTGGATGTACAATGGAGCCCTGGGGCCATTTCTGCCTAACAAGAAGGAAGGGCAGATGAGTGGACACGTGACCACATGCATCCACCAGCCACTGCCCACACTGTGCTGTGGGTGCAGGACAGCAGAAGACACCTGCTCTTGTCTTAGGGCTCCAGATGCAGCCCTTGGAGCAGCTCTGACAGAGATGAGGGTGGTCCTCCACATAGCCACTTCTGAGGTCATCTGTGCTAACCCTGGTGGGGGCAGGTTTGAGCCCTCAGCCAGTACGTGGGCACTAATGAAATCCATTAAACTGTCAACATTTAGGGAGCACTGTTTTACAAAACCACTTAAACATACTATGCAACAGTCAGCTGAATTAGGCCTGTCTGCCTGTGCGGAGTCAGAGAGAGCCATGTTACTCTTCAGGGGATTGAAAACTACTCTGCAGAGCAGCACCCTGATTTTTTCATTTTAGTTTTAGCAATTATTCAAATATACTTAAAATGGACAAGCATATTTTTACTTCCTCCACCATAAAAATAATATATATATATATATACATACATATATCCTCTCTATCAAAGGCAACTAACACCTTCCAAAAAGAAACAAAAACCCAAGCCACTGGTACCAAATGGGCTTTGAAGATGGGATTTGAAAGTGGGGGGAAGAGATACTTGCACATAGGGTGAATATCTGTGTGCCACTGGAGCTACACAGCAGGGTGTTTTAAGATGCATGGAAAGAGGTCAGAGCCTATTGCAGGTAACAGATGACAGTGTGGCCTCTGTGTGTATGTGTGTGTGTGTGTTTGTGTCACAAACATTTTGGAAAATACACTATATTTAGACAGATCTTTTCTTCTTGTCCTGTCATGTTTCTGTCAGTTCTCATTCAAATGAACCTACATATCAAAGGAAGATGTTTGGGTTTTTACCTGTAAGGTTAATCTCCTTCCTGCTTATTCGTTCACCTAGAACCATAGTCCCCAAACTGGACTAGGGGAGTTTCATTTACCTGAAAGGTTTTGCACGTGAACTGATAGAGACATAGGTGACTCCTTAGACAAAGAACAGATATGATACAGAAAACACAAGGCAAACATCAGTGGAGTCCTCATCCTTAAATAAGTCTGTGTCCTGAGTAAGGATGACAAGGAAACATGGTCTCCCATGGTCAGGAACACTTGGTTATCTGCAGTGAAGTTTTCAGGAGAGTTTTGTGACACAAACATAAATACAAAGGTGCTGACCCTTAACACATTGGCTTTAGGCTCCTGTCTTCTTTCCACATGAGAATCACAGACTAGCAACAACTAGTGGCACAAAAGAAATAAAGGTTTTATAGTCATCCCCAGCCTCAACAAGCATTCAGTCTTACAAACTGTAACTTTTGGGACATCAGCGTCATCTCTCCAGCAATGAACAGTGATGTCACCAGGCAAACATTAAAACTGTAGATATAAAATAAACAGGCAAAGCAGGTAAACGGTGAAAAAAACCCACACAACCAATTTTCATGCAAATTTCCCTAGTTCTAGCAAATGAAGGGGAAAAGCAGAAAAATAAATGATACATCTGCACAATTGATTCTCAATAGAATGTTTTTCAAAGCTCACCAAGAGACATCACCAACTCCTTAACATTTGCTTTCCCACTAATTCGTATCCTGTCAATTTGCAAGCTATTTCAAACACCACCTTTATTTAATAAAAATGCAAAGCACAATGGGCAACTTATGTAAACAAGGTTGGCAAAATATCTTTGTAGGACATTCTGGAATGACTCAGGAAATGAACAAATTAAGGAATGAACATTTTAATAGTTCAGTGTAAATGGGATATAGTCTAACCGAAACACTAGGCCTAACACTTATTACCACAAAAATATCTATAGAATTTAACTTTGACAGAGTAAAACAGTCTTGCATCAACTCTCTGGTAGGAAGTCATATGCCTCCTAGACCTTTAAAAATATCTGTTACAACAGCACTACTAATTATTATTATTATTCAACAGTAACATCATAAAAAAAATACTTAGCACTCAAAAATTATTAAGCTTTTAACAAAAAGTATGGATCATTATTCTTAAGGTATGAGTGGAAGATTACGGTCTAGATTTCGAAAAGGATCTACTAATTTACAACGTCTCAGCCAAGTTAACGTTTAAAGCTAAAATGACCTAACTAGTCACAAGGTTTCTCGGAGTACAATAGAGAAAGAAGGAAAATTGGATTTTCTCCATGATGGATGAGTCTAGGAAAGCCCCATGAGAGTTATTGCCTAGTGTTTTTCAAAAGATTTGCTTTTTGATTTCATGATGGTGGACAAAGGAAGGCTATTCAAAAAACCTGCTTCCGTTCTCTGCCTGGTTAAGCTGTCCACAAGACTACAGTGCCCTATTATTTGGGTCCCCAAACCAAGATTCTTGTGCTGGATTGAAGTCAGCCCCAGCTGACTTCAGTCAGCAGCCATTTCAACCAAAGAATCCCTTCTACAAATACATCATGGCCACACATGATGTTCTGGAGATATAAAATAGACAAAGGAATAATACTTCTTTGTTACGGAGGTCAAAGGTACATTAAAAGTGCATGAAGGGGTGTATTATAGGCAATTTTAAGCGTCATTTAAAAAAAAAAAAAAGAAAAAGAAAAAGAAAAAAACTTGTTGGATGTAGCAACTGATAATTTATCGAAATATTTACTAGTCATTTACTAGACTTTCAGTAACTTTATATGTGTAAAGCCCTAATATAAGCCATAGCTTATGTAGCTTCAAATTTCAAAAAAAGAACATCATAAATTCTGTTCCAGCTCCATATTTAATAAGCAAAAGGTCTCGTTTTCCAGATTGCTGAGTAGTCTGTAATTTTCTTCCCTTCACTGGGAGCTGTTGTAGACTCAGCATTTTCCAAAGCAGGCTAATTATTTAGTTGCCCAAACATGATACAAGAAAACTAACTCAGAGCTAACTACTACAAAAGTAACTGTCTTGCACAAAAGCGGCCAAATACTGGTTCTTCACAGGAGAAGAGAAACAAGAAACCCAGATCTCCAAGGGAAATTGGTATGTGCTAGGGTGTTATCAAGACACAGGAGCTGGGTTGGCAAATAAATTAGTTGGTTTTATTGAGCTCTGTGTTACCATAGCCAGACTGCTCCTTGCACCCGAACTAACTGTTTTAAAGCCACTTCAGGTGTCTCCATTCTGCCACTGCCTGCCAGCTCGGCACTCCCAGTGAGGGAGCCCCAGCTTCCCCAAAGGGCTGCTCTTCCCAAAGGGAACAACATGGGAGACGACTTTACTCCCTTCCACATCAGCTGGTGCTGCACAGGGAGTACAATTAACTTTTAAAGACCACAGGGGATACTCTCAGTTTGCTCACGCCATCACACCTGTAAGCTGCCTTTTCTCCTTCACAGACAAAATACCTTCATATATAACCTCTATTATGCATTTTTAATGTCACTGATATTAGGAGGAAGAATTTGGCTCCTAAGCAGGAAGGCAGGCATTTCCAAGGGAGAATTTTCATAGCAAAATTCTTGAAAGACATGAAAAGGCTGAAGATGCCAAGTCTTAGTGGCCTTTGGGTTACTCTGAGACAGAGACTCAAAAGAGCTCAAAACCCGGACACAAAAATAAGGGACAGGTTTCCAGTGAAGCTGAGCTCATTTTTAAAATTCCTCAGTTAATTCAGTGCCTAAATTAGAGTCCAGCTCTTTCTGAGAGATGATACCTATTGACTAAAGAATTCAGCATGTTAACTGCTCTGCAAGATCTTCCAGGAACTTGGTTTCCCTCTCTTGTGCTACAATTACTTCTGGTTTTAAAGACAGATAGGTCATTTCTGGAGGAGGGAAACTCCTCAAAAGAATGGAAAGAATTTTCTTCCACCAAAACATAGTCCCATCCATAAAGGCAGAAAATAGCCCAAGCAGTGTCACAGACAGACTATCAGTCCACACAGCACTGAAAAAAAAAAAAAATCCAGACATGTTTAGTGGATGGAGGACACCCACCCTGCATTTGAGGGAAGGGATGCAGTGAGACTTGAGATTGAATTAAATAAATTATTGCATTATATTGCTTTACCTTACACTTAAAGTGTCTGCTGCCTAAGAAAATTCTGAAAATTCTTGCTGACACATACACATAGGCAGTTTTAAAGTGCTCTTCAGAGTGGAAGTCCTCTCAAGGAAAACTAAGTACAGTGAAGTTCCAGATGCTTTTCACAGACACAGGTATTTTTTATCTTCTTTTAGTGTCTGTTTTAGCACTGAGAGGGCTGATTAAAGTGAGAAACAGTACACTTCCAGCAACAACTTCCATGATATCCAGTTTCCTCTCAATATCTGAAACGGTGTGGAGTGCTTAGTCTGCACTGTTACTCTCCCCCATGCTATCTCAGAAGCTACAAAAGGAGTGCATTGAACAGAGCAGCTCAGATAACTGAGATTGTAGATCCCTGTCCAAGTGGCGTATGGCTGAGACTGCTCAGGGCTATGGACAGCTGACAAACAGCACATCAGGCTTCTAATACAGATGCCCAGAAGAAGAGGGACCCAGCAACAGTCAAGTTCCACCGCATTTACCTGTTTGGCTGTAAATGCATGAACCCAGCCACTTCCAGTGAACTGAGCCTCAGTGCCATCCTCGATTATTGTCAAGATTAACTCATAATCAACCATCAGCCATAACACAGACATACATTCTTCTACAGGCATTGGTTCCCAAGCAAATATTAATTTATTCTGCATTCTGTCTGGCTTTGTCTGCCTTTTATTTTTATTAAAGCTAACTGTGGTAGCTTTACCACAGTTTAAGCTAATGGTTAACCAGATCGATGAAATCTCACGAAATGTTGTTCGATTGGCTCACTGAGACATGAGCAACTTCAGTGAAAGTACTGAGCCTTGAAGAAGACAGAGAAATGCCTTTCTGCCTAATTCTGATTACTGGAAGCCTTTCTTGTATGCTTTGCTGCCACTAAACCCATGCTTGCTTTGTAAAGTTGACAAGCGATGACAAAGTACTAATAGAAAATCTCAGAAATCAGTTCATGTGTGTCCAAAGCCATGATGTAAACTTAGCCCTTCATCTAAGAAAAACCAGCAGCAAGCTCTGTATCCAAACCCAGACAGCTGGATTACCTAGGAATGTTAAACAAACAAGTGCTAACCTAGTCTTACTGTAATTATCCATTCATCTCTTCCCCTTTTTTAACTATGTGAACTTATGCTCTTTCTTTGTCTGAGAGAGACCTGCTCCAAGGAGGCTTGAAGTCTGATTCATCACTGTTCTCCTGGCTTCAGTGGGATCACGCCACAGTAAAAATGGAGTAAAAAAGTAGGAAGTCAGCTTTTTGGATACTTGAGTGTTTCTGGAAATTTTAGCTATTTGGAGAAGACTTCCCATGAATGACTGGAGTAGGATTGCCATGATACAGCATTTTTCATTGCTATAACTTTGTGTACAACATAATCCCATTCTGTCTTACATTTCATACCTGGCTCAACCCCTAAAAACATACTTTGTGAAATACCTTTCTGGAATCCGAGCCACAATTAAAACTGTAGTTTCCATGTGAAGACAAACTAGGCCTGAATCCCAATGCATTAAAAAGAAATTTCAGAAATGTGTCTGAGTACTTCGGAAAGTTCCTGGGTTGGTCAAGCAAGCAGAAGAGAAAGGAAAACCAAGGAGGCCTCAAAGACAGACTAGTTCTGTAGCAATGAATAACAGAGGATGGGGCTCAGCTCAATATCAGTCACAGGCCCAAGGTTCTGAATAAATGAGAAAGATGCCACATGGGAAAACAGAGTGTCATCTGACTCAATTCTAGCTCCTATGCCGTAACTGTATGTCCTAATGTGGTCACTGTCTATCCACATGCTTCACTTTCAGCTATGTCATACAAAAGCGTTTTAATAGATGCTTAGAGAATCATCCAGAAAGTTACCACAGAGTAAGCTGGGCTTTGTAAATTCATACCTTAGCACATGGCAATTATTCTCCAAGAGAGGTGTACAGTGTGACCTTAGATAGGCCACTTGGTTTGTAAGACTAAGCTTCCCACCCATAAAATTAGGATGAGATCATCATTTCCTTCACCTTATGAGTAGCTTTTTAGCTGTAAGCACTTTGGGGCAGAAACCATTGCTTTGCAACATCCTAGCAAGACTGGGGCTCTACCAGCTACTGTCATACAAGTGTCCATAGACATGAGTTTCAAAGAACCCATGTATATTTGTGACAACAGAGTTATCTGAATAGATAACTTGAGATGAAGGTCCTTTGTGTCCATAGCTATTGATTTGCAAAATCAAATCTAAATGATCCTGCCTGTTCAAAACCAAACTCATTACTTTGGTTGAGGTTTTTTCTATCCTCACTGCCCTACAGGGTTCCAAATAAATTTTGTATCTTTTTTTACTCAATTAGACTTTCAATTCTTTTTCCTTAATGTACTTCACCTGTTTCCCATTGCTGCTGCTGCTGCTGCTGCTACAAAACTATTAGCAAGAAACTTGGGTATCAAGATGGATCTTGTGCTCTGCTTGTTGGGTCACGGTGTTCTTTGGGCTTTGACAGAACAAAACGTGCATGCGGCCCTCAGAGTGATATCAAATGGGCACCTTGGCGCTAAGGTTTTGACAAGCTCCCTGCCCTTGCTCAAGCCCTGTATCTCTGTAAGTACACGCCATTGGAACTGTGGAGGCTGCTGCTTTCTTTCTCTGGGGAGAACAGTACAGTCAGAAGGAACATATGCCATTACTGTTACTGCACCTTTGAGAGTGCTGACACCCACCATATAATTCCAGAGGAAAAGGGAAAGGAAAAAAAAGAATCCCACTCTACAGACAAAACAAAATCTTCAGGTTGGGACCTCAGAACCCAAGAACTGCTGAGCCATTAATTTCTCTGAAATGTCTCTGCCTTACAAAAAAGCCCCATACTCTGTACATATATAAGCAAAACATTTCCTGCACACTTCCTAAAGGAAGGATTCTATTTTACTATGTGCAACAGGGTTGCCTTTGTAAAACCCACATTACAGCCTGAATTATAAATAAATAAATAAATAAATACAGATAGAGAGAGAATGGTTTTGTTAGTTCAAAAAATACACAAGTTGTTGTTAGCAGGAGAAAAAAATGTTTGCATTCTTGACCTTTACAGAGGTAAGACAAAAAACAACTATTTTTTTTATACTAATAGCATTCTATGTCTGTCCCTTGTACATTTTCTTTTAAACTTGCCATTTTGCTGCTGCAGCTGGGCTTGTCAGTTTTCAGCACTAATGGGTTGTGATACAGTGTCAGGGGAAGTCAACAATCAATGCTGGAAAAAAGGGCTATCACTGCTGACACAGCCAAGGATGGAAACACAATGGCCTTCGTTTGGAGAGAAACAGAAGAAAAATCCTGAGTTATATCTTGCTTTGAAGATTAGTAGAGATTTAGCCCTCACTGACCAAGCTATCACTCTCACCCCTTCCTGCCTCACCCTATCCTCCCATCACTCCACATCTCACCCAAAAGAAAGGTTTTCAGTTAAACCAAAAAAGCAGAACATTTTATAGCAAACATTTTAAAGGGCCATAGTTAACGTTTATGTTTATAGCTATTGCAGTTATTAACTTTCAAAAGATTGGGGGGGTGTAAAAAAGAGTCTGAGCTGCCCAGCGTATGTGTATGGAGCAGCATGGCAGAAACACTGGCAGCTGCCTCAGTGTGAATCAGATCAGTGCTGAGCCCCCCAACTCCATCTGAACTCAACATAAGCAACAGACACTCAGCAGCCGTAAAATCGGGTGCCACGGATAGAATTATGGAAGATAGACAGTGTTCAAAAGCGTTCAACAAGAATAATGGCAATATTATTTACTTCCATAGCTTCATGTTAGAAAACCTGAGTAGCTCCAAATCTCTCAGAGTCCTGGAGAGACAGGGACAGAGTATGATTATTTTAGTTTCCAGATGGGGAAACTGTGACAAGTACACTCTTTAATATCACACCAGGATCTTACATACAGAGTCAAGAATAGAACTCAGGAGACATCAGCATAAATATGTTACCAGACTTCATAGCCTCCTTCCCTCAAAACTGTACCTGTCCAGTGCCATTACTGATCTTCTAATATCAGTAGATAAAAGGTCAATCACAGATTTTCCACTTCTTTCAATGAAAAAGACAGAAACTGATTTCAGAAAATTCAACATATCCAAAGCAGACAAGACTAACTGAATCTTGCCTCTTCCAGGCCAAGAAACCAGCTTCTCAAACATATTTGGATATGCCTGACTACACAGATAACCCTAGAATATATTTTCCAAACCTAATTCCTTTTCCTAGCAAGTCATGGGTCTAAATGTGGACTCGCATTAACTCCTCTGTTAGTTCAAAACGTAATTCTGGAAGCACAGCCTACCTTCACCAAAAGACAGTTGCACACAGGGGTTTCCTCAGGTATGAGGATACTGCAGGGCCATGGCAACAAAAGCCAAGTGAGGGGAAAGAGTGGCCAAGAACAGCAAAGGAAGGGAAGTGAGCAGCAGTGACAGACCTGGGTTGACAGTGGAAGGAATCAGGAGAAACCTCCAAAGATGCTGAGGTTTTTAGGGTGACTTGTTCCCGTGGGGGGCATTTTTTTTTTCTGGTGGCTTTACTTGCTCCAGCATTTATCAGACAAAAAGTAGAGCCAGGGAATGAAACAAGAGGAAAAACATTTTTCATAGTGTTTCCCCTCATACCTGCCTCTTGCACTTCCTTCCCCTCCATAATCCTTGCTGCCAAAACCTGTCTGGCCATTAAATATTGTTTGCAAACAATCAGTAGGTGCTAAATTCACAGTGGCATTACCAAGCCATGCAGCTCTTAGAATATTGCTCCTACAGAACAGTTTTGTCACCAGTCCTTAAAATAACAGCTAAAAGCTCGTCTTCAAAACATCATTGGCAACACACATTAGATTTGGCCAAATCTCTTGTGAAATACAAAGCAGTACCTGGGAACATGGCTGTCACCAGAGACCCTACAAGATACAGCAGACACTAAAAGCACCTCAAAAGTCATTGCAAAGGCCTCTTCTAACCCTGGGTGTTACACTGCACCAGAAGAGTGGGCGCTGAAGGACCTGATTCCAAGCTCACCAAAGTGAATGAGTCTCTGCCCACTCCAGTGGGCTTTGGGTCACGCTGCTTGAAGGAGAGGTGAAGAGAAAGCAACATAAGAGACAGTTTCAAGAACACTCTGTATTGTGTAATTTTTCATCCTAAAAAATACAGAAAATAAAAATTAACTGATTCACCTTCACAAAGTTTATTTTATCTACATAATGGAGACATGACCAGTCTCTGATGTTCAAAGCTAGATGAAGTCTGCAAAGAGGAGCACATCATCATAAAACAATGTGCTTTACAGATAATCAAAGTAAGTAAGGGAAATAAGAGTGGTGTTTGCAAACACGAGCCTGAGCGAAGCAACAACGTTTCACCCATCAGGATACAAAGGACAGAAAATTACAACTTTAAAGTGCATAAATAAAAAAAAGATATTAAGATTAGGGACAATTTTGCATTCCAGGTTAATCAGCCAAAAGCAGCCATTTCTCTCCCCATATCACTGTCTAATTCACTATTGCTATCTATGGAAACACAGGGAAGGAGTATCAGTCTCACCTGTGCTGTGAAGGAAAAGGAGAAAAGGTCATGGAGCTGAATCCTATAAAACACTTTAACAACTGAAATGACTCTCTTAGAAAAATCTAATTGAAATGGACTTGAAGCTGACTCCTGTGACCTGGACAGAAAAGGTGGTCAAAGGACTGTAAGCAGCAGGTAATGATGGGAGGTGACATATTGGGCTGGTTTGCTGTAGTGGTATGTTTTTGGTCTGTCCTTATTTAATGTCTCAATTAATGATCTGGAAAAGGAGGTAAATAGCACATTAATGAAATTCACAAATTACAATAAACCAGGAGGCTTGCAAACCTTGGAGAGGAGAGCAATAATATAAATGGAAACTAACAAGGTTAGATATGTAGGCAGGCAACAAACTGAGGTTCAACTTGGAAAAAAGTAGACTAACACACTACTGAGGAAAAATAATCAGAAACACGGATAGTCTACGAGAAAGCAAAACCTGGAAAGCATCTGTGCAGAAAGATATCTAGGGGTGGCAGTGAACAACAAATTGAATACAAGTTCTCAAGGAGATATATTAGTTTAAAAGACCAATGTAATCTTGGGCTGTGCATGCAGGGGAATAACGTCAGAAGAGGAAAATTGTTGTCTATGCATCTGGGAAGACTTCTGCTGAGTACTGTATCCACCGCTAGACACCTCCATAACAGAAGGATGTCGGCATGCTGGAAAGGACTTCAGAGAAGAGCAACAAAACTGATTAGACAAGGAAAGGGACTGATTTATTAATCTAGGTGACAAGGGCAAAACGACAACTGTCTAGAAATATAAGAAAGATGAACAGAGAGAATGGAGAGGAATTTCTTGATGCTAACGTGCAGTGGTACAGCTGAATGTAACGGAATGAAACTAGGAAAGAACAAAATTTGGACAAAGTATCAGACAGTTTCTCAGAAACCACATAATTCAGTCTAGCAGATCATTTTCAAATGGAGAATGAAAAGTCCCATCAAACAAAGCACTTAAATCATGAGAGGGTAAAGTACCCAAAGCCAAGCTGTAGTAAACAATTGTGCACTTGCCCAAAGTTGAAGTACCTGGCCTAAGAGCTAATTTCCATATTTAAACTCCCTGATCCTGTGACTGTTCCAACACACAGCCTCATTAGTGGGTTTGCTCAGTTACTGGGTTCCTACATATAGTGGTATGTTTCAAGGGAATGCATATCACATATGCTTCAGTCCTGGTCCAAAGTCTATTTGTAAATAAAAGCTATCTGACTGCATGAGTTGACTATTTAAAGTACCCAGAGACAAGCAGATGCCTGACCTGCTTTCATATAAAAAATACTTCTTTGTCAGCAGACATGTGTTTTTAGTGATGTGATTCTTCAGTGTAAAGGTATTTTGTATATTCTAAGGAAAATATTATTAAGTTATTTATTTGCTTATTCATGCCTACTGTCTCTTCCTTTTCAAATTTTCCATACTTTAACATGCATTCTCATGGAACACACTGGAACTTGTCTGGTTACAGTAGAGATTTGTTCATAGTGAAAAAGGAAGCTTTTAATGCTAAAGTGCATTGCAATGCTCAAAGACCTTGGTGTTAAAAGTAACTGGGGAAAAAAGACTGAAACTAGCATGTAAGTTAAGAAATACGTAGATATAATTTTTCTTTTAGGGGAAAATGTGACCTTATCAATACGGTGATCTCTGTGTGTGCATGTATTTACAGTTACATGCTTTACCAAGTTCCCCATTTTTATGCCACCCAGGTAAGTCCCCTTTTATGAATATCTATCTTAGTCTTTACAAAAAAAAAAAAAAAAAAACAAACCAAAAAACCAAAAAACACTGTTCCCACATTCTTCCAAGAAGAACAAAGAGGTGAAAGGTTTTTCAAAGTTTTCCTGTCCTTCTCACTTCCCCTAGGGGTGGTTGGAGAGCTGAGGAAGGAGGAAAGCTTACTGAGATGAAAGCTCCTGTTTTTACTGTAATAAAAGGTGGCAATCTTATCATGTATAGATGCTTAAATGATGTATAGACAAAGGATGTTTGCAGTGAAGATTGCCATAGGCAAAACAGCAGATCTAATCAAAAGCTCTACACGCATGGATGTAGCCAGCCGGTGGGAAAGGAAAGCACTCACAGCACAGAATCTGGAATTGCTCTTCTGTCACTTCACAGCTTCCCCACTGGAGCTCAGGAGAAATCAGGAGACTTGGTATTTCGGACAGAGAGGTGCTTGACCACCGCACTAACTCTATGATTGTGTCAAATACAACTATTAATGTAATAGTGGTGTTACTTTTTTTTTTTTTATGGAAGCATATGCTGTTAGCTACCCCATATCAACAAAGTCAGGAGAATGAGGTGGTGTTTCTGTGGAAAATGCTGTAAAAATATAGCTCTATTCTACCAAATAAATTACAGATCAAACAAATATGTAAAAAAAAAATATAATTAACCTTTAGAACATTGGCATTTTCAAAACCGTCAAACAGATTAATTTATGTATGTCCTCAGGCATTCAAGGATTTCTGAAAGTCAGGACAGAAACCAAGAGAAGTAAAGCATTCTCAACCAAAGCTACTGCAGAGTTCCTCCTTGGCCCCACTGTGAGTAATGTGCTAACCCGGCTGTCCCAGAATAGTCAGAGGTATTACACAATCTGTGTGCTCCATCATCCAAGAACAATGACGGAGAACCATGAAGCACAGCAAAATGTGCTAAGGCACCGTGGCAGACACACCTCAGAATTTTTTCTGTTAATTTTTGTTCATTCGCCTGGGGGACGAGGGTGTTTTTATCTAGCAACACAGGCATTTTAAACTACACTCTCTTCTGGAACTGTCAAATAACAGCCAGTCTGTAAGTCAAGGCATGGGTTTTTTTGTTTGGTGGTTGTTTTTTTTTCCTGTGTGCCTCTGTCTCATGCCCTTGCCTGCCTTACCTATTGAGACTTCAAATTCCTTGGGTGGCAGTACACAGCACCAGAGTTTACATGGTGCCAAGTGGAGTAGGATCCAGTTTGTGCTGGGCCATGTGGACTGCCATGAAGCAACGAATAAATAATAATAATGTACCATATGTCACTGTTGCAGAATCCTGCAGAAACCCAAGGGCCAGAGGTTCTAAGGGGACACGTTGGCAGGAGGAAAGCTGCACTGTGCTCCTCTGCCTGATAGGTGATGGGATTTGACTGCAGACACTTCTCCTCCTCCCAGCATCCTCATTCTTAACCTGTGACATAAAATGCATCCCTGGGCACAGACAGCAAAACTAACCCACCAGATCCACCTCGGCTCAACACGGCAGCACCTCCCGCTCCTCTAGCCCTCCCAGTCCCTCCAGGTGCCGGCATGAAGAGCTGTGCTGTCTGCCTAGGGCAAGGCATCAGGATGCTTAATGGTCTACACTGCCCTCCAAGCCAGACATACAAGCTGAAACTCCATCTCTCCACATACAACTTGGATATCTGGCAAGCCTCAGTGAGACACATTTTTCTCTTGGCCTCCCTTCCCTATTTCTAGGCCCAGTGTTCATATTCAAGAGAGCAGAAGAAGGCCCGAGTGGGGGAGGCTTGGAACGGACGGGCACACCAAACAAAGAGCTGTAGCCTGCACAGGCCCAAGGAAACTGGAAGGAAATGAGGATACATTCTTGGAAAATATAAAACCTGAGGAAATTTGCTTGTCTGCAGCATAAAAACAGATTTGGAAGGGTGACGTGGACTGACTGGCACTCAGCATCGCATCATCTGAGGCAGGGAAGAGACATCAGGCAGGGGGCTGGGAAGCAGCAACCAGCTGCCCCATATGGTCAGCTCTTGGTAGGCAATTTGATTTTCATTTTCTCTGCTGATTGTGCTCATCCCAGTGGTATCTGGATGGAAAAACAATGGTGGAGATAATAGGACAGGATTGCCCAGGGCATTTTTAAGGGCTTGAGAGCCATTCATTCATAGATCAAATCTAGGCCAGGATGGAAGCAGGTAATCTGCTGACTGTTGGCTTATATGAAACGTTCCAGTGGTATTTCAAAAGTATCCACATAAAAATTGAATAATTCACAACTTTCTTAGCATTCTCAGCAGATAGCTCAGCCTCCACAGCTTTTCAGGACTCCACAGTCTCTTAGTACAAATAAATTTAAGCACACAAGTCTATGCAGGTTCCGGGTGTAATTGCGGTCTATCCTGAAAATGGTTTGAGGCAGTGAAGAGTAAGGTAAGGTGTGGGAAAGATCCTATGATTGTACCTATTCTGAGAATAAAAGAAGCCCTTCATTCTCCTAGGCTATTAATCTAGTACCTTCCATGAGCACACACTTAGAAGAGTTAATTAGATACTTGACTTTCTATTGTCTTCCATGTGTTTACAGGATAAGTGACAAGGGCAGCTTACTATATCCCATATTCTATTGCAGTTTGTCTTGCAGAAACAAGAGAAATTGTTATTGTTGTCATCACTTTAAAATAAATTAATTACTTCTAATAGTAGAAGTCCTCATACTGTTATGAAACAGTCATCCTCAACTTATCATGTTAACTAACACTGCCTTTCCACCAGTTTTCTCCACAGACCATCGAAGTAAAGATTAACCAACACATGGCCAAACACTTAGATTAAAAACGATCAGGAAAAAATCACCTTTTTGGTGTCTCCTGCCAGATGCAAAAGAAAGGACATTATACAACCTCAGTGGTTCCACCCACGTACCTGTCAATGCCAAACTCGGCTCTGGTACCTATGGGTCACTGTCATTCCTCTAATGAAAAAGTGATCTTACAGTGACCAGATATCACAGTGGAGTAAATAAGTGGTTAATTAAAATGGAGGGAAATTATGACAAGTATTTGCCAGAACACCCAAAGACATGCTCCAAAGTATTTTTTAAATAAAAATTGCACAAAAACTATAAAAACTGTTTCCCATTTCTTATTCAGGACGGAATTCATCTCCCTATTTATAGGGATGTTAAAACACCACATGGTGAGACAACACAACCCACATCTACCTAGGAGTCAGGAGACATCTATGACCCTAAACAAACCATGTTTGTTGTTCCTCCCATCCTGTCTCCCCTTTTTAAAAGCATGAAGCAGGTACCATGGTTCATGCTCTACATGGAACTTGTAGACACTACTGTAACACGACTAACACGAACAGCTCTGAATTATGGGGGAAGAGCCTTTAGCAGCAGCTGGGGAGAGCCACGCCAGAGGGCGACAACCAAAAAATGGTTAACTCAGCCAGAAACTTCAACTGGTAGGAAGGTTTCCAATTTGGGTGAAAACATGACCACCATGGAACAGCAATGCCCTCCTTCTACGAGGACGGCCAGCGTGTTCTCCTGCCAGGAACGTTCAGCCTTCTAGGGAAGGCTCTTCTCCCTGCTCTTCCACTGAAATCCCCAATTCTGTATGTGCGTGTGTGCACGAGCACAAGAATGGATGAGACGCCAGCTTTTATTGTAATGTGCAGGGCGGGTGATTCAAGTCTTTGTGTAGGAAGTTGACTCACCTCCTTCTGAGCAAAAAAATGTTCAACACAATTGCAATTCCCTCTTTTTCACGTAAAATCAGGCAACGTACACAAAACCTTCCAGCTCAGTATTTCCTAAACAGTGAAAAACGTGCTTAGAAAGTTTAGCTATAAAAACCTGCAACTGCAACAAAACAGGTTTGCCCCTCCGTGTCAGGTATCAGGAATCCGGGTGGTGCAGCAGCAGGCAGGAAAAGTGGAAGGCGGGAGGAGAACAAGCGAGTTGGCTTGAGGGGAGGGGGCCGAGTGTTTCTGATTTAATAATACACTAGTAAACAGCTCAGGCACAGAAACGCAGTGCAGTAAGAATCTGTGTTATCCTTTGGAGCCTACTGCTTTAAATTTGCGCGCTGTAGCTTGAAGCATTGCACAAACTCTTGGTCTGCTGACTGCCTCCCTGGAACACAAACACACGGGTGATTGGGAAAGCTGTTTTTCAGCTTGCCCTCTGTCGTTTCTGCCGCGCTGGTTTTGGTGTTTATTTGTTTTTAAACAAGTCGTGTACACGGGAGGGGTAAAAAAAAAAAAAAAGGCATTTTTAATCAACACCTATTTCCTTCCAGGACCCTGTGATCCTCTATTGATTCCCATTAAAATGCTTTTCTTTTTCTTTGCCCCCTCTGCTGATCGAATTTCAGATCAGCCAGGATATGCAACTAACCTTCCGGCACAACTGAACCCAACTGACTCAGAGAGATCAAAAGGCTTGATGCATTCATTAAAATTTAGCACAGCCCAGGCAGGATCTTTAATGCAAGATCTCCCTTTGCATTGCAATTACTGTGGGGGAGAGGAATTCTTATTATTTTTTTTGCAAATGTTCTTGCTTTTGCTTTTCAAGGCGGGGGGGGGGGAAGAGAAGTGGTGGGAGGGAATGAGAACAAAAGAGAGAGATCTTTTTACCCAAGGATGACGTCAGTTTGATTTTACTGACAACTATTGATGCATGTGGAGCAATCGCAGGCAGATTCCCCCACCCCCTGCCTGCTGGCGCTGCTCGGGGAAGCAGTGTACGTTATGTACGTTATACACGTTAACAGCCCACGGCGCGTCCCTTCGCACACGTCGGAGCTACACACGGGACGCGACCAAGCCCGGGTCACCCCGCCCGGGCCCGCAACGGCGGGAGGGGGCGGAACAGCCCGCAGGCACAGCGCCGCGACACGGCCCCGCACCAGGAATGTTGTTCGTTACCGCGGCCTCCGAGGGGACGCGGACACAGAAAATAGTACCCGTACTCTGGCTGCCGCTGAGTGCTGCCTGCCCCCCGCCAGTGTCCCCCAACTCGGTGGAGCGACTGGCGGGTCGCCCCCAGGCCAGGAGGGGGGTGGGGAAAGGGGCGGCCGCCCGCGAGCCCACCGGCCGTCCCGCCTCCCGCGGCTGCAGCGGGGAGCGCGGAGCCGCCGGCCAGGGGCCCGGCTGCGCGCAAAACCGGGCCTGGATCGGGCCGGGGCCGGGACGTGGCGCTGCTGGGGGGGCGGAAGGGAGGGCTCCGCGCCGGCTTACCGCGGGGGCGGGAGGGGAAGGCGCAGGTCCCCGCGGGGAATGGGCCTCCGTCTGTTAAAAGCCGACACGCTGCCCTCTACGGCAGGGCTTCAACTTCGGAAAGTCGGGGCTTAGGGGGGGCTGAAGCTGCTCTGGCTGAGCCTCTCGAGGGGCTCCCCGCTCCCTCACGGGCAGGACTTCTCCCCTCGCTTCACTGTCTTCAGCATCCCGAAATTAGAAACGCTCTGTAGGTTCAGAACTAATTGCTAAGAAGATTTTAGAAAAAAACAGAAAAATCTCTTGTTTTGTGCCGCACAGAGGATCTGAACTGGTGGCCCATCAGTGGGCTCAGGATGCTGGGAACCCCCACAATCCCCGTTACATAGCCCCCCTTCAAATGGGATCCCTCGGACCTTCCTTGGGGAGCAGGTGTGGGGCAACGCCTGCTCTTTCAAGCCTTGAGTTCCTCTCTGAAAACACACAAGTGTTCTCTTAAATGCCACGCAACCCGCCCGAGCCTGCTGGGACTGGGATCCTGCACAGACCGGCCTGGCAGCTCAGGAAGCTGAGCAGGACTCTCTGAGTCCTGCCTGCCTGGTTCCCTGTAGCCCAGCCTCAGGCTGTCCATCCAGTGGTCACTGCTGTCACTCGCTGTTACATTTCAGTGAAATGGGAGAGATTTTTAATGTGGATGTTACCCCTCAATGAGCCATCTTCTGTGCAATATGTTTCTTCTCTTACATATTAAATTTCATCCACTAATTGACAAGTACACATCTTACTTGGAGTCCTGCCCATTTTCAACATTGAGCATGTGGCTCTCTGAAAAAGGTGTAGCCGTGATTTACGCTGCTGTGCAATTTTCACTCATTTCATAAATGTACTTTTCGTAATATAGTGCTGTCGGCTCTCATGATTTTTTTTGTGATGCCACTGTACTGTGGTAGAAATTCTGTAAAGCTCCAGCTCCACAAGTCAAGTAAGAATTTCGGCTTTCATCTGAAAAGAAAAAAGTCTGTTTCTGGTCCTCTTATTTGCAGCAGAAACTTGCATCGTATAATGTAGCAGCTCTGGAACCAAAGGGAAAGAAACATAAATGTATTATTATGACCATCATTGGTATTGTTTTATTTTAGTTCTCTGGACACTTCTGTCCCTGATTCTTTATAGCCTGGCAATACTTAATATGAGACAGAGATAAATAGGTTTGTGCAGCTTTCACAAGCCCTTGTTGTCTCCTTATCATCCTTGGATGTCTCAAATATATTTAAAAGTGAGACAAATAAGCATTATTACTTATTGCTTACACTATTTGCACTTGCAATTATGATACACACACAGAGTCATGGTATTTTTTTCTGCAAAATCAAGGTGTGTATCTGTTATTGTGTTGCTTTGAGGGTGTGTAGTTCTGGTAGCTGAGTATATGATTCTGTCTGGATGATTACTTTTCTGTAAAAATAAGTCATTCATTATTTTCACGGGTTAGTATCTCAGTAGAAGGCTGTGTTGTACTAGGAAGAGGCCATTTTCTCTAGCTGTTTGTAGCATGTTGTAGCTTTTCACAGTTTGCCGTGGGAGAGATCTTCAGGAATTTTTCAGTCCCTTTTTCTCTCAGACATTTCTATGCAGAATCTACAAGTGAAAGAGATGATTGTTTACAGAGGCTTACTTTGTTTTAGTTCTCCATCACTGAGATGGAGATGTATCTGTTGTATCTTTCCATACCTATTAAGCAAATTTTCCCTTACTATTTTTTACCGTGAGAACATTCATCTGTGTCTTATCAGTTCTGATTCCTCACCTTGTCACAGGCAGGCCAACCATCCCCACCTATACACACACTCATACCTGTACTCTTCACCTTTCAGAAGATGCTGGCCATGTGGTTTGGGAGGAGTGCCCATTCTTTGTCATGGGGCTGCGTTGCCAACATCACAGTTTGGGCCACCCATCCAGTGACCGCCTGAGTCTCTTTGCAGGTATATTCCTGTTTCCCACTCCCTTGTGCCCCCTCATTTGGCTGGTTGTAACATCCACCTCGTCACAGGCACCGAGTTCCACGGCAGAACCAGAGGAAGAGGTGGGTTTGCTCCATTGCAACCATGGCAACGCTTTCCAAAGATGCAGCCCACAGTCCTTGTGAGTCTTCCAGTTTTCCATGGCAGCCTCTTTTCTCAGAGGCTACATATACCCCAGGAATAAGCATGTTGTACAACACATAAGTCTCTATTCAGTGAAATACATCCTTACTGTGTACTAAACCAGCTGAGCTTTAAACAAGAGTGGTGGGCTACATGTAATGCTGTGAACTTCATTTAAGAATTGAGCAAAAGGGAGAAGTGAAGAGGGTTCATTTAGTTTCTGTTTCAGAAAGGCCGTGTCTTATTCAATCAGCCAAATTTTTTAAAAGCCAAAATCTTGATTGTGTTCTCGCTTATTGTTAAAGCAGCACAGAAAAATACTCTTTGTTCTTTATGCTGCCTATCTCCTGAAGAAATGTGATTCCTCTCAGGCCTCACACTTGGACACCTGTGGATGTAGGGAGGTTAGAAGGAAACATTTTGGTTCGCTTTCCTACTATACCAAACCAATTTCTCAAATTTAGGGAGCTCCCAAATTTTGAGAATGTTCAAGTGTGACTTGAAGGTTGTCTTTGTATGCTTTAATAGGGCTTACTATATCATGCATTCATACAAGAAATGTCAACAGTTTGAAATTATGCACACAGAAGGATGAGCCTGAAATATTGTGAGCCAAAAATTATTTTGTGGATGAGAGAGAGGGAGGAGGAAAATAAACTTGTAATGGAATCTTATAGCCTATAGCAGGGGTGTCAAACTCATTTTCACCGGGCGCCACATCAGCCTCGTGGTTGCCTTCAAAGGTAACTCCTACATTTATACAGTCCTAAAATTACATTTGTCCCTTTGAAGGCAACCACGAGGCTGATGTGGCGCCCGGTGAAAATGAGTTTGACACCCCTGGCCTATAGTATTAAAGTCAATAGAAGAGCTTCCACTGCCTGCAGTGGCACTGGATGTGGGAACTGATCTCTGCAGTCAACCTGTAGCCTGAAATAATACTGGATTATGTAGTAGCACATTTTTTCCAATGCTGTGTAGACACTCACTTCCTAAATTTGAGATCTTGACCCATATTTCTATTCTGAGTTCCTTTTGAGTTGATCAATGGAAAGACACTAGACAGCCTCTCTTTCCTATAATATGCATCATGCCTGGCTCGTGCAGTGCCACGTTGCCACAGGTTTGTTCCGCTGGTACTGCTGAGGTCTATCTATCTTTTAACCAAAGTTGCTTCCACTGGAATATTTCTTAATGGAAACACATCACTATAAGTTGGTAACAAGTATTTGACACAGAGCCTAAATTTTGAGGTAAATGAAGAATCCTTTAAAATTACTTTGTCTCCCTTGTTTGCAGCCTTCAACAGGAGAGCTTTCTTCTTCTCTCACACAGAACTTGTAGATCATCAGTTTGTTTGAGAGCATGCGATGTCTTTCCAGCTGGAAAAGCCAATGTCATTGCTGTCAAATTAACTGGGAAGACAGTTGTTCCATGTGCTCACACTGATTTTATGTGGGATATCTCACTACACTGGGAGCAGTTTTGTTATCTTAAATCATAAAGGAACTTAGTTTTCTTAGTGTCCAGATTCAACTCATTTGTCAATGTGATGCAGTTTATTATCCTCATCAGCTCATTTGCTTTTCCTGAAGGGGAAAAAAGCTGAACCTCACTTTATTTTATAAAAGTCAGGATTTTTTGTAATTAGTAGAAGTTCTGTTTAGCCAGTGCTGTGAAAGGTGTCCTTTCCACTGTACATGTACGTGATGAAGATCACATTTGCTACTTGAGTACTGTTTTCGGTAGTACCTTTTTGTCTAAGATGAAAATGGTCCACCATAAGTCCTGGACTGACAGACATCCTCCTGAAGGAGAAATTACCCTTTCAAGATATCCCCAAGAGCTGTATCCAACCACAGCATACTGTAGATGTTACATTTTTGTGTACATTGCAGCTTTGCCAATATTCAAATACAAGCCATAATTCAGCGGGTGCATAAATAACTTCCATTCAGAGAGATGGATGCTGTGGTAGCAGGCCAAATGGTAAGCCTTGTCAGTGCCTGCATTTTTACTTTATCGACCACACAGCATAATATGATGCTCCTTATTTAAATCCTCCATGCAGATGTCATACTGGTTTCATTGACAAGCAATTGAATTTGATGATATGTACAACACTGTAGCATTCATTCATTCTTGGGATAGTGTGGATGTGCATGTAGTGATCATGGGGTTACGATTCTCAGCAGTGGGAGATGAATAAGCCTGTGGGTCACAATGTAAATTTAAGCTGCCGAGGGGTGAGCATTAACTTACATGCCAGTTTAGATTGATATAATAATTCTTTATAGGGACGGAGCATGATCGGCTGTAAAAGAGTTGTCCTTGTACCTGAATTGGTTTAGAGCAGCAGAGCTTTATGCTGAGTTAACAGCATGCTGTTAAGAATCAGTACCAATGTAAACACAGAGAATGATGGCTTTATGTTGGCCGTTATGTCATGCAGTATTTCACAGTTGTCGAAATCATTTCATTTTCAACCAGGTTGCTCTGGCTTTGTCAGTCTATCAGCAAAGACAGAGAGAAGTGCAGCACTGAAAATGAAATTAAAGTCCCAACTCTCCAGGTACATAAGTGATGGCACTTCCGCTGAGCTGAAATTCTTTAACAGCGCTTACTAATTCCAGCTAATATAATACAAAGTCATTTACCATTTCACTTTTTTCTTGGAAGTTCCTAGTTATATTGCTAAGCTTTTATATTAACTCATGCCACTCTAAGTCAGAGGGAGCAAGGAAAGGAGTGAAATAAACTAAGGAAAAGAAGAACATGGAACACAGAGAAGGACTATAATGAGATGGGAATTAGGAAGGAGAAATAGGGGACATCAGAAGAGCAAAAGGTTAAGGAAGAAAAGGAACAGTATATCATAAGAGAGGCAAGAACAAAAACAAGGGAGATGTTACAAATGTCAAATAAAATAGGAGAGATAAATACACAAGATGGAAAAAAAAATGAGAAATGTCTTTCATTTCTTGCGGGAATATTTTAGGCTCATCAGTAGCAATCCTCCTTGCTGCAATTCACTGTTTGGCTCATACCTCAGAAATACACCTCTGTGTAATGAGTTTCCCCCTTTCATTTTGACACCTGGCTTGCTCTTGTATAGGACTAGGCCTCCAGAGGTCACTGAGGAGAATTGGTTTCTAATAAAGCTCCTCCATACCAGAGTTCAAAAGCTCTCCCACAAAGTAGGGCACAATGAAAACTGACACCACCAAATGGCTTTAGTTTCCCTCTTTTTTTTTTTTTTTCTGATGTTATGCACTTTTTTGGCATCTGCATATCTGACTTTAATTTTTCTGCTGAATACTGAGCATACGGCATGAAGAAGTAAGCTATCACCACACTTTATGTATATATATCAAAAACTATGGTGACATAGCTTTTTGTAAGGTGTTTTTTTCTAATTGTGTGAGAATAAGCAGATGTGAGACGCTTCCTCTATTATGAACATTTATATGAGCTGTGTGGTCAGAGGTGCTTAGCAGTGAATTTGGCTCAGGGCAAGGGAACAACAGCAGTAATGTGAGGGGTGATTTACTCCTGTTAACACTTTTCAGAATTGGCAATAAAATCAGTTCAGTGCTCTTAAGATGGGAAGGGCTGGATTTTAAACAAAATATGGAGGATATATTATCAACCTGAAAAGTGAGCAAGTGAAAAACTGTTATTACTAATACTTAAAAAAATCAATTTATATTTCCAACAAGCGAATGATAATGAGAGGGCTGCTCCCTTTTCCTAGCAATGATTAAGTTTTCTTTGCCCTTCTGGTTTGGCTGCTTTTAGGCTATTGCTTATGTAAAACAGAACACCTCCTAAGCTGTCATTTACTAAACAGAATCTCTGACTTCTGATCTCATGCTGCACAAGGAGGTGAATTGCATTCTGTGTGAGGAGCTTTAAACATGAGAATAATGGAAGGGGAATATTCACTGAAACAAAGATAAACCTCCAGAAACAACAAAGACAGAAAGTCTGAGGTACTTAAATTTGAATGTTCATAGTTGAAAAGTAGAATTCAAACATGGAAAAAAAAAAAATCAACTTGCATTATTCCCATAGGTATTTATTTTAGCAATTTGTATTTCGCTTTTCCTCTTGGCAAAAGCAGAGTGGTGGCAGAGTTTGTTGAACAGAGGAGGACAGTTCTGCTCTGAAGTGATGGAATCCTTTTCTGAGAGATCAGTTTCCAAAGGTGACAATTTGGGGGCACAGCCCAGACACTATGGGAAGTCCTGGCCATATCTAGCTGCCCTCTCAATAGGGAGGGCTGCTCAAGAGTGTGGCTATACCTCCTACACATGAGCACGTAGGATGCATGGCACAGGCCTTAACAGGTATCCAGTCTTTCAGGCACACTGGCAAATTTGTGCTTCATTCCAGGGTGGGAGAATCTTGCCTTCAGTGCAAAAAGCAGCTGGTGGTATCTACCCACTGATGTGTCATAGAGCCGGCAAATGCCAAGTGTCTGTGTACTGCATGTGGACAGAAGCAGTCCTTCATGGTAGCCATCAGCTGAGAGGAGGAACCAGCTCAGTCCCACGAAATGTAGACATAAGTGTAAGTAAGTGCAATTCTTGCTCCTATAGGCACAAATAATTCATCTTGTCTGTCATAGTAGGGCTGCTGAGAATCGCTACAGGCAACGTGTTGCAGTACAGGAATGACTCCAAGGAGCTACTGCAGCAGAGTTTGACCCACGCTGACGCTTTAGAGTTAGAAGTGCAAAGCCAAATGGGAGAAAATCCATGGATGGTAGCACACGAGACTGAACATACTGTTGAACTGTTGGACACGGTTATTTGAATTATGGTACATTATTCTCTGTGATCTGCATGTGGACATGGTATGAGGACGGGAGTCCTCAAGAATAAGTGGAGGCAGAAATAAAATGCAGGCATGAATGAGGCAGTTTGCTTTAGATCCTGTGCTTTGAGGGTTGGCAAAATCCCTACTCAATTCCAGCCAAATAGATACAGGGTCATCACCAAAACCATACACCAAGCACATTGAATTGCCACTGTGTTTGTCCAACTGCGAGATGTGCAGAGCTCTGCCTACTGATTGAGGACAAAGAGACAGCAATAACTTGCTCTGGAGAACTTAGAAGAGCCTCCCTCTGTTTACAGGGGATAAGGGTTGTGTCACATACTCTGAGGCATCCCACCTGGCATTTGCCTGGCAGCTGTGTAGAAGGTTATAGTAGTGTGCGTCACGGCAGAGAACCTCCTCCTTCAAGAAGGAGTGTCTTTGATGAAATTAGCCATTGGGATGTGCCAGAAATGTGCTTAGTTTAGTCATGAGGACTGGGCAGGAGCAAAGGGAAAATCAGTAGCTTTTCTCAGAAATTATGAGGTAATTGCCTTTTCTCTCTAGAACCAGGCACGGAAGTCCCTGGCAGACAGCAATACCTGAGAAACCTTTAAAGTGAAAAAGCACTCATATTTCTTCCTGAAAACAGAAGAGCTGGGAAAAAAAAGGATCCACAAGAGATGCTTCTTCTAAGGAGCTCTTTGTGGAAATGTGCTTCACTATTAGACACTCTGAAGGCACCAAACATGGTTGTCCAGAGCCTGTCTAAGAGAGGGACGGGGGCTGCCTATTCTGTCCGAGGCAGAGGAGGGAACTGGGGCTCTCTCATGGATTATTTACAAATATCCAAAAGAGAGCCCTGCTTGTACTCTGGGGGGGCTAAAGGCCCAGTTAGTTAGAGAATAAATATAGTATTTTGTGTAGTGCCATGTCACACAGAATATATTCTCCCTAGAGAGCCGTGCCTGGTACCTGCATTGTTTTCCTCATTCATCATACACCAGGCGTGCATTAGTGACAGCACCATAGGAAATTGTATTCTTCATGCTAAATTGCATGTATCTACCTGTCAGAAGCCCACATGTTGTCCCAATAAGGGCCAAGGCTTAACTGCCTCTTAGTAGTCTGGTGCAGAAGCACACATTACACAACTACCCTCTGTGTTCAAACGAGCCAATACCTCAGACAGAAGCTGTTGCAAACCAGGATGGCAGCTGTCTGCGGGTATAATCACCACTGAAGACATACTGCCAGGGCTTCTGTGTCCTGCTTGCACAGCTAGGGGCAGAGCACTCAAATATTTCTAAAGCTAGATATGCAAATGCCTCTGGAATGAAGCCTTTTACAGTTCTGCTCTCATTAACCTGATTTGCATATGTAAATGACCTCTTGCCACATGATAATGAGGTCTGCTCATGCAGAGATGTTCAGCATATGAGCAGAGGGGTTTCAGTGACAATCGGAATATTTTGGCCAAAGCAGCTGGTACAGGGACAGGACCAAGAAAGAGGTAGACACAGGGTCCAGGGATAACAGGATAGAGAAGCAGAAGAAAGCAAAAGAAAATCAAATGTTGCAGATGCTTCTTTCAAATGCCAAGAGCATCTGCAGTTCTAGCACCCCGTCCTTTATTGCAGCAATTTCATAGAGGAGCATGTGAAATGAGCGCAGCTGGAGGACACTGACAATTGGGAAGTGACCTGTGGCATGGAGCTACCCAGAAGATTGCGGATGTCTGGCTATCCTGGAGCAGCAGACACATGGTCTAGCATTCACTGGCTGGTTTAAAGCAGTCTCTTCCAGCGACTCCTGTGAGCACCATCACAGAGAACAGGGAGCTGCATGCACGGCGGTGGGTCAGTCCTTCTTTGAGAGCAGTTTTCACTTTAAACATTTCTCTGTGAACTTCTCCTTGTCACCAGCACACTCATCCAGAAGTGACATTTCTCACCACAATATGCTGTTTAGCTTCTCATTGGCGATATTTCATACCTATGCCTCACTTAGTGCATATGGAAGCGAGACAAAATCCTTCCTAGATTAGCCTCCTTGGATATTGTGCCACTTTTAGGGAAGAAATGACTGCTTGTCTCCTGAGATATCTGTCTTCCTACTTGCCATGTTTAACTCTTGGTTCCTGCTTCTGTCACAGAACACTCAGCTGCTGAGGGTTTGCTGATTCAGAGCTCTCCCAAATCCATGTGACCAAGCACCATCCTTATCCAGCTCAGAAAAAAAAAGAAGTTATCAGCTCCATTCAGACTCACCCAGTTCTTTCAGGTGGGGATATGGCCATCCTTTCACAGGAGGAAACAGCTGTGGAGGCCAGGAGTTCTCAAAGCCAACTAGAAGCCAGTGTGGCTAGCAGCCAATATCTGCTGTGGCCAACAGAAGTAAATAATTGTGGGGTAACTCAGAATTTGCCTGCATAAAAGCTTTTGTATGTCCAGTCAGTTGACTGCCAGTTTGTATTGGTACTTAGGAAGTCACATGTGGCTGGTCTCTTTTTGTCACTGGAAAAATAATGTTAGCCAGGATCAAATAACCAGGGCCCTGTTCAGAGCTGGTAAGCAACCAAACTGCAGTTAAAAAAATATATAGTAGGAATGCTTATCACAGTCATTAAACAAGAATCTGTGTTCCTGTCATTGTGACCTATCCAGAATTAGCTAAATTAAGTTACAGTAACAGTGAAGGCAAAGCAACTTGGATATTAGGTTAATTTAGGAAGTTGAAATCAAGCCTATGGAGGAGATCAGTTCATCTCATGACTACTTTTTGGTTCACTTCCACTCGGACCGGGGGGAAGATAATGCATATGGGAGACAGAGAAACCTGACACACTTGTGTTTCATTACCTGTACGATGCTGACAGAAACATATGCAGTGTGACTACATGTAATGGTTAACTTCAAAGCACTAAAAACTGATTGTCGAACATGCCCCATCCTTTCTGCACATCAGTAGGCAGTTCCTGGAGCAGCCACTGGCCCAAGCCCAACTCATCTGTGTTCCACCCTTCATAATGTGGTCATTACATGGAGATACTATGGTGTAATCCCTTCCTGTCATGTCCACCAGCTTAAACATGAGATTCTATCTTATTGTATTTGCACAGTCAGTATCGTATTTCCCAGCCAGTAATATCATCCAGACTCAAGATTGTCCCTTCCTAAAAAGCCTTCAGGACTGGACCCTAATTTTCTAAGGCTACATCTGAAAGCCCTCTCAACACCTAATGCTCAGCTTTTAACAGAAGCAACCGTCTTGCATATCTATGCTAATATTAATTTGTTTGGTGGTTGTAAGGAAAGAGGGAATTGCAGAATGACCTACAAATGAGTACTGTCTGAAGAGCATAGTCTGGGCCTGGTACTTATTCACTTGAATAAATCAGGAGGATGTGGCAGAGCACACAGGGTCCTCTGAGTGTTTCTGTATAGCCTGTCTGAGCAGCAAGCCCTTAACCACAGACTCAGACAACCTCTGGGAGCACTCAGTCGATTTGGGCAACTAACGACCTGTCCTGAAAACTGAGCCTTGAAGCATTTGCCATTCAGAAAAGGCTGTCAGCCAACTAAGCCAAAAGCTCATGGAAATTCTCTCACTCACGGGGTGCCATCTTTAGAACACCATTTGTTTAACTTAATTTTTGTTGTTTAGTAGGCAGGCTTTTTTGTTTGCGCCTTATTTGTAGGAACTTTATTCAGACAAGAGTTTTATGGGGCTATTCTGAGAGAAGGCATTTAATTAATTCCAGACCTTTCTCTTCTTCCCTTTTTTGTTCAGCTTAGGTATACCATCTACATACCTGTCTCTAACAATTGAGGTAAAAATCCTACGAGACTTCTAAGAAGCTTGGTTCATCTTTCATTAGATCACAGCAGAACTGAACCATATCCTCCCGTTGCTAGTCATTTTTTGAACTAGGCTTTTCCCAGTCTCACAGGAGTATGTATGTGAGCTGGAAAGCTTCACAACGCATTAAGATTTCATGAGGGCCTAATTCTGTTCTCTCTTACACTGCCCTGAATCTTCAGTGTGCAGTGCTTCCACTTCAGTGTCACGTAATGAAGAAAGCGGTAAGGCTCCGAGTAGCCAAGCTCCACTGAACGGACCAACTGAAAACCGGTGTTTTAGCCACGCAGTTTGTGATTTTTATCTTCAATAAACAAAAGTTTAGTGTCATTACTTCACTCCTATTAGATAAGTGTTTTGGAGACAGGAAAGACATTTTGGCTTATAGTAAAATCTTTTCTTCCAAATGTGCTCTTTTCTTTGTTTCAGGAAATAAAAAAATAAAAAACAAAAAATAGAAAAAAAACAACACACACAACAAAAGCAATTTGAGGGATCTTATTTAGTATTAAATGGTCAATGTGTCTTCATTATTTTGGCAGGGCTACATTGCATATGGTGCAAAGTCATGCAAGAAGGCACAGAATTCTTCTCTTGGCCTGTCCTGTGTCAAAATAAAATTGCAGACTTTGTGCTCTCATGGGAGGTACCCACTCAGAACAGGACCAGGACATCTTGTAGACCTGGGATCAACAAGGACTTTCGCTCAACAAACCATTATTAGAAGAGTACACAAGACAAAATGTTACATCACAGAATCAGTTCCCTGCCTCCGCAAAGAGCTGTGGGCACCTCAGTTGCTTCTCTGCCTGTCTGTAGCATACAATTTAGTCACCAAAAAGTAACTGCTGTGGTTTTAAGGAAAGCAACTGATGAGAAACCGAGTAGATGGAGGAGTTCTTAAGTAGGTAATTAGACAAATAAGAGGGGAGAGGATTACATGATACAAAATGATGAATAGAAAAAGTAGGTCAGGAATTTCTGTTCTCACTATGTCATGACGCAAGAACAAAATGACATGCAATGAAGTTCAGAGGTGAGAAACTCAAAGCTAATGAGAAAATGGTGTCATGTAACTGGTAATTATCTAGTGGAAGCCTTTCACTCCTGAAAGTCCCTGATGCCAAGAATTTATCAAGTTTAGCATTGAGACTAAACTATCAAAAATTGTCATAGTCAGAGATAATAACAACTTTACAAAGCAAATGAAAATTTGCTTCTGGTTTTAATCCAGTGTTAACTATGAAGGTGAATTCCTTCAGCTTTGACACCTTCCTGTGAGCTAATGGTAACAGCCACTGCCTGAGATAGGTCACTGGGACAGAGAGATCTGAGTCAGCATGATTATTCTAGTATTCTTATGTCCACAGAAAAGTCTCCTTTATTTTTGGTCTGGGGTGCAGGACTACGTCCCATCCCAGGGACATTTACAGGTTAGGCTTGCGTGAAGAGCTACAGCCCCCTGCAAATGAACATAGCAACAAAGGCAGTTTCTCTGCAGCCATAGGAGCTCTCCAGCTGGAGGAGGATTTGCCCCCTGCAACAAATACCACCTTTCTTCACAAGATTTTCAGAGGCATCCGTGTTACCTGTCTTGGAAAATGGGCCATCTGTCTGCTGATCTTTAAGCCTCTAGGATCCTTCTCATGTCACCAGGAGCTCAAAGATCTGAGCTCATTATTGCTGCTGTTCCATCAGAGCATATTTGCTGCAAATGCACATTTTTTTCTGCACCTTACATATTATTACAGACATTCAAAACCAACTCTCTCAAGCTGACCCAAGTGTATTATGGTGCATTTAAATCTGATGTAAATCATAAATTTGCTGAGGACAAGCTGCTTTATATTTTCAATAAACTTTGGTTCGTGTTTTTTAGTGTGCTTTAGAGTTTTACACACCTTCATCAAAACCAGATGATTTGATTATTTTTCTATATTCATAGTACACCATTGCTTTGCCTGCATGTTTACAGAAGCTATTAAAACAGACAAAAGTCACCGTGTGCTCCAGAAGGATCAGGAAATCACATCCACCAGTGAAACACATTAATTTTCAGTCCATTCCAGCAAGAGATGCAAAAAGAAAATAATCAAGAATCAAAAATGTCAGATAAAGTTGGATTACCTGAAGCACATGGATGAAGGTCTCTTAGAGTTTGGTGGCATTCCTTGTGATCGAGGTGATGACAGAGCCTGAATTCTTGTCATATTTGAAGGAGAGCTACCTGCAGAAACTGTCAGCACTAATGTCAGTTCAGCTGGCACTAAAATCCAGAAATTATTTCTATGTTCCTAAATAAATATATTTCCTGGAAAGAACCTTCCAGGCTGTGCAGCTCTGGGATTTACTTATGTGCACCTTCCTGACACGGGATGCTGAAATGCAGTTACACAGTAAAGGAATCTGCATTCTGTATTAATATGAAAGGGTGCATCTCAACCAACACCCACAGTCTGCTTAAGGCACACCAGGTTTGGATTTTACTTGAAGATTTTGAAAACATCAGCATCTATCAAAGAAGCTATAGATTTTGGATTCTCTGTCACAAGCGCACAGTGCTGTTATATACTGAAAATATGAGCTTCCAACTGATAGAGATCACAGTCCTGAGTTTACTAGTGCTTTTAAGCCTCTTCCAGCAAGCAGTGAAAGAAGGCAATTGACAAGGATCCAAACTGCTGGCTGCAATGGCAGCACCTGGAGCATGGAGATGTGAAATTTTTATGATCTCACTACCTATAGGTATCAATTTAGATTCACTCACAGTAACACCTCACCATGATAAATTTCTTTGTTGGCAGAAATGAAAGTTTGGAGAAATTTTCATGGGAATGTTAATTATTTTTAAAATTAATTCACTTAGGAATAGAGCTCTTACTCATGCTGCCTGGCATGCTTTGTGAGTGCCTGCAGCCCTGGTGAAAGCTGAGACATTTAGGCTCTGTCTCTGCTGAGAAGCGAGTGCTGCACACAACATGCCTCCAAGTCCTGTTTCCACAAGTGTCCAGACCAGAGACCACGCACACCATGTCGCTCTTCTAGCCCTTGCGTTCAGGCGTGCTCTCCTGGAAAATACAGGCATCAAAGTGGCAGGAAGAGGAAGTGCCTGGTTCTGACCCTGATAGGGAGTCAGGATACAGCCGTAGTGCGCACCTGGCCCTGGCAAGAGCCCCACTGCTTTTGATACAGCTATTATGTCAGTCTGGCATTTTTTCTCATGCTAAAAGACACAGTCCTGTCCCCCGTTTCCTCACCCCCTTTTCTGATGTGTAGTTGCATCCTCTCCGCTGCACTAGCACTTTCCAGTCAACTAAAAACTTAATCAGTTCAGGTCACTACACTCCATTTTTTTCTTCTGGGTTAGTTTTCTGCCACTTTTGTGAGCTGGATGGCTTGGTGACAGGACAGATGGGTGCAGCAGGGGCAACTGAGAGGGGACAGAACAGGGAGTGGGAGCAGGGAGGAAAGGAGTAGGATTTTCTCTCTTGGCAGCAGCAAGCTGTAGATCAGCTCAGCTAAAACACGAAACCTCGCCCTACTACAGCTTATCCTAAGGGCATGGCCAGTGGAAGTGCCTTCTAGTTTCACTTACAACTACATACCTCTCAGATTTTTCACCTTATGTGCTTATATAGTATGTTGTAACACAGCCACTTCATTTAAATTTAAAGGTGTTTCCCTTTTCTGAGTGTGAAGGCTTTGGAAAAACTTGTTCATAGAACGGGAGGAGGAAATTTTTTAAAAAAATAAAAAGACCAAAAGATGACATTGGCCTGTAAAGGAGCGAATTATAAATGGTCTCCTTATCCAGCATTTTAGAAAAATAAGGTTTATGTCAAAAAATAAGGTTCAAAACAGCCCCCAAGCATCTATTAACCTGAATAATCAACACTTCCACTGCAGGCCACTGAAGGTCTTGCTGACTTTGGCAGTCTTACAGAAGGGGGAAGGTGCATTTTCACACACCTTCCTGTTCTTCAGCAGTTTCTCCAGGATGAAGAAAAGCAAACAAGTCTTTCATTAAAAGAAGAGAAACATATCTTTCCCTCCCTCTTCCCAGTCCTTTATAGTAATTTCTCCTTTTTACAATGCTTTCTATCCCAAAGGGTCTGAAATAACTTTACAAGATATTTACAAGAATCTCTTCACCCACCAGTGAAATATTGCCAGCACTGCAGCTAAGCGTAGCACCATCTCCTCAACAGCTTTAAGTGGTGTTACAGTAAAATTTAGGTGAGGAAGAGAATCTTGTAGCCAGTTGAAGATGCTGTGAGGATTTACAATAGTTGGGTCATATGAACTGATCTACCCTGGAAATCAGTTAGCACATTGTAGAAAACACTCCCAGTGGACACAGGATTTTGAAAATTGGCAAGAACATGTTTCACTTGGGAAAATGGGAGAGGAGGAAGCAACCACCAATAGGGGGAGCTCTGTTACATATTCCCGTAGCATTCGTTTCTTTCCCCAACTATCACCAGTTTTGGGGTGGTTTTTTGACTTTTTCACCAAGTATCATAACCTCTACGTCGGCCATTTGGAAAAGATTCAGACCTCAAATTCTCTTTCATTTTCAATGGAATTAAACCCCTGATTTTAAGGGATCAAAACTCCTCAGACGTTTTAGAAAATTCCAAGGATGGTGTATTACAGCTTAATAACATCATTGTGCATATGAGGAAACTCAGTGTTGTCCCAAATAACTACTATTGCAAGCACACTCTTACTGATCATGCAGTTAATTCCTAGAAGAAGAAGGTGAATGTAAATTTCTGATTAGGTAACAATTGTTTGAAAAAGTTTGTCTCTTGATTCCTTTGATAACAGTTCTTGCCTTTGATGAAGTTACTTAACAGTCGTCTGTAAGGGTTTTTTTACTACCTGCCTGTCTGAAGATGAATCTGTACAAGTCACTATTACTCAAGTGACAGTGCTGGTGGAAATGAGGGACCTTCCGTAACTGCGTTGCCTAAAGTAAGTAGTAGCTCGACCATGGGCACCTGATCTATAGCACATACCAGGCTCTTCTTTTGTCTTTGATGTTTTTGGTATATAAGAGTAAGCTTAGCTGATTCAGTAGGACCTAGTGTGGTGAACACTGAGTTGTTCTCTAGGACCTTATGATAAACTATGTCAGCCAGTTCTTGGGATATTTACTGTGCAAACACATACATCTAGCTTAATAGAGAATAGTGCTGAAAAAATCTTGAAGGAAATTAAATCAAGATAAACCACATCTCAGTAAAATATTTTACTGTTGTTAAAAGACAATGCCAGTCAGGAAAACAAACAGGAGCACAAGATGAGAAGGGCTGCAGCAGTTTAAAGAGGGACTCTTGCAAGAACAGCAACTGCTGGAGCTCTTCAACCCGATCCAGGCATTCATAGAAACATCTGAAGATGTTAGTTTAGCCTGCAGGGTGTCAAGCCTTTGTCTTACAGTGAAACAAATGTATGCACTGACTTCTTGACCCTTCAGCAACCAGTTATCTTCATGAAGTTTGTTCCTCCTGTGAAGAAAAAAAAAACAGATCAAACCAAACCAAACCAAAACAAAGCAAAACCAACTTTGGTTACTGTCTTCTGCAATATCACAGACTTTCAGAGGAAAGAGCCGTAGTTTACAAGTTGAGTTGGGAGGGTATCCTAGCTAAGCACAACTAGTCTACATGTTGTGTCCCTGAATCCCACCTAAGATGCTAAATCCACGAGGCCAAATATTTATGTACTGCATCATTACAGAGACAAGATTTCAACCACTGCATATTCCAACTAGTTTTGGTCTCCACAGTGGCTTTTTCCAAACTCTTTGACCGCACATGCAGTTTGTGTAAGATGGTTTCCAGTAATTCATTTAATATTTGCAAAGTTAAATATAACTTCATCAGAGTCAAGTGATATCCTAAGTTAAATCCAGAAAAAGTAAAGGAAAAAAGAAAAATAGAAAAATAACCTGTGCTTTCTGAGAGGTTATGGCAACAAACAAGCAACAGAGTGGCAAACCACCTTCCATAACTCTAAGGTGAATTTCTGCCTTTCTGTATCCTGAGTACATATTTGGTGATAACAGCTCTGTAAAATATTTGCAATGTCTTTGCTTTGGGCATCACTGATGTTATGCACATAGACTACCATCTGTACCTTTTATTTCACAGAAGGCTCAAAAAAGGTAGTGTCTCTGTTGTGAGCTGCGTTATCATGAACAGAAGACTTTTTCAGCACATCCATTTATGATTTCTAGTCCACATAGGATTCATTCATGCTTCCAATATACCTTGGGACAATGTCTAGCCCCAGAAATTATGCCAGCTGACCAAAATACCATTTCACAAAATAGTTGCTTATATCTGTTTCTGTCAAGGAATGGGAAGCAATTAGCGCAGTAAAGTGATATGGAAAAGCCACTCTAACCTTCAAATTGTAGGACTTTGAATATTTATTGGAGACAAGATGCTGAGAAATGAGAAAAATACATGTGCATCTCCAAAACTTTGTTAACAGTAAATTGAAATACTTCACTAAAACATCTTTTTACAATACCTTTCTGTTGCTCTCTATACAAAAACAGAAACACCCATGCATATACAAGGGAAGGAAGAAATCACTGCAATTTGAGGAGTTCAATTACTCATTCCAGTACATTACATTCACAATTTTATCATGAAGTAACACAGTTTTGTAGAATTTCATTCCTCACAAATGTTTCAATGTCTTCAAATGAGATTCATCTAAAATAATGTATTTCTAGTTTCTAGCCACGTTTCAGGTAGATTTTTGGTGTGAATTAAAAAGGTGAAAATGTGTTTTCTCTTGTTCACATGTAAGTGAAAAATAGCTTTTCTGTCAAGCACTACAGATAATAATGAACAGCTCAAAATCTCATCGATGGGCCTAGGTTGTCTATTTCAAGAAAAACTGAAACAAGGGGGAAAGAAATGAGTGGGAGAGAAATGTTTTATGTTGTTTTGGGTTTTATTTTATTGCTAGAAACTGCTGTCTCTTTACATTTTCTTCTCCTGAAAAAGAGGTTGCGCTCAGTGGCTAAATCTGTCCTCTCAAGGGAACATGCATTGCTACTGCAGCAGCAGAGGTGGAGGCAGCCCAAGCCCGAGTCAGTCTCAGGCAGTAATCAAACCTTTTCTTGATATCAAGAACTCAGTTTCAACTTCTTCTTTTATTGCTATTTTAGAACAAGGAAAGGGGGAAAAAAATAAATGAAGTTACAAAAACTGAATGATAAATTATGATTGAATATATGAAGCTGAGACAAATAATTAATTACTTATTTAAAGATTTGCTCAACTCTATGAAGCAGTGATCATGCTAACTTTTTCTGCTGCTTTAATCTTCTTTGCTCTGATTCTACGTCTGTAGCTTTGGAGTTTCCAGGGTATTTTGCTTTTCATTAGGATGTGGTGACAACTTTTTCCTAGCACAGAAATTTCCATCAGTCTTAGTCCTTTGGTTTTGCCCTGTTGTCTTTTTCTTCAGTTCACTTTTCCTGCCACTGTACAAGTTCTACAGGGCACTGGGTAGGTGATATAGAGACAGCTCTGTATTTTCCCACACTTCCTTTTTTAAATGGAGCAAGAGATTTAATTAGGTCATCATAAGTGGCCTGGGTGCAGCCTTCATTATTAGGTTTGTCAGCTGTCCACATCTGGAGGAGTACTCTAATGGTATTGCTTCTAGGGTCTACCCTCCCACAGGCCATGACCTATAATTCAGAGGCCATATGTCTCTGTGCCTGTTCCCCTCTCTGTTCCCTTGAAGCTAGAATGTAAAGGCATACATGTTTTCTCCTGAACTTCCCTCAAAGGGGTATTTCCCAGTCGAGAAACATAATATAGCCAGAGCTATACTATCTCCATGGAGCTTTAATGCACAGAAGAAGGAAATCTGAAAAGTGCAGAGTCCGAGCAGGTGGCCCAAAATGGAAAAGAAAATGTCACAAGTCACAGAGACAGACTCTTCTGAAAACGGACATGAGGTCAAACAGTATAAGGAATTGGTCAGAGAAGGCAACCCACTACCCCATCCATAAGCATTGCATTGAGCTACAAATGCTGTGGCACCCAAGCAGAATATGCTATGATACAAATAAGAGTATACCCTTTGTCCAGTAATGACCAAATGTTATCATCAGCTAAGTGGCATGTGTGCTTCTAACACCTAGTACACATGCAGGAACATAGTCCCAGATCTGGCAACCTAAAAGTTTCAGACTTCCAGTTTAGATGTTTATGTAAGGGAGTTTGATGTCAGTGAGTCTCTCAGTCGTCTTTTGTGTGTGTGTGTGTCTGTGTGTGCTGAAGAGTTAAGAAATATCTCGCAATTTGCAGTTCTTATTGTGTTTTAGTAGTCAAACTTCCATTATTAAGTGGAATATTTAATTGCGAGAGTGGCTGAAGTGTTGGTACAAAATCTGGCTTAAAAAAAAGAGTTCCACTGAGAACAGTGGGTAGAATAGGTGGGCAGGTCTAAGAAACACTGACAGTCAGAACTCCTCATGCTGCCTCTTCCACCGTCTGTATTCCTCACTGTCATCGAATGAGCCAGGCCAGCTGTGATGACAGTTGGGCAGCTCATCCCACAAGTATAGAAGCTGCAGCTATTTAACACGTGCATTTTCTGAGAGTCAGCACAGGGCTTGCATGGGTAAAGTGCAATCTATAGCACACATTCCTGCTAATGACCTAAAGGACTGTGTTCCCACAGCAGAAGAAGGGAAAATTAATCTTCACCACAATTGTACCATTTCTCAAACTTCTTTTCAGCAAAGATATAAATTGTGCCAAATATCTATCAGTTTCATGATGACAAGACCATCAAACTTGTTTCATTAAACACCCTTCCCCCTCTTACAACTGTCTAAACAAGATTTTTCCATTTAGTAGCCTATCAATCCAGAGTTATGATTATTCAGTAACTGAGGGGATCTCTTGTATTTAAATATTAATGTTTGTGTAGTTATTAAAGTATTTGATGATTTGTCCAGGGGCACTGTAAAATTAAATATAGCATGTCATTTATGGTAATACAGAGGAGAATAACAAAAAATCTTTTTCATTCTGGTTTTGTGTCTGGCTCTGCATGTAACTTTTACTGCTTATTTGATGGTTTGGGGTATTGTGTGTTTTTAAACCCTTTTAAATGTAGGATTTCAGAGCATATGGTTAGGAGCATATAAAAGATTATCTCCCAAGTTATGACTTTGTGTTGCTGTGTATGAACTGTTGTCTGACAGTTCTGCCACTAAAGGGGAAGGCAGTTTTCCAAAAAAATATTTATCATGTATTGGGTGTAGCAATACAGTAAGCCCATAAATATTTTGGAAGCTCACTTTGGTCCAGGCTGTATTTGCTTTCAGAAATCACCTCAGCCTACTGGAGCAGAAATGTGTATATGTAATTAGGCTTTTCAAGTTATGTATATTTCAAGAACATTATTTAGGCACTCCGCTGTGACTCCCTCATGCTAGAAGAACAAAAGAGAGAGAGAGCAGGAGGGAGAGGGGCAGAGCAGCTTATTTGAGGCAAACACTTGAGTGGCATTTGTATGTGTACAGGTGTGTATCTATCTTCTTCATGGATGGGTTTTTTAGGTGAGATAATGGAAAAGTGCCTATGTTTGGCCAGTTCTGCTGGGAAACATTTTTCTGCCCATTTAAAAACAATAGTAGATAAAAATGACTTTCATAAGGTCATTCAGAGGCAGAACCAGGAATAGAAAGCAGGTCATATAAATCCAAGTCAGAGCACATTCTAAGAGACCACATTGGTATTTCCTGCTGGAAAATAAATAAATAAATAAATAAAATCAGTTAAAATCTGGAATGACTGCTTTTACTGCACAACAGAGGGGGTTTGACTGAGGTCTCCTTCACCCTTTTCATATAGGTCAGGGTGAAAAGGTTCCATGGTTAATGACAGACATCTCTCACAAGATGCATTGCTGCTCAGTAAAAAGGTGTAGCAATCTAATATATTTTTTAAAATATGCCTGGCAAACTGAATGAATATAATTACAGGAGAAGCACTTGCTATATTTAAGGTTGATTCATTATTTTCATTCTAAGCCTATTTTTAAAGCTGATCCTAAGTTTCTTGAGTGTGTTTATATGTATGTATGTGTGTTATATGGTAAAATTACAGTAAAGCTCTTTTCTTTATAAATCACAAGCATTCAAAAGTCAGGACATTCACTTAGGGTTCTCAATGTACCAATATTCACCTGTCTTCTTAATACTCAGTACAGAGAATTGCTGTACTTCATGTTAACTGTGATGGTAAGGTATTAAGTACATTTTTTTTTTCACTGGCTTAACTGGAAACACTTCACAGGAGGTTTGGGATCCTCATTATGTAACAACAATTTAGAAAATTTTAATTAAGGATGTACATGCATGTGAGACATCCGGATTATGGTTCCAATCCAAAGCCCACTGCAGGCAATGGAAAGACTCCCATCAAGTACATGAATTGCTTGATCAAAGCCCTAATGCTCACACTGGAAATAACACACAAATTAGGGTTACTGCCTTTTTCAAAGGCCAGATTAATCAGAGGCGAATGTGGCATATAAATCTTCTCTCCCTCTCTGTGTTTCAACTGGGTCTTAAGGCACATATGCAAATGCAGTGAGTGTTTTAGCTGAACACCAAGCAAGAGTGCAAGTCGCTCGTGCACAGGACTGAAACAGCTGCAAAGCACAGAACTGGGGTCCATGTCACTCATGGAGGCCACAGAAAGTCAGGGTCGGAAGACTGTCCTCACAGCCTCCAGTAGAATAGCCAAGATAGACTGGGGTTTCATTGAAGACTTTGAAAAACAGATGCACTTACAGCCTTAGAACTGCAACAGCTTCCACCAAACAGCTCAATCAAAACACAGCTGTCATCTTCTGTCTTGGCACTTCACTCCTGTCACCTCACTTCACTGTCACTGAGTGCCCATACCTTGCATTTCACTTCAGACCCAAATTCACTTCAGTTTCTCTCTTCCGGGCTTATCGCTGTCTCATCCATCATGATTTCATATGGTAAATTAGAATCCTTAGCTCTAACTTCATTTTTACCAAAGGTGAAATACTTTTCAACCCATTTGCTTATGAAGGCATTTTCCCCATGCCTCTGCCTCCATATGTGGCGAGGACCTTAGGGAAGTCTGTCTAGTCACTTTGTCATCCTCCTTCAAATCATTCTCCTACTCTCACTGTTGTGATGACTGAAAAATTATCTGAGAATGGTTTAACAGCTGGTGTGCTATGACCACCACTTCTTATAGTAATTGTAATCTTCTCACTGTAACCTCGTGATGTCTCTGTCTCTTGGTTGTATCCATCTATTGTCTCTTATCATAGACTTGAACTGCAAAATATCTGGGGTGGGAACCAGCCTTTTTCACTCACAGGTACAAGTGAGCTTAGCGCCTTGTACCACAGTATTCCCATCATCATCACTGCTGAGTTCCCTGTTACCTCGTGCACAACTGAATGATAATGACTGTTTTTTGAGAAAATGGATTAGAGACAATTGTATATACATAAGTGATATATTCACTCTGTTTTCATATTAGAAATTGCTAATTTTATATACATTTATGTCAGTGGTATTCCAGATATATAGAGATAAAGGCTGTCTATCAGACTTCCGTGCATTGTTTAAAAGTTACTGGATATTGGTACACTGCCCACCATTATATACCTCTAATATGTGGATAATAATTCTCCACCTCCCAAGGATGTTACAAGGATTAGTTAACAAACCAGCATTTATCAAGTCCTTTGAAGATTAAAAGAGCTATCTAAATGTGCATTTTTATTATTATTAATAATAAACTATATTTATTCTAACTTGTCAGAATCACGAAATATGCAAAATCTATGGGTTTTGATTTTCTTTTAACATAACAATGGAGTTCTCCACATGCTAAGAAGGACTTCATCATGTTTTATTTGGCAAAAATGTTTCTCCAGCAATATGGGCCCCTCCTCCTGCCACTTATATATATAAGAAATGATCAGTAGGTGTTATTCAAACTTCACATATTTCTGTTTATAGCCTCTAGAAATGTCACCATGACCAAAGCTTAACAAAGAAGTACTGTCTTCCCTGTTGTAATTAGAGCTGTACTAATCATGAGTTATGATTCAACAGGTTGAGAAGAGATTTATTGTTTCAAGAACTCATAGGAATGGACAGGCAGAGTCATTATTCCACAGCCCATGCAGAACAGTCCTGAACAGTCTGCTTCTGCAAGGTAACTCTCTCTGCAGTAATTTCAAATTTAACCATGGGGAATGATTGCAGCACGCATCATTCTCAGAGGAGGGTGGGTGATACAAAGTTGAGGTGTACAAGAAAACCAAAGCAAAACAATTAATAGCAAAGTGTACCCCAGTCCCAGAGGGAATTGTCTTCTTTTGAGCCCTTTCCAGCTTCTGCCTCCTGCACCTTCTGCTGCCATGGTCCTGCAGCTTGACTCACCAAGGTGAAACAGCAGGGCTCAGATGGATGTGTCCCCAAAGGGCAGTGACACAAATGAGCTGCCCCTCTGCCTCTCCCACTCTGAAGCTTGGTGTACTTGCACAGGAAAGTGCTGTGTGGAGGATGTGTTTTCCTCACCAGCTGCCTTTAAGCTCGAAGTATCCTTGGTACTTCTGGAAAAGTGCATTTGACCATGGTATTCCACTAGGTAGCTGGGTAGCAGCTGGCATTATCAGACCTAAGTTGTCTAGACTAAAGCTCAGTGATGAAAGAAGCGAAGGAAAATAAAGTATATTGATTAAAATGCCATGTTTTGCTCTACAACCATATTATCATGACAGGAGCACTGTTGTAATTGCCATTCACAGACAGGACACACACACACATATAGAACCATAGAGGAAGTTACAATACACACATTGGGTAGGAAGAAATCAGTTGATCAAACCAAATGTTGGAGTGAGGACAGATCAAATGATGCCACATGGAAAATTATGGTTTGGAATGAAAAAGTGGTCCATTTAACAGTACATAAAGTCTCTGTAATATGCATAAAATCAGCAGCTAGCAGATGTTTTCTGACAGACTGCATCTGCATGAAGCTGAGGCATATTCAATTCCACTGTAGTAGCAATGCACAGAGCAGATATAATGACAGACCCTCCAGACAGATGAAGGCAGTCCTACCCTTCTTTAATAAGAGCAACAATAAATAATAACTTGTATTAATTAGCAATCATGAATTTAATGATGGACTCAGATGCAATTGCGGGAGGTATTATAGAGAAGACAAAAGGAAAATCCAGCATCCATTGGTAACAGAGAGGATGAGGAAAAACTTTTCATGACAGCTCCCAGTTTGATAAGATCTTGCTTGAAAATATCACCTTGGGGGTTAAAACTCTCCATTCACACTTTGTGGCCAAAGGCAACTTCTAAATCTCAGGAAAATTTCTTTAGCCATTTTAAGTCTGCAGAAATACATAGGAAAATATTTTTTCTTCATTTTAAAATAATTTTGCAGATTTTATTTCATGAAGGTGGTTGAGTTTTGAGAAAAAGTATTTGTCCTGGGTATGATGGTTGATTTAGGGAACTGATACATCATGGACATTTTTTTTCTTGAGGTGACTTGTTAGCTGGGAGCTCATGGAGGAAAACGAAGTATGGTACTCTCTCAGCTTTATCTGGTATCCTAAGTAGCCATTCATGTCTATCTGTGACACAATATGGACCACACACAGTAGGCAGTGCAAGTCTTCATAATTCAATTTTTGTTCTTCAGTGGTTTTACCAGAAAAAGCAATACTTAATGACTGAGAGACTTAAAAATCTCAGAATTAATGCTTAACTGGCCATGATTACCATAACTGATAAAAATATGGAAATTCTCAATACTTCGAATTATTATTTCAGGTCATCTGCACACTCAGGCAGAGGTCAGGGTGCCAGCATGAGGGTGATTATCTTATCAGCACTTGTGACAAATAAATTTATTTCAAATCAACTTGAGAAGACTGAAGCCAATTGAACAAAGCACTGCAGTAACAGCCTGACTTGACCAAACTCAGTCCAAAAGCATCCAGTCTTGGGCACAATGACATTGCGTCTTGGTCACAGTACCGCCATGTTTGTGGCTTACAAAGGATCATGTGCATCAGGGAAGGAGACTTCGAAAGTTTCTTCCATCATACAAAGTGCGGTTCTTACACTACAGAAATCGTGTATCTTCTTAAGCCACTATACCTAATGCTTTTTAATATTCTCATCTGTTTTCAAAGCCCTTTGTGGGCCAGGTCAGAGAGAGTTAGGAACCTCTTCAGACTTCTCAAGGCACCTCTCTGAAACAACTGTCTGCAACAAGAAAGAGAGGTGTCAGTACAGGAAACAGAAAGCTGAATGTGGAACTATCTGCCTTTTGAAAACACTGGAACAGCCACAGATCTTCCTGCCACGAGACGGCTTTTTGTCAAATAGACACAATGGTAGTACAATACTACAAATAAACAAATGTAATGCTAACTGCAAAATACAAAATTAGGGGGGAAAATGTACCTCTGTGCATAATTATTATATTAGATATCATGAAGGTAAGTTGGATATAGCTGCCTTAACAGATCCCATGGATTAAGTTTTACATGACAGTTTCAGAGCAACAGAGAAGCTTTAAAATGGGACACACACACCACAGAAAAGGTTGTCAGAGATAGCAGTGAAAAATTGGTGTATGTAGAAAGCTCGGTTAAACTGATCTTCCTAGTAACTTTTTCTGTTTCGGACAACAATTGCTCAGTATTCCAGCACTGTGTGCAGCTTTGCCAGTGTTGCACTGGATGCCAATTGCCAAGGACTTTGTTAACAGAAAATGGAATTATTTTTATTCAGGACACTATTTTTATTGAGTGTGATTTACTGTAATATTACTGAGAAGGTCTTATTGTCACCTGATCATATCCTTTCACAACTGATGAGATTACTGTCAGGGAGAAAGCTGCTCATTCCAAGCAACATTTGGTAATAAATTGATTACTGGCTGAATGCTGATACTTTACAAAAAGAGCCATCAATGATATATCTGTCATTGCTCTGAGAGTCTTACATTAGAAAGGAACAGAAAATAATCACTAAACGATTGCACATGGCGACAGGGCTGGACTGTGTGAAATCAACTTAGATACACACAGGAGCATAAAGTGTTTTTCACACACTTTGAAAGCCACAACCTAAAAAGCAGTGACTACTAATGACCATGTATAATAACTGGGTTGTGAAGAAGCATCTTGCTCAATCTAATTTTAAGCTCAGCATATTCAGTACTGTTTACACTCACATAATAATGATTATTTTTAACAATCACTAATGAGCTGAAACATCCCACCCCCCTATTTCACATTTAGTATTCCTTTTCAGATCTACTGTTCCACTGCCTTCACAAATTCAGGAGGCCCCTGGGAGTCCTCCTCCGTGCCCTGAGACCATGCCTGCGGGATCTGCTGCTGCTCCTCCCCAACACTAATTCCGCTGACATCAAGGGACATTGTACACACAGAAATGCACCAGGATACGAACTCCACATCAAGAGAAATAAAGACAGTGTGAAAGATCTCTTTTCTTACCCCTGCCTCCCTCTCTAAGCCAGTGAGAGCTTTGTTCAAACAGTGCCTTCACCTCAGAATGACAAAACAGGCTGTGAGACTACCCACCACCTCCCAGACCAGGAGCCTGCAAGAAGGGTTTCCTGGTGAACACCCCAAGCTGGATCAAGCTGCTGTATCAGGGCAGAAGAGAAAATATTTATCTCTACCTGCTGTTCTGAGGATTCACTTGTTTGCACCCTTCTTCCGTTCCTGGAAGAAAGACTGTAGAAAAATTCCTTCTCTCTTCTTTTTCTTGTCCTTTTTACTCCGGAACTAGGTTAAGAATCTGGGTCTGGCTGGTGCAAGATGGGGCCTCACAGTCCCCTCTCACCCCACAAGCACCAATTATTCAGAAGCAAGAAAAATCCTAGTCATCTGCTGCCAAAAGAGGTGATTGCTGAATGAGCTGTATTCACCATTGCTACTTTGGTCACAGAACAGGTTTCATTCTGCATTCTTGTTTCTTGTTTTCAATTTATTAATTTCCTTCCTTTTTTTTTTTTTTTCCCACCCATAACAAAAAATTAAGGATCATTAAGGGTGTTTACTTTTCTTTTTTTTTTTTTTCACTGGCTTGTGAGTACTTGTGAGAAATGAAGCCCATAAACTGCCGTCCTCCTCAGAAAAGGCAAAATCCATGCTGACTTGAGTTCTGGTTCATCATTCTGCAATGTTTCATTCCTCTGTTTTAATACAGCAGTGTAATTTTCTTGATTTTTTTTTTTAACTATTTGGGAAAATTAGCTGGCAATCAGCTGAGTGGGAGAAGTTACAGAAGGTCAGAGGGCTCAGCAGTGAAGGGAGTAATGCAGAGTGGTTGGGGAGTGATGTGCAGAGTGTAATGGCAGTGGCCGCAGGAGAAGCAGGAAGCTGCGGGAGGAAAGCTGAGGAGTTAGTTGCAGGATTAGCAGAAGAGGATGGTTTTGAACAGTCATAGAGTTGCAATGAGTGCTCAAATACTGGGATGGGTCCTAGTGAAAGGTCTGAAGACAGAGAGTGCATTCAATTTGTATACACAGCTGTTCCTAAGATGCCTCTGAAAAGAGGCAAAAGCAGGGTCAAAAGGTTGATGCGGCTTTTCATAGAGTATAACTGTTTATTTTAGGCCCAGTTTCCAGAAGTGATTTAACACTCCATTTAAGTGCTAGTTTTTAAACTGTAAATGGAGACACACCATTCTCCAGGAAAAGAAAAATATCAACAAGCAAGGAACTCTAGCACAAGTGCTGATTAGCAAGAACCAGCAGGAAGTCAAGGACAGAGTCCACTTTAAAGTTACCTATAAAGACAGTAATGACAGAGTTGTACATGTTCACAATGAAAACATAAATAGAGATGAAGAATGAGGGCTAGTCCAAGAGGTATTCTTGGAGAAATCTGGACTACTGTTTAAATGAGTGAGGTATTATTGTTTGTGAGTTCTGAGAGCACAACTGCAACTGTAATAATAATTGTCATATTAAAAATATAGTTCCTTTCTTCCAAGTTTTTTTTTCTTCCCAATGTCCATATTGTATGTTATCCTGATGATACACTAGTAGAAACAGGGCATAAAGAGGCCAAGTGATTAACCTGGCATTATGTATGCTACGGATAGACCCAGACTTTGATCCCTGTACACAGGACTCCCAGTGTCCTCCTCTGTCTGTTTAGCTGTACTGCCACAGCATGGTGAGAGGCACTGTCTCACAAGCCACTGGGCTCAGGCCACTAGAAAAAATTGTGTGAATTTTGAGTTTCTTCCATCTAGAAGAAAAGAGATCCAGCAAGATTTTACTTCTGCTAGGTAAGGATTTCTTAAAAGTATCTGCCCTGGATCCAGGGAGCACTGAAGCAATAGGTGGTATTTTTCTCAGAAGGAGCCAAAAGTGCTGCACAAGTTTCAGTGGCTCCAGCTGAAGCGCAGTGATACAAAAACCATGTGGCACTTCCAGCTACTTGATGACAGATACTCTCTTGTGTTTGGCCATACACTTACAATACATTTATTCTTAGGATTATGTCATTGAGCAAGAGCTGCTCTCAGGCATTAGATCATACACCTGGTCCTTCCTCAAATGCTGTTTTAACCATTTGCTGAAAGCACCAGTTGAAAGGATGATTTGACTAAGCGACTAATTTGACTGAATGCCTATAACACTTACAAACTATTTTTAAGCCATTTAAAGAGTTTTGTCTGATAGCTTTGGGCAAAAGCTTCATAAATTGTGGGTTGGCACAAAGCAGCAATTCACACATATGCCTCTGCATTAAAAAAAAAAAAAAAAAAAAAAAATCACAGTATTAATGGAGACATTTGCTCCTGTAACAATTCAAACTAGTACTATATGCTTTCTTTGCTCTCATGGATAAAATAGGCAATATCTTCAAAATTAAATTTATTTAAAAGAATAGGTAAGAACAGGAGGTTTTCAAAGGCACAAACAGGAGTTAGGTGCTTAAGTGGCCTTTATTGGGAATTTAATACTTGCATTCTCTGCTTTTTAACCACCATGTAAGTAAAATGCACAGGTACCTGGATAAAAAAGTTTGAGTGGTTCTAAGTAACAGCAGTTCCTATGTACTCACTCATTGCTGCTTTCCTTCACTCAAAATAAATTTCGCCCCATTTTAACTCGAGGTAATCATATTCTGCTCTGCAAGGGGATAGGAAATGCTATCGGTTCAACATCTGCACTGATTTACATAGATGTTAATATCCAATGCGCATTTTCCCTTGACTCGCTTTGGTTTATGTAACTGCAGGAGATACAGAGTAACAAAGAACCAGGCGCTTGGTTTTAAAACAGGCTCTCCCTTTCTGGCAGCGCGCAGGATAGCAAGAAAGCCTTTAATTTGAGCCTTTGAGTGTATCCATGCAACATAAAGTACAAGAGTGAGAGGAATATGCTGGTAGTTCTGCATTATCCCTAACAGCACCAAGACACAACAAGAAGGAAAATCTAAGTGCACGCTCATTTTATTAGAGAACCTTCTCATCACAGCCAAGTGAGGGTGGATAAGTTGGTCCAGTGTGCCCTTTCTGGATGGCCAGTTTCCACAGCAAGTGAGAAACTTTGCTGCTTATATTGTGCATTATTTATACCACAGCTGTGCACAAAGAAATTCAGCATGGTTTCACATGCTTGTGTATGTAAGTAATACCAAGCGATATAAGTGCAGAAATTATTTGTATCACAGATATATCAGAGAGTAAAATTCAAAAAGTGTCTATGGTTAGGGGCTAGATGTGGAACAAGTTACACATGGATTTAGGCAATACGGATTGTGAAGTGACTGCAGAAAATTTCTACAAATGTACTGATATAATCTGCAGAAGTAAACTGCCCTGCCCAAACTGTGCAGAGAAGAACAAACATGTACTTAGCTGAGAGCTACATTTCTTCTTTTTGAGGAGTCCTGTGTATTTAAAAGGTAGGGGATGTATCTTATATACTACAAAAGCAGCTGTGGAGCAATTGCAACTCTATGGTTTTGTTCCCCTGAATAGGAACTACAGGGAGCCTTTATTTTTCTCTTATTTCTCATTTTCAGAAACTATCTAGATTGAAAACAGTAGATTCTGTTCTTTGTGCGAAGGAAACAGAGTAAAATCCAGGGCAAAGCAGACAGCTTAAAGAACAACGTTAGTTTCTGAAGTGACTGTTCCTCCCAAGCAAGAGACAGGAGAGAAAAAAATGGATCTTGACAATACATGAAGTAGATTTCTAAAAGGTTTTTCCTTCCAGCTCAAATATTTTATGGAACTGGGGAAACATCAGGCTCCATTTGTAAAAAGAATAAAATAAGAGGATAATGGATACAATAGTGAGAAAGATTACTTTGAGGCAGTCAGAATAATACTCGAAACAAGGAGAAGTGTCCCAGGTTAACCTATCCACTGTTTTCAAGATGCCACAAGCCTCTGGGTTAGGCAGTTACCCCATACCAACAGCAAGTAGCAATATTAATTCACCAGCTTTATTGCTCACTCAAACCATTAAACACTACAAACACCTCTCAAAAACATGGGGTATATAGAGAAACAGGAAAAGAGAGAGATTGTCTCAATATACAGATGACTGCTTGTTGTTTACCTGGCACCACAGGTCCTTGTTGTAGCAGCTGCCTCAGAGAGCAAGTGGGCTTAGGTTCTTGATGCAGTTGTACAAATCAGATTTTGGGTTGGTATTGTTTCCAGCTGAGAGCCTTTTCTTTATTCTAGTTGTAGGAGACTTTCTTCCTATTAAATGCTTCAATGGTGGATTTAAATATTTAGAGGATCCACATTACAGGAGAACTGTCTGAGAGCATCACAAAGAAACCATTAGTTAAATCCATTAAGGATCTACTTAAGTGGAATTCCCTGCTGTTATCTACATGATAGCCACATAAAAAGACACTGTGCAAAGAAAATGTTGGGGAAAATATTCCGCCTCACATATCGTCTCTGTGAAAAATCCAGTCTTACTGAAGGATCCCTTTTTGATTTTCTCAAGATTTCAGCTGGGAATTGATATTATTTCAGCTGAATTAGAGTGGGGGAAACAACATGGCTTGGTTTCAGTTGTGCTTTTACCCCTCTCCTTTTCAAGTACATTCAGTTCAGACAAAAGCTTTTGTTACAACAGAAGGTACGGGAACTCTTTTTGTTTTGGACATGGCATAAACCATCAAAGTTATATTCACTGTGCAAGACGCATCAGGAATATACGGGGTCTCTGTGTTGTCTATTTTTAAATACATGTAAGTGGTAGCAGTATGGATAAGATGTTCTTTCCTCCAACTCCTAGAGAAAGGCACTTGAGCCATTTGAATTATAAAACTTACACCATCTTTCACGTTGCTCTTGTTTTTACAAAGGAGAAAAAGCTTGAACTTGATGAACTTGTTTTTCAATTCTCTACAATCACGGGTTTGATACACGCCCAAGAATGCAGTTATATTCCTCAGAATCTTTCTATTCTTTCTCAGTTATGTAACATTTCCTACTTTTGAATGCTCGGGAATCTCTGATGTGATTTAGGCTTATGGATAAGATGAAGGCACCACAGACAGTATATACAAGGCATAAACATGCATATTGGTGTAATATTTATATTCCTAATCTATCTGTAAATCAGCATACAGTGTCTCAGATCATTGATTTTCTCTCTGGCCCCCATTTTGAGTACATTTTACAAAACCCAAGAGAGAAAGCCCTGTTCTCTAGTCAGAGTAGTACAGAGCTATTCCGTAGACGTAGGAAATTACTTTCGAAGACATCAAACAAAGTGCTTTGTTTCCATTGCAGGGTGAGATGCTCAGAAGTCTTTGTCCATCCATAGATGTAGATGTATGCACAGAGGACTATGCAAAACTGGAAATTCACTTTGTCCTCTCAATTAGACTATACCCGATGGGTCCAATATAGAAGAACCACCTAAGCAAACATGTTACTTCAGGGATCAGCAGCTTACAGGAGGGAAGGAACAGCACATGGGCATTTTATGAATGGCACAAAGCAAGAAAAGAATTGTGAGCCCTGAGGATTTGAGAGAAGTATACATGCCAGGCAGCAGCAGCTCCAGTTTTCAGAAGTCTGTACACTGGAGGGTCTGCTATGTCCTGTAAGGGAAGATACTATCAATCAGCTGTCCAGGAGCCTCACACCTCTGTGAGCATCAGCATGTTCTTATGTGCATGGCACACCTGGCCATCACTAAACTAGGATAAAATCCAGTGTCACTTACTTAGTATTGCAAACCCAAGAAATTACAAAAGCAGGAGTCAGACCCCATCCCCAGTCCAATATTATCCTAATTATGAGACTGAAAACCAAAAAACGACTGTCTATGTCTTCTGGCATTCCAGCCATTGAGAGGTATATTTCAGCAGCATTTCTACGTCTGTCACTACAAACATGGACACTTCTTTCTTTTTTTTTTTTTTAATAAAAATTAAGATATTTAATTTCTCACAAGACTGCAAAACACTGAGTTGCTATGAAAGCATCACCTATCAAGACTATCACTGTAACTTTACAGCTAACTTAATTTCACAGCGGCAACACAGGACAACACTGTCTTGTGGTGCAGTGGTGTCATGACTTCTTCCTCACCTGCTCCCAAGACCTGCATCAGGAAACAAACAATGGCCACCAAACGGGAATGGAGCAAAGACACATCGCAGCCCTTCCAGATCCAGGGAAAAAACTGTTGATTTCCGCAGGGCCACACAGTATGCTGAGAACTCTTATTATAGATTAGTAAGGTTGCTGTATATTTACAACCTGAGCATTCAAGGTGTAATAAAACAAATACTCGTTTAATCCTTCTAATGATTTTCCATTGGCATTTGTAACCATAGAATCATAGAAAGCCCTGAGTTGGAAGGGACACACAAGGGTCATCGAGTCCAACTCCTGTCTATGCATATGACAACCCATGTGTCTGAGGGTGTTGTGCAGTGTCTCTTTGAACACTGTCAGGCTTGGGGCTGTGACGCCTCCCTGCGGAGCTTGTTTTCTTTGTACACCAAATAAAAATGTAAAGACTTTTGCTGTTTTCTCCATTTATACTCCTTCAGAGTAACTGTGTGGTTTATAATAACTCCCACTCCTACTCGCATTTCTCTACAGACAATAGGTTTGCCAAGATCCATGATGAAGAACTTACATGGTGTATCTTTCAGAAAAGCGCTTACTTCTCAGTAGAACAAGAGGTGCGTGTGCAGGTACAGGGGAACACCTTACCCCAAAACCTCAACCCTGGAAGCTAGTGTTACCACATGAGCAGGTGGCAGAAGCCACGGCACAGCCCCACAGCCCCAGTGACAAGGGGGAGGAGCCCCGGGAGAGGCCCCTCCCCTCCCCCCCAGCCCCACAGCCTGCGGTGCGCGACATGGCGGCCGCTCCCGGCAGGCACCGCGCCCCGGCCGGCACCGGGCGCCACCGGCCCCGCAAGCGGGCGGCCACCAGGTGGCGCTGGGCAGAGCGGCGCCGCGGCCGCGTGCCCCGCCAGCTCCCGCGGCCGGCGCGGCCGTTGTTTCGGTTAATTTATTGTTTTCATAAAGTGTTCTGGGCTCATTATGAGTAGCACCAGATTCAGCGCAGTTCTGTTGTGCTGGATTGAATTAATTTAAAGATACATGTTTATTTACCCACTGAATTTAGGATTACACATAAATTATTCTTCACATATTAAGTGTATTACGACAGCGTGGGATCTATGTTTTTCACACTCCTAAAAATCTTTGTGCTGAATTAAATTTTTTTTGTGCAGCAAATTTGCAATACATTAATGTAAGTTATGCTTGAATTCACTGTTTCACCCGTTGGGGCTTTTTTTTTTTTTTATCGCCCTTTTATATGCCAGCAAAAGCAAACACAGCTCTAGCCAAGAAGCACTACCATCTTTAAAAACAGACTCTTGAGGAGGGGCCCCAAAAACCTGCTCCTGGCTGCAATGCCTCAGAGAGGGGCCGCACGGCACTTGCAGCCCCAGCCCCAAGGAGGAGTCCAGCACAGCCCTCTACAGCATCTCCCTCTCTCACTCCAGAGCTGTGCGCAGCCTGACCCATGTTGGGGGCCTCCTAGCCGCCTCTGGCCCAGGGTGGGCTGTTGGTGCACACCTTGCCCTGCTCTCATCTGTGCTGGCTGAACCAAGCCGGGCGGCATCTCCCTTCCCCAGCTGCAGCCCTTCATTGCTACTATGGCTGGCCACACACCAGCCTCTCCAGCGCTGCTCCTGCTGCCACTGGCAGCTAAGCCCTTCTCCCCTGCATGTGGGAGCCCAAATCCCTCGGAAAGGGCAAGCAAGAATGTGCGGTGATTGAGGTGAAGAGAACAATTCACTATTCCCCAGGATCCCGTTCCCAGCTGTGTTCATCTCCTCTAGGTGTTCATGTGGTTTTGAACAACTCATGGAGAGGAACAGGGCCCTTCAGTGTTCTCCAGGCCTTCTGCATGCCAGTGCCATCATTTCTGAGGTGATAAGGCACAACCTTGGAGCAGAGGCTGTTATCTTTTTACTGTTCCTCTGCTTCTCCCAGCCTCTAGCTGCGCCTGCCCTGAGGTGTGCCTGCATCCCCTCAGCTCCCTCACCTTATCCCCCTCGCTGCCAGTCCTCCGTGAGGAGGAGGCATGAAATGAAGGAGTCCTGCATGGGATGTCTGCACATGTATGTGAGACTAGCAGCTGCTGCAACAGGGGTCAGAGCAATGGGCGATGGTGGGATGGGCAAGAGAAGAGTCAGAGCTGCCATGCTGGAAATAAGGAGAATGAAAGCCCTGTGGTGGATGAGCGTTGTGAGCAGCACCACAGGGCACAAATGGCACAACAGCACAAGAGGGAGAGAGACAAGAAACAGCAGCCAGGGCACTTTGCTTCCCCGAAAACCTCCCCTCTACCTCCCCACATGCACTGCCTTGCTTGAAAACACATTCCCAACAATAATTTCCACATCACATCCAAATGGTTTCTGAATGCCCTGAGGTTCAGCCTTTAGGTCTTGTTCCTGGGTGAGAAGGGCTGAGATGTGAGTGGTGCAGATGCAGTGGAAGTTCTAGAATGCAGCCAGTCACCATTTTGGCCAGGAGAATCATTGCTAAAGCTACGGAAGCAGTGAAGGAAAAAAGCTGCAGCAGAGTACTAGATGGTTTTGAGAAAGTTATAGGAAATTAAAAAACAAAAAAAAAAGTATAAGGACATGGAATATTGCAAAACTTTATTAAGGTGGAGTAAACTTTTATTAGTGGCCATACCCTTCCAAGATATGCAACGCCTAGACATGAACTGTGAAAAGCAAGAATTGCACTTTTGAGCGCTAACTCAGTAGAGACTGCATCTGCTAGGCTGATACTAAAGCTGTGCACACCCACGTCCTTGGAAATCCGTGGAAATGGAGGCTGTGAACACTGCCGAATAAAGAATAACACCCACACTTCGCACAGGCAAGGCTTGAGAGTGGATCACATGGTCCGATCAGGGCTGCTCTATCTGGCCTGCACTTAAGAGACCAAAGTAGCGATGTTCCCTCCTTGTTCCCTGCTCCTGGATGGAGTGCTGACTATTATCACCCTTCACCCTTTCCCCTAGAGTCTTTTCTGTGAGCTAGTTTACACCACAAAGAATTTTCCAGTATAGCTGCAATTACTAAAACCACGGGGTCAGTGCAATTTATTCCAGTGTCATTTTTGCCAGTATTGTTAAACCTTTGCTTCAAGTGACAGAAACTATTTTTTAAAAGAGAACTTTTTAATTATTCATTGTTTATTCCAACTTCATTCACCCTGATCTTTTCGTATTTCTCCCCGACAAAACTATTTGGGTAACAGATTGAGCCTGGACTTCTCCTGAAACACTCTCCCCGTATTAAATGCTGTCATGTATGGTACCACACACCTGACAGTTGCCAAGGCCAATTGAATGCCCTTTCTCTGGCAGCACCAACAAAATTTATTGGTTTAGGAATCATTGAGGGGAGTGTTTTGCTGTGAATAGTAAAATCCTCAGCAGTTTAACATGAATACATCTCTAGTAGCAAAACAATATTTTCTGCTAGTAGAATAAAACCATCTCCCAACACTAGGACATTATTGGTAAAAATACTGTTTTACTGGTACAACTGTGTCTGGCACTGCTATGCCTGTGAGGGCTGGCATTTTTTTACAGCCATGGTAGTCAATGTCAGTCCTGTAAACGGGATCTTGGTCTCTCAGAACACACATTCACCTCTTCTCAGCTCACACTGACAACTCCATTCCACAACTGCATTCAGTACAGTTACTCTTAAGACAGTAAATGCAAATGAAGATGCAAATACATGTTGTAATTCAAATCAGTGAAACACCATCCCATTCTGCCATTCCTTCCTTACAGCTACTTAATGCAGATTCATAAAATTTAAGGTCAGAAGATACCTTTAGGTCATACAACCTGAGGTATAACACAGGTCAAGCAATTTTAAGTAATTAACCCTCATGATTCATAGATGAGCAAGCAACTTCTAGACATAATTTTTAAGTCAAAGATACCAAGCAAAGAAGTCACCATTTTCCTTTCTAGCTTGTAACTTTTGCATCACGTTACTGAATCCAGAGCCATAACAAAATGTTTTGACCCCTGCGATGCCCTCTTCTGTCTGGGTGCCTCTCTTTGGAGTTCCTCCTCTCTCTGATCCTTTCATTGATCATTCTTTGACTCCTTCTAGCTCCATTCTTCTGGGTAACACTGTAATCCCTTTTCCAGCAGCAGACCTGCCATCATCGTTCCAGAGCAGCATATACCATTGGGTTGACTCATTAGAACATATCCCCTCCTCACCTTTTGATGTCCTCTGCAGGGGGCAGGAGAACACCCTTGTGACAGAATTGTGTTCTGTGGGTACTGTCAGTTCTGTGAGTGGGGTTGAAATACCCTTAGCTGGGTGATGTATATTTTTATTTTATATTTCCTGGCAGCCAAGTGCTCCTACTGCACTGGTCTCCATGCTCTGCAAAGGTAAAGAGCACGCCTAGGCAATAACAACTCGGCATTTTCTAGGTCTGGGGATATTTCACATCTATAAATCTTAATAAGTTTATTCCAAAATACAGAGAGTAAGGGTTTTGACTGATGCATATTTGTAGGTACAAAAGTACACTTCATATTAAATTCATATTATTAAAGCCCTTACAAGAGAATCAGCCAAGCAGAAGATGAGAAGCTTAAAAGAGATACCATTGTGATTACAGAAAGACAAGAAAAACAAACAAAATTCCTCCTCACTTTCATTCTTTCTATCCCATAAAGTGTTTATGAGTAGCTGGGTTTAACTATTCCTACCTTCACTGAAGTAATCGATAAAGGAACACCTTGTATAGAGAACTGCATTTTCTGCAGCTATAGCTAAACAGAACAGATTTGAACAGATTCCTAAGGATCCACTTCTGTTACTAAAGAAGAGTCTGAATTTTTAGCTCTGCAAATAACCAGCTGAATAACCCGTAACTTGATTTTTATTAACATCCAGTTGTCTGTCACGTCCCTCAAAGTCCAAGTGTCCCTATGTAGAGTGTTCCTGAGCACTTGACATCAGACAGCTGGCAATTTTCTCAATATGATGTATAACAAGTCACTTTATTGGAGTAATTTAGGACAGACCATGTAGAACATGTAAAATAGTTCTTGGCTGGGAGCTGCTTCTCCAAATCTATCTGAGAAATGGCTTGCAATCTTACTCATCTTCACAGGTTTTTGATGCCATTGATTTACAATTTTATATTGCAATTCTAACAGGTTAGCTGAAATAGAGCATACACGTATGAAGGACATTATTGAGTCCAATATCTCCAGCTCCGGAGAATGAGACAGTTCCCTTTCCTATTTAATCATAAATGTTTCTTTAGTGGGCAATAAAGAAAAAGCAATGGCTTTATACAATCACCCCACAATGTTCTGAGATTCAATGCTAAGGAATAAGATTTGCTCGGATAAAAAGGAATCTCTAATACAAATAGATTTAACATCAGACTGAATAAAGGAACTCCTGAACTGGAAGTAAAGATGCAAAGAGAGAAGTCTAGCATGTTCCACCTCTGTTGTATTTCTAAGTGAAACATGAATTTGTTTTTACTGAAGGGCTGAGAAATATTCCGAATAATTGACATAAGTTGTTTCTGTAGTCTTTCGAGAAAATAGGAGCAAAATACACAACAGACTTATAAAAAGAGGCAGATTACTTATACAGCTGGTACAGACATCACCCCAGGAACAGAGAACGTGGGTTCAGGTCTGGTCCATAAAAACTGCAGTTTTCATACCTGCCAACTCATGATCCCTCTGTTTTCAAAACCTACCTAGAAAGTCAGTTCCCCTCAGATGAGTAATGAACTGGATTTATACATCTGTAACAGAACCCATCATACTCAAGAGGCTTGTGTGGCACTTTTAATGATTCCCTTTCCTGCCCAAGTAAAGTTAGTAATAAGTCTTTTAAACAGGATGAAGCACTGAATGGGGTGAAGTTCACAATAGTGAACTTCAAAACAGACTTAAAATAGAGCTCACCTAATTCATTCATACTGAACCAACCTAATTAATCAGCAGTGCTCTTCAAATACATGGCTGCATTGAGCTGTGCAAATGAGATCCCTGTATAAAAATGATACGTATTAAAATTAAATCAGTGTTTAGTACTGGCCTCACTTTGCTCCTTTTGAACTTTAATTCTTCTGTCACAAGGTACTTTGAAAATTCCCATTCACTGGGACCAGCCCTTCAGTGAAAAGCAAAAAGGATCAGATGATTTTGATGATTTTACATTATGTGTCCTTTCCCAGAACGAGCACAGTCCCTGATTTCTAGCTGGTGAGAATCACCATGGATAGCTGTTCTCAAATTAGGCTCCTTTCTTCTTAGACATACGCTTAGTAAGTTTACACTCCGCACAGAATGGTGTGGCAATTTAAACTTAGATGTGGTTAAATGAAAACCACATTTGTCCCATCCTGGATGAGAAGAAAACTGCTGTAACATGGCAAAATGATATGTGCACCTTTCATCTTTCTATGAAATCCACTGAAAAGACAAAATCAAGATCAGAAAAATCTTAATAGTATTTGTACATTACTTTTTTAAAAAAGAGAGAGAACCTTGTATTTTTCTGTTCTCATATGATTTTCCTAAAATCTACCAGAAGAGATGAAATATTAGGGATGGTCTGTTCGGAATGAAAAACAAATAGCAAAAAAATCATTAGTGTACAAAGCAAGCCTATTGTCAGTCCCTGAGCCTTTGCTGCTTCTGACTATAGCATCTGAATTTGTTAATGCAGATGACTCACATTGTTAAGTCTTTGTTAAATAGCTAGATTATATTTTGGATTAATAAAATGGTTGTTGTAATTTTAATAACTTTTTTTTTAATGTAAGCAAGAAGAAACAGATGTTTTAGACAGACCACTCCTCACCATGTGATAGCTACTCAAGTCTGTCAGTAAGTTTCATGGCTCAACAGGAGCAAGGACTGCATGAATTATTAAACATTTCCAGGATCATTTTTTAGATTTCTTAGAGCTGGATATCTTGAAGTATACCTCGAGGATATTAAAATAACCCTTCTCTTAGATTACTTTAGCTCTTAGCTTAGCTGAAGCAAGGAGCCAGCCATAGAGGATGCTTTTCTTGAGAAATACTTTGCCCTTGCAATGGGGATTTGATTGTGGCTTTGACAATCAGGCACGTCGTGGCAGAGAGGATGTGAAAGTGAAGCACCCGAGTGGCAGTTGGTGGTGACGTCCTGTTTGCTGAGGACAGGACCAAACTCGGCATGTCCCTGGGGATGGCGTGCGTAACCCACAGCTGCTGCACCCCTCTGGATTGCAGCCTTCTCCTGCGCTGGCTCCCTGAGCACCAAGCCATTGCTGCACCTTCTCCAGCTGGTGTGTGGAGCATCTTCATCCTCTCTCCATGAATCTAGAGATCACAGGACTTCAGCTGCCTGCTGCACAAGGAGCCTTCCCACCTCATACACACAGGCAAGAATTGCTAGCTACTTTTGCACCTTAGAGGCTCCGTGGAGCCACTGTATGAGCAAAGAGGATGGACCAGCAGTTGTAATACAAGCCTGGGACTCTGGAGATGTACATATAGTTCAGCATATGTTTCACAAATGCACATACCCATGATGCAATAATAGTAAAATGAATGAAAGATAGTAAACCCCACACCCTAGAGCTTTTACTAGTCTAGGTCAGACATCAAAAAAAATGGATAAACTCTCTTCCCTGACATGTTACTGTCTACATCACCGTGACCAACATTTAGGGTCTACATGGATGGACTCCCTCAGTACATAAGAAGTTGTGCTTATCGAAGAGGTTACTACTACCTAACAGCTATTTCTTGTCCCTCTGCTGGAGTCTGGTGTCTCCTCAGATCTGTCGGCTCACTTTATCCTAATCTTATTTAGGCAAATGGGTCCAGGTTAATGCAGATAATTTAAATAGTCTGGTAACCTGGCTCACTTAATCTGAAAAAGTTGGGAAACACACATACAAGCAACTGTACTGGTAGACATGAGGAGCATTAGTATCTAGCAGGGGTGATGCTGACAAAAAAATGGGGATAGTAACTTCTTTCACTGGCAGAGCTGGGCTTTAGAAGAGAGCACCTGTTTTTAATCTCAGGACATTTCTTTTGGCAGTAGTGTTGGCTAAACAGGTCCTATTAATCTCCCCCTGCTTCCAAACCTCCTCTTTGGTCAAACAGTAAGAAGCGGTAACAGCCTCATATTGCTCTGCCCCTTCTCTTCCCCCTTCCTGTTATGCCAACAGCACTGGTTGGGCCGTTGGGTGAGTCAGTGCAAGGGTCTGGATAAAAATAAGTTTTCTTTCTCCCCCCTTGGGTTACTGGCACACCATGCAGCTGCACAGACCGTTGCATCAGCACCCCCAAGGTCCATGGCAGGTGATCATGGCAGTCACCTGGAGCTGCTGGAGCTGGTGCTGCAGCTGAAAGAAACAATAATGCAGTCACGACATTCCTCCCTTGTGCCTCATTTCCTTGACAGTGAAGTGGGAGTAACTGGACTTCTCAGTTTACAGGCGTGTTTTAAGGATAAATGTATCAAAGCAACAGCTCTCAAACTTGGAAGTTGCTCCTTTGGGAAGGCACAGCGTGTACCAGGCTGGGATGAGGAAGGCTCAGGAAAATTTCATCTGGCCTCTCCCACCTCTCTCCACCCTCATAGAGTCATAGAATGGTTTGGGTTGGAAGGAACCATAGAGATCATCTAGTTCCAACCTCCCTGCCATGGGCAGGGACACCTTCCACTAGATCAGGTTGCTCAAAACCCCACCCAACCTGACCTTGAACACTCCCATGGAAGGGGCATCCAGAACTTCTCTGGACAACCTGTTCCAGTGCCTCACCACCCGCATGGTGAAGAAGTTATTCCTTATATCTAAATCTACCATCTCTCAATTTAAAGCCATTACCCCTTGTCCTATCACTATACGCCCTTGTAAAAAGTCCCTCTCCATCTTTCTTGTAGGTCCCCTTTAGGTACTGGAAGGCTGGAGCCTTCTCTTCTCCAGGCTGAATAACCCCAACTCTCTCAGCCTGTCTTCACAGGAGGCATGCTCCAGCGCTCTGATCATCTTGGCCATCCTCTGGCTTGCTCCAATAGGTCCACGTCCTTCTTATGTTGGGGGCCCCAGAAATGGCTGTAGTACCCCAGGCAGGGACTCACCAGAGTGGAGTAGAGGGGGACAATCACCTCCCTCAACCTGCTGGCCACACTTCTTTTGATGCAGCCCAGGACACATCTGGCTTTCTGGGCTGCAAGGGCACATTGCAACTCATGTTGAGCTTCTCATCAACCAACACACCTAAGCCCTTCTCCTTGGGGCTGCTCTCAATGTATCTTCCACTCAACCCGTATTTGCACTTGGGATTGCCCCAACCCATGTGCAGGACCTCGCACTTGGCACTGTTGAACTTCATGAAGTTCACACAGGCCCACCTCTCAAGCCTGTCAAGATCCCTCTGGATGACACCCCTTCCCTCCAGCGTGTTGACTGCACCACACAGCTTGGTGTTGTCAGCAAACTTGCTGAGGGTGCACTCAGTCCTACTGTCCATGTCACCAACAAAGTTGTTAAACAACACAAGTCCCAATACTGACCTGAGGAACCCCTCTTGTCACTGTTCTCCACTTGGACACTGAGCCATTGACCACAACCCATTGAGTGCAATCACCCAGCTAATTCATTATGCACCGAGTGATCTATCCATCAAATCCATGTCTCTCCATTTTGGAGACAAGGATGTCATGCGGGACAGTGTCAAACGCTTTGCACAAGTCTGGGTAGTCCTCATCCTCTTCCAGCCTTTGTGGTTTCTCCTCTTCATTGAGAGCATTCACTTTGTGTCCCCTATACAGAGGGGCTGAAGAAAGTTGGCACGGGGATAAACTTTGCCAGAACTGGGAGAGCAGGATTCATTTGGAGAGAAAACAACAGTACAAGTGATACTCACTATACTTCGGGAGGCTCCAGGATGGGCTGCAGGAATTTGGGGTTACTGAAAGAGCAAATGTGCACACATGTGTAAAAAGGTAGAGAATGAAGATAAGGTGGGGGAAGGAGGGAATTACAACTATTACAGCAAAGGAGAAAAGTGGGGCTCCAGCTAAAAGACACAGAGCTGCCTGTATTAGAGACTGTGAATGGTTAAATACTACATAAACGGGTCAGAAATACGAGTGCATTGGGCTAAATCATAATTTTGTCACCCTTGCAAATATTCAGAATTGCATATACACTATAGTTATGGTAAATGAATTTGGGTTGCAAAGAACCATCTTCTATTAAAATCCGTGCATTTCTGGCTGTACATAAAAATACCCTACCGACAAATTATTTTTCTTGGTGAACACATGGAGGCCACAGTAATCTGTTCCTAGAAACAGCAACTGATAAATACTGCAGGCTATAGGTAATATTTGCATTGGGTTAGACAAAACGTGTAACTATACTGTGGAAAAAGTTTAGGAAAGAAAACTAGAGGGGTTTTTTTGGTCTTTTTTTGGAAGAACCAGCATGTTTACAGCTAAGGTACTGATCTCGTTTGTTTTATAAGTGTGAAAGCTGTGTATTGTCAGTTTGACTGTTTCTTCGATGTATCAGTCAACCCTGCATGCTACAACTGATGATAGAAGGGACCTCCAACCAATGTGTAGCTAAACAGCAAATATTTCCTTTGGTTTCCCGTGTGTCTCTTCACATCAGCAAATAAAAGATTTTTAAAAGGCAGAAGAACAGGAAAGAATTGTTGGCAGAGAACTCTATGATTACAGTTGTACTGTATGTCATTGAAATTATCTAATTTATAAATGAAAAGGACCATACACTATTAATTCAAGGGAAAGCTGGCCTTTTCCTAGATTTCTCCAAAATGCAGTGATGTTCCCAAACAATGAAACAGGATACAGAAATATTAGGTAATTCAGTTTGAAGGCTCAGAGTTCACTGGCAGGTAAACCCAGAAATCAACAACCCCTACTATTACTGCGAAGTGGAAGATTTTGTTTTGATTTAGATAATTGGTTGGGCTGCTATCTCACCAAAGTGCAGACTCAAGAGGTGTTTTTTTCCTAGAGGCCTCAGTCCACAGAAGCACTTAATCAGGGCTTAACTTTAAGGAAGTGAGTGATCTTATTGACTTCAATGGATGATTCGCATTTGTAAAACTGAGGTATTTAAACATTCTATTCAAGTGGTCTAAATCCAGGAACTGCTAATGTTGCATTTCCATAATAAAATTGTGTATGACATTCTTGAGATGGAGATGGTGATGTTTTGAAGTCCTTTTGTTTACACATTGCCAGAAGAAATTGATTAAATTGCCCAGGATTAGTAGCTGCTAAAGAATGGATTTTAATTAAATGGTTGAATGTGTCACTCTCTACATGTTTTAGGCCACAATCTGTTGGCATAAACCCTGTTTTTTCAAAGTTCATTATGACCAGCTAAAATAAAACTATTACACTTACCTACAGGCTTTACACCTAACAGATTCTGGCTTATCAGCTGGATATCAACCGAAATAGTTTACATATTACATTTGTGACTGAAATGTAAATATTACATAATAAAGAAAGCACTACTAGATTATATTTATATGTTGACCACATAAAGGTTCTCATAAAAGCAAAATCCTATTACTATAGGTCCAAGTACCAAGCTAAAGCATAAAGCTAAAGCTCTGAGCTGGCTGCTTACTTTTCTGTGATCTGATTTATGCCTTATTGAAATCAATTAAAAGATTTGCACTGACTTCAGAATGATTTCGATTGGATGTTTAAACAGTAAAAGAAGTGATAATTTAATAAAAGCCCGCATACTTCTTTTTTTCCTCATTAAATCCAATGTCAATCTAAAAGAAGGAAACTGAGAATTCCGGTGAATTTGACAACTGTTTCATCAAACTGCACAGTGGATTGAAACATAAAGCATAACAAGAATGCAATAAAAAGTGGGGTGTTTTTTAACAGAGGGATTTTTCAGACTCTCGTGGGTACCCAGGTCAGATGCAACAGGTTCTTGAACATCTGATTGGACTTTTACCTCACCAAAAAAATTTAAGATTGCTCCCGACACCTCTAAAATAACACCTCAGGGCTATTACAATATTGGTTTGTTTTCTGTATCTCTCCTTAGTGTTACTCTCTGTATGATTTAAAAGCCAAATGGAGAGCGGCTGCTGCACAGCTGGGGAAGGCGCCTCACTGCCATGGGGCTGAGCCACAGCCAGGCAGCCAAGGGTCTGCATGGATGTCGTAGCCAATGGAATAAACACATTACCAACAGTAAGTTTAGAAAGTGATGTTGTTTATGCTGGGAAGGGGTCCCAAGAGCACCAGAGTTTATAACTTATCAGAAAAAAAATCAAGAGAAAGAAGCCGTGCTTGGACAACATTGGTTTATAGAAAATAATTAAATTGAAGAAACAATGAAAATGGAACTAAAGTTGAAACTGAGCACTTGTGATATCAAATATCAATGCAATCATTTTGCGGCAGATAATATGTATGGCAATTAGAGCTTTTTTACATTATATTATAATAAATTCATAATTCATGCATACAATGAGAGCATTTGGAAAGGAGCATTTGAATTTAACAAACACCACCACTCATCATCTGAGCAAAGATGGCAAAAGGAATTTCAACACTATTTGTGATCTAAAAAATTGAACCATGGTTGTTGCTTTGTGTTGTGCTTCCCTTGCACAGACTGCAGTGCCTTCTGTCTGCTTTAGGGTGTGGCATCTGCCATTGGGGAGGAAAAACTGGCATGTGTTGCCTTTTATAGCAGACTGATTTCATTGTGCCGAGGGCCTCTATTTTATAGCCTCTTAGTTCCAACCTTGTAGCCAAGTTGCTGAAATAAATGCGAAGAAAAGGAGTTAATAGTATAAATTCTTCAGGTTAAAGGCTCATCCGTTTTTGTTTTGTTTTGTTTTTTTTTTCCTGGGGAAAACATTTCAAAGTAAATCTACGTTAAACTTTGCGGGTTGCTCTCCTGATCAGGAAGAGTTGTGGAGCATGTGAGGAACTATTGCGATCTGCAACCAAGGCGCTATCAGTACATCTTATCAGATTTTCAAAATATGTATTATTGCTTGAATATAAATGTCTTAATGTATAAACGTGTAATTGATTTTATATTTTATTTTGGAGTACACATGTAAATAAATACACACAAGTAGACATCTATATTTATATTTGCATATGAAAGACTTCAAAAAATCAACTCATGTGGTTTAATGTGTATAATTAGCGTGCATTTGAATATAGAAAAGAAGAAAATCCAGGAGAAAATGTCAAAAAGGCTCACTAACAAAGATGTAGTATTCTCTTGGCAAAAGCTGATGAATGATTTGGCATGAATTCATCTTACAGTTCTGTTATTCTCTCTCCTACAAAGATGATATACCCCTTTCTAGCAGTTTGCATAGAATTGCGATTTGTTGTTGTTACAGACTGTAATGACCCTTGGGTATGCACCTGATTCCCCCCACTAGAATTACTCACCATTTTTTTCCCGCTCTGTGTTTTTTTCCTGGCCATATAACATCTTGCAAAGAGTAGGAAAAAAAAAAAAAAAAAGAAAAATATAATTGTAACAGAAGTATTAGCAAGGTGTACTTGATGAGCACTGAGACTTTTCAAAACTAACTCCATAATGGAAATCAGAGTATTTCTGTCTTTTCAGACAGAACTAAAATTAATAGACACTGGAATCACATCATTCATTTATCAATAATCTTTGCATGTAATTCAACATTACAGCATGAAGCTTCTGCTCTTTAATGTTTTCACAGTGGATTCAAAAAAGCCTGCCTACCCATGACAGCATCTGTCTTGATATGCTGCGTTTTTCTCTACCATTATTATTGAATCTCATATTTATCCATTTTGAAATTTGAAGACGTGCTTACCTTTAACAGAGTGCATAAATATATTCATTTAAAACAGCATGGTTTAGACCCTTACTATATTGAAAATGCTTGCTAATATCCCAGTTTTCTATATTCATAGCTAAGTATTTTATCTCCCAAATGCTTTTATTTGTTGAATATAGTGTGTGACTATTACCTTTTCTTATACTAGGGCATCATTTGTATTAAGATAGTTATAAAAAAGCCCGTTCAAACCGTTCCAAAAGATCGCTCAAAAATGTAGGTCATCAGCAACAGCTTCCCACTTGGAGTAAGAGTTACTCAGATTACATATTTTGGGTTTTGTGTTACTACGTTTTCACAAGTGTCTTGTGTGTACTGGAAATTATATTGTTTGGCAAAACAATTATGAGGCCAAAAATGTCTTGCTCTCCTTGATCAGCTCCTGTTGATCTACAAATAAGTACCTAGAACATATTGAAAACAGCCCTATATATAAAAGCATCATCAGTGCAAATGACCGTTAGGATTTGGAGACAGCTGGACAATGTGGACAACTGCAAAGACGCTACCGCTGCAGAATTTCAGGTTAAATTTTATAACCGTCTGCACACACAATATAAAACTTTGGGGGGATGGAGGGTGGGGAAAAAAAAAAAAAGCTTATTTTTCAGTGTCATAGAAAACGTTCTCCTGCCCTCGGAATACAACGAGTGGTCTTTTGAGCATGCCACAGGGGGCTGGGGGGCAACGTGCGGCCCCCGAAAGTTCCACCGATCCATCTGCTCCAGCACATCTGGCCACGGAACTCCCAGTTTGCGGCTGCCCCCTTCCCTCCCCCGCCGCTGCGGCCCGCTCGGGACAGCGCCGCCGCCGCTGCCCCCGGCCCCGCAGCAGCTGCGGGACCGGGACCGGGACCGGGACCGGGACCGGGACCGGGACCGGGACCGGGACCGGCCCCGACCCACACCCCACAGCCCCCCGCGGCATTTGGCGGCCCGGGGCGCCCGGCCCGACCCTGCGCCTCGGAGCAACCCCCGCTCAAGTTCCGCGTTTGGCTGCCGCCTCCGCGGAGCCCGGAGGGAATCCCGCGCCGGCCGCGACACTCGGCGCGCACACGAGTGGGACCCGATTGCGAGCAGGGGCAGCGGAGGGGGTCCACGCCCCCGCTCCCCATCCCGTCGCGCCGCTGCTGGCGGCGGGGAGCAGGAGCCGGAGCCGTGCGGAGTCCAGTCCGCGTTTTGCGAGTGCGCGGGAGCGATCGGGGCGGAGGGGGCGATGGCTGCCGGCGCTGGCTCGCTCGCTCGCTCATGCCATGCTGGGCCAGCGCGGCTCCGGCAGACGTGTGTTTACCCATATCCGGGTTAGAGAGGAAAGGAGGAAAAAAAAAAAAAAAAAAAGTTTCATTTAAACCTGAACAAAAAACTTTCAACATGAAATCACACAGCAGGAGCAGGCACAGACCGTAAGGCGTTCTTACCATTTCTAATCGCAATCACGGACTCGGGGAGGGAAATTTCTGTAATTTGGTGCGTGCGGAGCGGTCCGCAGGGGATACTCTTGGCTCAGTCAAGTCCCTTCCCCGGCCGCTTCGCTTTCTACCCCTCTCCCTCCCCCCACCCGTCTCGCCCTCCTTTTTTGAGGGTGGGGGTCGACTTTTTTTAATTTTTTTTTTTTTTTTAGTAGTTACTATTATCAGTACTAATTTCTCCGGACTCGCAATGTTGCGATGATCATGGCCGCGCAAGTCGCAGCGGCTCCGGCGGGTGCGAACAACAGCAAGGGCAAAGCCCCGAACCTGCCGGGCGGCCTGGGCCCGGACCGGGGTCCGGGAGGTGCCGGGGCCGCGGCCGCCGCGGGGGCGCCCGGGCCGGTCCCCGCGCTGGGGGTCGGAGAGGGGAGTCCGGCCGGCAGCAGCAGCAGCAGCGGCGTGAATAATGTAGATCACCATGTCCTCCACCACCACAGCGAGCCGCTGAACATGGCCAATAACGCGGCTCCCGCCGCTGCCGCCGGTAACAACAACAACGCCAGCGGCGGCTCCTCCTCGGAGCCGGCTCTGAAGGAAGGTGGAAGCTCCTCGGCGTTATCTTCATCTTCTTCGTCTTCTTCCTCCTCCTCCTCCTCCTCCTCCAACCCGGGCTCGGCCATGGAGACGGGGCTGCTCCCCAACCACAAGCTGAAGAGCGTCGGAGGCGATCACCCCGCCGCGCCGCCCCACCACCACCATGCCCACCACCCGCATCACCATGCCCACCACCACCATGCCCACCACCCGCACCACCACCACCATGCACTACAGCAGCAGCTAAATCAATTCCCGCCGCCGCCGCCGCAGCAGCCGCCGCCTCAGCACCATCCCGTGCAGAATAACAACAGCAGCCTCGGCGGCGGCAGCGGCAGCAACAACAACGGCGGTGGCGGCGCTGCTCAGCCCAGTGCAGACATGGAGCAGCAGCAACATGGAGGAAAAGACAGTGTTTTGGGCGCTCAGGCCGAGCCCCCCCAGCAGCCGCAGCAAATGCTGAATAAAGGCGCCGACGAGGAGGAGATGCCCGGCAAGATGGGCGAGCCCATCAGCGGCCGCTACGATCACCCCGGCTTGGGACCCCTGGGCGGACAGCAGCAGCCCCAGCAGCCGCCCCCGAGCGCTGGGAGCGGCGGCGGCGGCCTCGGCGGCGGCGGCGGGAGCGGGGGAGGCGGCGGCGGCCCCTCCGCGGTGGGTGTCTCGGAGTTCAATAGCTATTATGGCAACGCTGCCCCTGCCAGCAGCGCTACGGCGAGCCGCGCCGGGCCTTGCTTTGATCAACATGGCGGACAACAAAGCCCCGGGATGGGGATAATGCACCCCACGGCGGCCCCCAACAGCATGGACCCCCTGCAAAACTCCCACGAAGGTTACCCCAACAGCCAGTACAACCACTACCCGGGCTACGGCCGCGGCCCCGGCGGCGGTGGCGGCGCGGGAGCCGTGGCGGCGGCGGCCGCCGGGGCAGGCGGCGGCGGCTACGGGGGCTCCGCGGCGGGCTACGGGGTGCTGAGCTCCCCGCGGCAGCCGGGCGGCGGCATGATGATGGGCCCCGGCGGCGGGGCCGGCCTCGGCAAGGCTGCTGCCGGCGCGGGGGCCGGCGGTTTCGCGCGGTTCTCCGGGCAGAACCAGCACCCGTCCGGGGCCACCCCTACCTTGAACCAGCTGCTCACGTCCCCCAGCCCCATGATGCGGAGCTACGGCAGCAGCTACCCCGACTACAGCAGCCCCAGCGCCCCGCCGCAGCCCCAGCCCCAGGCAGCGGCGGCCGCCCCGGGAAGCCAGCAGGCAGCGGCGGGCATGGGCATGGGCAAGGACATGGGCGCCCAGTACGGAGCGGCAAACCCGGCCTGGGCAGCGGCACAACAAAGAAATCACCCGGCGATGAGCCCTGGGAACACCGGGCAGGCCATCAGCAGGACCCAGGTAAGCCCCCGCGCCCGGTTAATGACGGCTCCGTGCCACTCGTGTCGAGGTCTTAGTTTCTTTATCATTAACTTTCTTTTTCCTATCCTTCTTTCCCCTCTTTTTTTCCCCTCTCTCCTCCCTCCTCCGGGCCAGTTCTCGCTGCCTCCCTAGCAGGGGTGAGCAGCGCACAATGCGCGGCCCCGCTGGGGCTGGAGGCACCGAAGTGCGGTTTTCGCTGCCGAAATTAGGTTGTTCTCAGACCCAATTAATATTTTTTCCCTCCACTTTGAAACAGCGGAGGAGAGAGGCAGGGCCCAGAGGACAGGCAGCTTGGGACGGGGGCGGAGGGGGGGGGGGTGGATTTTGTAACCGGAGTGTCGGATCCGGGGCTTCCCGGGGGATAAACGTCCATTATCTTCCACGGTGCCTTTTTTTTTTTCTTTTCCTCTTTTTAACCTGTTAAATTTTTTTAACAGAACGAGTTGCGCCGTTGCACGCTCTTAGCAAATTAGTTTGTCACTGGTGGAGGTACCGCAGTGAGATCCACTGGGAGCAGCCGGGCTCCTTTCGCTGTGGGAAGAGTGCGCGTGTGTGTGTTCGTGTGCGTGTGTGTGAGCGCGTGTGCTCGCGCCCCTGTCCGCGCGGCGCGGGCCGGAGCGCGTGGGGCTCCTCGGTCCGGTGACCTGAAGGGGACGTGCCCACCAGCAGAAGCGCGCGTGGATGCGCGCGCGCATAACTACGTTTCTCTCTCCAAACACACGCGGAAATCAAACCGGGAGAAAAAAAAAAAAAGTGCTGGAAAAAAAAAAAAAAAAAAGGAAAAGTCCTTGGCGTCAGTAAAGGGACGCGGGCACCGGGCGGGCCGCCACCTCCGCCCGCACCCCCTGCGCCAGCCCGGTAACTCCGCCGATCGATGGGTAGATAGGCGCGATGATGGCGGGGCGGCGGGCCGCGGCGCAGCGCCTTTCCGGGGTGGGCGCGGCGGTGCGGGGAGCCGGCGGGCCCCGCCGGGCGACCGGTGCCCGAGGAGCGGCCGGGTCCCCGCCGCCAGGTTCGGAATTTGAATTGTGGAGGTAAACTGGCTGCAACCGTCTCCAGACAGCTGCCTCCGAGTTGACATCTAATCTGCCATCTGATTGGCTCCCCACTCGCCATTGGGCACCTCGCGCCGCTGATGTAAATAGAGGCGCTGAGCGGCGCAGTCACAGAAGCCCCGGCACAAATAGCGCGGGCGGCCGCGCGGCGGGGACGGGAGGCGCGGGCCCGGGCAGCGGCACCCGCCGTGGGGGCCACCGGCGCGCGGAGAAGCCAGGGGCACCTCCCCCCTTTCCCTTCCCCCGTTTCCCACCCCATCCAGTCTGGTTAGACGGCGTGGCTTCTCTGGGCATCGATCTATCTGTTTATTAGTTTGTTTATTTTTGTTATTGTTGTTTGGTGTTTGTTTCTTTTTTTTTTTAATTCTTTGCTAACTGGAGGCGGTAGGGGAGTATTTTGTAATAACAGCGCCTGGGCGAGGATTCGGGATTTCAAGTTGCGCTTTTGTGCCTCTAAAAAACCATTTTTTAATATTGCAGCTTATCGATACTATGCGGGGGATTAGTTTTTTGTAAAAAAAAAAAAATAAATCCAAATACTAATTTCGTTACATTTCTGTTAGCGTGGTGCCTAACCTGTGCCTGGCTCTTAAAAAAAAATCTTGTTTGCGTGTAGCTGCTGTAGGTGAGAAAACGCCGTGTACTGTACAAAGAAGGGAAAAAGGAGCTCTTCTGCCAGAGGTTGCATTTGTTTCATCTCTGCAGCAAATCCCGATATTGGGGGGGAAATGTGCTTTTGCGTTCGAATACTTCAAGGAGCATCGGGAGTTGTTGATCTAATTTTTCTACACGAGTGTGAGATTAGGCTTGAATTCTCAGTAGGAAAGTGAATTGTGTTATATGGAGTAGTACATTAGAATTTTATGGGTTTCTTTTCCCTTCAACAAGATCTTTCTATTAAGAACTGTTAAATCTTTTAATAGCTTTTAACAGTGAGGAGTGACAGGAACAAATGAAGGTGTATGCTTTTGGGGTCCTCAAATGGCTGGATCTTTCCATAAACTAATGAACAGAACATGGAGAAAACATCGCTTAATTTTGTGAACAGTGCATTAATCCTGAAAAAATCGTAATAGAAACCCTGGATGGACTGGCTGTATGTGTTTGTCTACTTCCAACAGGCCACTCTTGTCACAATTTTGGTTTTTATTCTGTTTCCTCTCTATTTTCTTCTAGGGAAACAAGATTTTTTTTTTTGGTGAGTGTTAATTTTTACCTTTTTTAATTTGCTCTGGTGAAAGGGTCACTGGAAGCCATAAGGTAATGAGGCTTCATATGCATAACTTTTCATAATTAATTTAAAAATATTTGCATTCTCTGCTTGCATTTGAACACAGTTCAGAATTTATGGCTTCAAAAGCTAGGAAAACCATTGTCAGGTAGACATAGTACATATTAGTTCAGAGTGCTGTTTCTGCAGAAATAGTTTAAAGTATTTTATTTTTATTGGAGGGGTGAGAGTAAATTCATTATGTCCTCAGTATGACTCTTAGAAATACTTCCTTGTATTTACGGATTTACATCCTCTCTTACAGATTTCTTTGTTTCATTTTTTTGTAGCATAAGAGTCAAGATGCAGCTTAGAGCAGTCTGGGAAGGGCATAATTTTTCTGATCTTTTAAAAAATTATTATTTTTTCCTCAAAGTAATTGTCATAAAGGCAAGTGATCAGTGTTCTTTGTATTATGATTTTTCCATCTAACCAGAAAGTTATTGAGATAAGAAATTTTCTTAGATTTTAGATTAATATTTTTATGTATAAAATACATTGTGTCAAATAGAAAAGAAATACAGAACACAGTTATTTTTGTGTGATTTTTTTATTTTTAATTCTCACGTGTCTGTATATGTTGAGAAATTGATTGCTTTTTGAAAGAGAAAAACATTAATATTAGTCCAGAATTTGAACAGAAGGCTTATCTTTATTTTTTAAAATAATCATCTGTGTGTATACTCTCTGTATGTGTATACACATTTTAGAGTATACTCACTTGTCATGTGTCTTTGCAAAGCAGATGATGATTGGCCCCTATGCCTATAAGAAACTACTGTGCTATTAACAGAGAAAAAGGACCATCAGCAGGCTACATCATCTGAGATGCTTGTTCAGGAAATACTTGCCTCAGCACGGGTAATTTTTTGTGATATGCAGAACTGTGACGTCTCACTCCGAACTGACTTGTGTGTTTGTCCAGCCTGTTAAGTTATTGAAGAAAATTTTGCTGCCATTTTATTTAATCACCTTACCCAATCATGAGATGTAAACTCGAAAAAGAGGCCTCTCGTTTCTGAAGAAACACACGTTTTCAAAGCAGATAGATATCGCTCATGCGGATACATTGATTTGATCGTGGAGGAGTTCTGTGGTGCTGATACAGTACCTTGTCATTCAGTTATTTTGATTATTGATCAATTCCCTGGCAGTGTATGGATATTTTGAGTCCTGAGGCTCCTTTTATTCTTCACTTCTGATTTGCACTGCAGTATCTTAACACATTAGTTGGTCTCTGTGTGTGTGCTTTGTATACATCTTTCTCCTTTGTGCACGTGTGTAAGATTTACATAGGCTTACACACAAAGAGAGAACCTCGGTCTTTTCAGGAATACCTATATAGCATAAGGTATATATCAAGTGCTATAGAAAAAAAAATGTCGAGCTGCTCTGAGTTTGTGTGTGTATCAGTCTTTTGTTTTGCAGCGGAGAAACTAGGAATATTCCTGATTCTGCAGCTCTTTTTATGCCAAATAGAGTGCCTGTACTGGGAGTTCTGGCTAAGCCAGGGCTGCAGAATCATGTCCTGTGCCTGAAGGCCATTAAACAGCTGTTAGTGTGGTGAATAGATTCTTGATGTCTCAATGGGAGAATAAAATATATTTTTCCCTGTGCATTTTCGAATAAACAGTTTAGTATTCACATAGCTTCTATTTAGAAGTAGCAAATAGCAATATTCTCAGTTAGTAGCATCTATATATATATATGTAACGACTGTATATTGGACACTTTGTGGTTTGATGTTCAGTTATTGGTTTCTGTAGTAGTGCTTATGACTACATGTTGAACAGCAGGACCCTGTGTATGAGATACAATAAAGAGAGATGCAAACCTGTCTACTGTATTACTGCCTCCATCGTTTAAGGATTCTACAACTAAACAGTCGATTACTATCTTTTTGGTATCCTGATTCAAATCTCTAGGGATAAAAACTAAGGCATTTAATCTTTCGGTAGATTTTCTAGTTATATATGTATCATAATTTTTTTGAAATTACTCAGCATGGTCTGTTAGGTGATGCTATTTCATTTTGAGATAGTATCTTAGTTAAAACTAGATGAAATTTGTGTGATGAAAACAAGTTTCAATAGCTGCTGATGGGTCTTTTTTACTTTTGCACCTCAAATATTTTATCATAGATATTTTGAAATTCTCATTGTTAATGTGTGAATGGCAGCAGTTTATTTATCCTTCTGTTCTTAAGGATGTACCTGTGTCCTAACTAGTTCCATTTCAGTACTTTTTTCAAAATGTGCTATTTATCGGGAGGCTTTGAAGATTCTCTGTGGATATGTAAAGTAGTATTGCCGTACTTGCTGTGCATGCATGCTCAAGGCTGCAGAATTTCAGTAGCATGTGTTTGTGTTAGGCTAACTTGCTAGAATATATTTTAGAATTGTGATTATTAAGGTACTTAGGAAAAAAAACCCTTTTTTCTTTCAATTTTGGGGCTATTTACATAGTGCTAAATACATGTTTTGGTAGGACTGAATGAGGACTTTAATTAAACTTAAATTAAAAGTATACCTTAGTGGTTTTCAAATTTGTTTTGAAAACTAGTAATAGAAAAGTGGTACTAAGCAGTGTTGGTTTTGTATCGCTTGGTGCCGAGAGAAGCAAATAGATGTAATACATCAAAATCTTGGGAACCAATTGTATTAGAGTAAAATTTATTTTAAAGAAGGCTTACCTGTCAGTGAATTTAAATATTATTTTTTAGTAAACTTGAAAGCTTTTTGTATATCTGATCTATGTTTTGCCTGTCAGATCATAAGGTTACCTTTTCAGTTTTTCTGTTATCCAATCCTACTTGTTCATGCTCAGTTATACACAAAAAATGCTAATGTGTGGCCTCAGAGCTGCAATGTTTCTGTTGCAGGTGGGCCAGAGGATTTCTGTTGTGCTTCTGAGAGTGTGGCATCCAGTGGTCCACCAAGAGCACCTCAGTTCCACAAGGGCCAGACCCATCCAGTCAAGGAGTCCTCAGTGATAAATGTGTCCCAAGGTGTTGATGTAATTTGTGAACAGTGCGCTTTGGGGACAATAGGTGGCTAATTTGTGCAAGAGCAAGACTATGTTTAACCAAATTTATTTTCTCAGTAACAATGTTCCAAGCATGTTTGATCTTTACACTGTCTTTGTAGTGTCCCTTGCACTGGACTAAGAAACGGACAATTCTTCCCGTAGTAAAAGGTGAGGAAACTGAGGCATATTACATACACCTTCCTTCAGGTAGGCACAACAGAAAACAGGGGTCTCTTAGACATAAATAGAATCTTGGTGCTGTAAACTTCAGATTTTGAATAAATCTAGTCTTGCTGTGATCACATTCTGTTGTGGGAGAATTTAGGTTTTTTTTTTCTTTCTATTGAGACAACTGAGAAGACAAATGACTGAGCGAAACGAGGGATTTGTCTGCTGTGTCAATATAGTCACCTTAAACTAAAAGCACTGTCATCTAAAATTCAAGTATTCCTTGCACTGTTTTATCATTATATACTCTGTGTCATCTATATCAAGTCACTGGATTTCTCACAGAAATTAAACTCAATGGAAAATTGAGTTGAACAGGTGCCCAGGAGGTTAGCTGGTGTTGCAGGACTTGCCCTCTGATGAATATGATGCACAGAGCACAAGTATGTGCTGGGGGCTGCCAGAGTTCATGCACAGGCTTCCTTACCACCAAGTCCAGTTGTTTGGTCTGGCAGATAAATTGTCTTAGTTTTTAAAGCGAGCAAATTTGATGCAGCCATCACAGTTGTTGTGTCTTGTTTAAAGATGGCTTTTCGTATGGGAATTGTTCTTACTGCATATATGAAGTACCTTCAGCAAACTTTGTATTCCCTGAATAGGTAGCTTACTTCATCTGAAGGCCCCTGCAACTATTTAGAAAATTGTGTAACCCAAGATCATTATCCTGATGCTATTATAAAAATATTTCATTTATGTTTATTAAAACCAATGTGAGATCTGTGTGATAGTTTTCAGTCAGTAGATTTGAACGGGTGTTGATGTGTTGCGCATTTATATTCTATGTATAGTGGAAGCGTTAATTTCATTATAAACTAGCAAGCTAAGTAATGAGGCTGCTGAATTTCTGAATGGGTAGTGGCCAGTTCGTGGAAATGTAACAGAATTTGATGGTTGTGCAGTGTGTGAAAGGAATTGCTTTCAGTACTGAGCTGTCAATGTTTTATCTACTTGCATATTACTACTTGTATTTGAGTCATGGTGGTGTTAGTTAACTATGTCAGAAGGAGTAAGCATAAGAAGTATGTAATTTGTTTCCTTTCTCCAACTTCAGTATTAGTTGATCTTTTGCACTTGAACTTCCCTAATTGCCAAATGGTGTTCTGCATATAAGAATTCACTGCTGTGCCATGTCTTCCCCCCTGCTTTGTAATAGCATTCTCAGATTTGAAAATATACTCAATTTAGGTTTGCGATCTGATAATGGCTTCTGAAAACTTCCATCTGAGTGATAGGCCCTCTGACATTTCTGTTTGTAGGGCTGTGTCACTGAACTCCCCCTGCAACCCCCTCTCAGTCTCTTTCTGACTATTGGGGGGGTGGGCAAGGCATTTTCTACTAATCTTTTTTCTGCCCTTTTTTTAAGAAATTAGATGTATGTGGGAATTTTTTTTGTCACTTATTTTCTTTAGCATTTTTGCTGAAAAAAAAAAGGAGAAACTCTTTAATGTATAACCACCGTGTTTAATGGGGTAGTATTAGTTGTGTTACTAATAGAGTCTTGCAAGCTTCTGAACTGTTACACTCAGGATCTTTTTTTCCTTTGACAGCTTTGTTCGGAATTTATTTTAGGTATCTACTTTCTCAAAAAAAAAAAATCTTCAGTAGCAGGGGTTTGTGTCAGATGTTAGTCCTTTTTCTAGCTATGTTAGTTAAAAAATGGTTTTGATTCCTCCAAGTTACTGAATAAAAAATTTATTTTCCCTTTAAAGACCATGTGGCCAGGTCCACTGTGAAGTTCTGTTGTTGTAGCTACATAGTTAGGTTCAAGGAATTAATTGCATCCTTGACTAATAAGAGTTGTGGCAAACCCTTTTGTATTTAGTTTACCATTGGGATGGTAGTGTATCTGCCTGGCAAAGTAACAACAGTCTTTATTAAGTAGCCTCTCCTGAGGGGTTTATAGGTATGGCTGTTATGATAGAAGTAACTTGCTGAGTTTTTCACGAAGTAGACAGTTGCATGACATGTTTTGATCATGTTTTAAAAGCACCAAGTGATCTGTGTTGTGCAGGAAAGACACGGCTCCCTTGCTCTGTAGCACAGCCCCTGTGCTGCTGGCTTTCACAGGAAGACGTGAAGTTTGGTTGGTTTTTGTTTACTTGAGAAAGAAAATTGGTTCTGAAAATCCCGAAAGGAGACATGCTGTTTTAAAACATAATTGCAGTCATGTGTGCAGTTCCCAGTGTGGACATGGCTTAATTCATAGAGTGAAGTGGAAAAGGGCCTTCTTTACACAAGTAGTGAGTTCAGCCGTGATGAGTAAGTTATGTGACTTCAGAAAAACGTTATTAGTGGAGGAGTGGTGCAGGAATTCTGGATAGTTGTCTGCTGTCTGCATGATATAAAGGTAGCTGATTTCACTATTGAATACCTCAGTTTCCCTATGTTAAAATAAGGATAATATTTGCCTTATTTAAATATCCGAGTTTGATGTGCATTTTTAATTCCGATGTCATGCAGAATAAATAAGCAGCCTAAATTCTTACTTTATGTGAAGGTATCCAGTCTACACTGTACCTTCTGGTCTCTATTTGTTTGAATGAGATCTGAGACTAGGTGTTCCCAACACTGATCATGTTATTTGGTTAGCTTGTCAGACTTACTTGTTTGTAAACAAGATACTGAAACATCAGCTCTGAAATTTTATTTTGAAAGCACAAGGACAGGATTTGTAGTTCTTAAATTTTATTCTTTTAAAGTTAAAAATAAAGATAACGAGGTTTGTTTTGACAGCATCAAAGGAATATGCTTCTTTATTTGCATCCTTTGATTTGGGTGGAATGTATGGAGTTCTGTGCGGTTCTTTTGTGTGTAGCAATTTATGTTGTGAATGTTTTGGATATTCTCTGTTTATATGAAATAGAAGTATTGATGTCTTACTTTCAGACATGATTTCTGGAAAATAATTTAGCTTTTGTGATTTTTCTTTTATAAATTCAGTGTTTCTAAGTTGCTTAAAATTCCCAAGGAAAGAAAAATGAGCGTATTCTTTAGAGCTGTTCTTGTTTCAAGATGTTTACAGGTGGTCATAGAGGCTATTTTAATGTATGTTTCTGGGAAAATACATGTAGGTACGTTTGAGGATGCTTTAGTTTTGTACCAGCAATGGCAAAATAACTTGGCGGTTTTACTTGTATTTCAAAGTTCTCCCTTCCTGTAAACAGAAAGGGAGATTTCTGTGAGGTGGATAACTTCTTGGTGCCGTGTATTTAATAGTCGTGAAATGTAACAAGAATATGTGTGTGTGTGTGTGTATATATATATGGCTGTTAGCTGGTTGCATTCTGTTTTCCGTGATTTGTTTTAAACCGAAGTTTTGCTTGACCGAGGGCTTCGCAGCCGGCGGAACCGGTGGCTGGCGGCAGAGGCTTCCTCGGGGAGGTGAGGGGGAGAGCGGGGCCGGGTTGTGGGGCCGATTACAAACGCGGTATTTGTAGCGTCTGTAAAAGTTTCACACATGAAGCAAACTAGTTAGCTTGTATAGCGTCACATGATCAAAATATTTTTCCCCGGGCCGCTGCCAGAAGCTATCTATTGCTTTTCAACAATCTCGCTGGTCGGGCAGCGGGCCAGGGTGTGCGGGGCGGCCCCTTACGTGAGCCGCTCCATTCTTCACCTCCCCGGCTGGAGTGCCCTGACCTTCACATATGGAGATTAGCCATGTGCGTCTCAATGGAAACGTGCTGCCTCGGGAAGAAAGAAGGGAGGGGGGGGATGGTGCGGGGTTTTGTGTGTATGTTGTTTTTTTTCTTTTTTTCTTTTTTTTTTTTTTTTTTCTTTCCTCGGGGTGTTTGACAGCCATTCATCCCTGACCTGGGCAGAGGTAACGCGAGGAGATGGGATTCCAGGGGCGTGCGGGGGGGTGAGCGGCAGCGGCGGAAGGAAACACGTGTGGAAAGGGAGAGGTGTGAGGAATGCTTTGTTTAGTTCAGTTCTGTTTTGGTTTGGTTTTTTTTTTTTTACTGTTTGTTTTAATTTTTGACTGTGTGTCACTTAGCAGCCTGTCGAAGGTGGTTTTCTCCTGTGTCACCCTCTGCCTTCACGTCTTTGAAACAACGTTATGTGGGGTACTTCTAGTGGTTGTCTTCAAGTGACACTTTTTTACATTTAAAATTGTATTTTTGCTAATAAGTGCAGGTTGTATTTGTTTACGTTGTATGTTATATTTTGGTTTACAATGTTTTTTTTTTTTCTTTAAAATCCTGACATCAACACGTGTCACTTGATATACCCTTCCAACATGGCACAAAAGCATTTTTCCTGTTAACACAACGTAGGAGCTACTACTTTAGGGATATTTTTGAGATTTTTAACTTTGTAAAATAGTCTTTGTTGTTGTTTAACATGTGGTATGCAAATACAGGGGAAATAGTGCTACAAAGCGTTTTGTTGTGGGTTTTTTCAGGTATTAAAAAGATTTTGCTTTTCTAATAAACCCCATAACCAGACCTTTTAATGTTTTGATATAAATAGCAATTACACTAACTGAGATCTAACCACAATGAAAAAAAACCATTTAAAATCATTCAGAAAAGTTCCCAACTTAATTGAGCTCTTCCTTTAAAGAAGAGGGGATGATTGAGTCGCATCTGAGGCAAACGGTCTTGCGTTTTACAACAGTCTTCTTGAAGTGCTCAATGTGTTGGCAACTATGCCAACACTTTAAAACAAAGATTTTTTCCAAGAATTAGCTTGGGATCTGAGGGCTACCGCAGCCTAAGCTGTCGAGATTTTTATGTGTGAATGCTGGTGACGAATGCTATGTTTTATGGATGACTTGACACTGTCAGTAAATTCTAGGTTAGGTACATGGGTAGGCAGTCTCATACTGGGGGTATCATTTAGGGATATGTTTGTTCATAAGGAACTTGCCAAACGCAGCACTTTATGGACAAGCAGAGGAGAGGGATTGACTGCCCCAGGAAGACTTTGCATAGCCCCCCATTCCTCCTCTTAGTTTTTGGGAGAGATGTGGGGGTGGGGATTAAGCTGAATGAGCTGGTGCTTTGCTAGCGTGATTGGCAGAATGGTAGATGCATTTGTGTACATTTTTGGAGGTACTAACATTACTGTGTGTCAGATTTGTTGTGGGATATGGTTGCTCAAGGCTTTTCCTCTGCTTTTTTTTTTCCCTGCAGGGAGAGATTTATTTGTGGATTATTTGCTTATCTTTCACTTCCTTCCCAAACTTATGCTACTTTATTTTAGGCAAATGTCATCATCTTTTTTGCTCCTTTTTGCTCCTTTTTCTTGTGATTTTTTGTTTTCCTTCTTTAAACGTTGTCTCCAAATTCCTATCCTTCTCACTTTCCAAATCATCAGGGTGATGGAACAGCCATCCTTATTGTCTTCTGCCATTTTACAGTTGTATGATGCTGAGTAGTGTGACCACATATCCGAGGAGAAGAAGCTCTTGTGTGACCCCAGTACCCATCTCTCCCTCTTACTTGTATTTGCTCCTCTCTGTCCTCCAAGACATCTATGCACAAAAGTTGTTGGGGAAAGAGTGACAGCTGGGAAAGTGCCTTCGTTCACAAGCCAGCTTCCTGTGTAGGGACTTAAAGTGACTGGAGGTCAATTTACATTAAAAAAAAAAAAGGCATGCCCCCAAATCCTGGCAAGGCTTGGCAGTATATTAGGAAGAATCATATAAGTAGGTATCTGTGGGTGATAATGCTGTTTGTTTGCTGTTGTTTTTTTTATTTTCATTTTTTATTTTAGGTTCCTGTAATGGTGATCCTCTAAGTATTAATAATAGCAGACTTAGAATAGAGGGGAAAAAAACAAAGGAGACAAAACCAATCTGGAATGGAAATGTGATGTGCACAATTTGTTTCCTTTTTACCTGGCATGGCAGCTACAATTAAAAATCTCTCTCTCTATATTTGCCCAAAAGATATTTGAAAAGATGTCAGCATGGAAATTGAAGTGTGGTGTTGCTGAGTATGTGCAAAGTAGAAAATAGAGGAACGGAGGAGAGTAAACACTTTGCATGTAATTGTCTATGTTAAGTAGCGAATGCGGTGTACTAGAGGCAGTCTGTGCAGTTTTATGGTACCTGATATTTCATTTTGTAGATTTCCTTTTAATTGTCCTCAGAAGATTGGGAGTGTGGAGAGAAGCAAGCTGCCAAAGATGGTTGTTTGTTATGCTACTGTGTTGTATTTTCTTTTGGGGGATGTAGCTTGTTCAGATGGTGAAGGAAACCTGTGTAAAAAGTTAATTAAGGTTCCATTGTTCTAGGAAAATACCTTAGGTATTCAAAGAACAACAAAAGCCAATATCTTCTTGCATGGTAGTCTCCAAATTCTGTTGTTTTGCCTCTAAGATGATCTAGATGTTTATTTGCCACAATTCTTGTTTCTTGAAAAAAATTCTCAGGTTTACCTGTGATAGTTACTGGTCTTCTTAGGTTTGAAAAAGCTGAGTCTGGCTTACCCTGTTTGTTCCTTCTCTCTACTCCTGCTTTTTAACATTCAGTTTAAAGTTTTTCCTTGCTTGGTGTTGATGTCTTCATTGAAGAGATGAAGGAAGAAATTAGGTGCTTTTTGTTAAAGGCTGCAGCTGGTCATGGCATCATAACAGACGGTTCAAATAATTATGATTTCTGATGACATTTTTACTTTCTTGAAGTCCTTGAACTCACATGTGGTTGTCTTACTCAAGCAAGTTGTCTCAGCCAGCGTGCCAAGAATAGGTGAAAATGTAGTTTTTATCTCTGGAAGTGGCGTTATATATCCTATTGTAGACTGAAGGACACAATGAATGTTTTTAATTTCCAACACCCCCACCCCCCGCCTTTTCCTAAATGTTTATCTGATACTGAGAATTCTGTAGCATGTTTTTTATCATTTTTAGATTAATGCTAGGGAATAAGCAGGGAATATTTTTTTAAATTGAGTTAATTCTTTAGACATTGATCAGAAGATCCAAGTGGGTATTCTTTATTTTTCTTGGCTTTTGAGGATCAGAGGCTGAGACAAAGAGCAAACGAACAGGAGAAAGATTGTTAGACATAAATTATATAGGAAAGTATGTGTTGAACTAAATGGACATGTGCCTTTTGTGTAGATACCAAGCCAGAATTTCTTTGGGGAAAACTGAGGAAGACTTGAAAACATAATTTGGTTATCTCTGCATTCTTCTGTAGTGTTTTGTTACACTCCTTGGGCACTCTTTTATCGAGTTTTCTGTTGCTAGAAGATCTTTCAGTGAAGGGTGATTCCAATGGTTGTCTGGAGCTTATGTAAGACTTCACTTGTGCTGTAAAGACCAGTCCCACCCTTTTGTCAGCTCCCTGCTGCTTCCCTTGTGTGGTAAGGTGAGTCGCATCAGCTGGCTGATTTGTCTGAAAAGTAATCCTGCCAAATAGAACCTGTGAATGGTTCACTTCCAGCCAGGTCATTGAGCTGGTCTGGCTTGCACAGGACAGAGGCAAAGCAAGGGAGAGTGTGGTGAGGGTGTGGGTCAGGGCAGGACAGCCCCTTTTGGTGGTGATACTGGGTTGTGTCAGCTTAAACTCATCATGAGGCTGTATCTTGAGTGTAGAATTACTCTGTAAATCATAGCAAATATTTAGTTTCTCTGGAGCAGGAAATCTGAGGCAGAAAGTAAAAGGTATATATACATAGATATATATGTATATTTTTCCCCAAGATGATAATTTTACAGAATTTTACAGATTGCAGTGGCCACATAAGCCTTCAGTGTCTTTGAAATACTAGATTTCGCAGGTGAGACTCATCTAAGCATCTATATTGTAGGCATTTATACCTGATCATTTTGTGGCAGCTTTTCACTTTGGTGTAAAGAAATAGTATTTATTTGTGTGTGTGAATCATCTCATCCTAAAGTAGATACATAATGCAGGTCTAATGAATCATGCTCCTAAAGTTAAATGTTTTTCCCCTTGCTCTAAAGAAGTCTAGGTTGATAAGCTCAGATGTTTTTGTCGAAGGACAGGTGAAGTTAATTTCTTCCATGGTTTACAGTGTTTTCAAATCATACAGGCAATGACTCCAGTCGTCTGTTGGAGTTCTGGACTAACCTTCCTTCATTATCTTGCTAACCCATTAGAACTAATGGTTTTAATATTTTCTGTCAAGCCTGATAGTTTTCTTTTTTGTTGTCCTTTTTTATAATACCTATTGAGACTTTTTCCTGCTGTTGCTTTTATCATGATATGTTAAATTTTTGCATGTAAGAACTGTCAGTGTTTCTTTTCAAGCCTGTTTGCAGACATGAGGCAAACTTAAAAGTACGAGGATGAATTTCCAGATCAGTTGACCTTAACGCTTAGGAACGCAATTTCCGCAGAGAGATGCGAGCTTTCAATTTGGAAATGGGGCAGCAGTTTTGTCACAGTCCATTGGAAACTCTTGGCCCATTGCTGGCGTTCTGGCTGTGGCAAGCGTGGGCACCCCTGGGAAGGAGCTGCTGTGGAGGTGTGGTCCTCGCTCTGCAGCCCTCCTGCTGGTCGCTCCTCTGGGTCTGTCTGGGGGCTCTGGCAGGGCTGGGGGGCTCTGCTGGGTATGGGGGGGGAAGAAGGGGCAGCGCAAGCGAGGGGTCTCTGCCACCAAGGGAGTTGGTGTCTGTGGAAGCAAGCAAGTTTTGGAGTGCTGGGGATGTGTTCCAAAACTAAAGAGATGAAACCCAGTGTAGTGCTAAGGGATGAAATTGTTCAGAAGTCCCAAAGAAAACATGAGGATGCCTAACCTGCAAAGAGTTCCTTTTTGGGCAATGCGATTTTTTTATGAAACGGTTAAAGAGGAAAAAAAAATGCATTTTGCAAAAGGGATTTACCTATGTGTCCTGCAAAATGGTTACTGTAATCCTTAATTATCTCTAGGATCACTTAACCTTTCCTAGTAGAGCGTTTTAAATACCCAAACTAAAGTATTATTGCTATTAATAATTTCGCTGACATGTCTGTGGCAGGTTTTAGGTATTTTCCACTTTCTGGAGGCTGGTGTAACCAGTATTTGTGTTTGCTCCCTTTTTAAGGGATCTTTCTCATAAAAAATTATGATTTATTTCATTTAAGCTTGGATTTCTGAGCTCAGTATCCTCTGAAAAGTTGCTTGTTTTCAAAAGATCCTGAAGAGTCTTGTAGATCTTTTATGGTTCTCTTTTGTATTTTGAAGTTAACCTAGTAGCATGGTTTTTAGATGTACTTTTTCTCTCTGCTTTGTGTACAGGGATAGGAGGAGGAAGCGTGGCTTCCTCAAGGTTGTCTGAAATGTTTTAACTTCTACAGCAAATGAGGTGAGAATTAAATTGTCAGAAAGATAGAGACTAAATTATTGAAGCACTTGACTGTTTAAAGTAGCTGGGGATGTACTATAAAAGGTGCGAGTCTAACAGTCAAATGTGTAAACAGCACCTTATTCCTTCCTTGTACCTGATTTCTCACCACTCACTTTATATAATGAGAGCCTAAATCAGTGTGGGAGATATGGCAGCCATTCTCAAAGTGTTAGTTTATGATGCTTCCACCAGAAGAATAATCTATTGCCATATAGGATAGCAGAGAGAAAAGCATTTGCAAGGAAGATTAATTGAAGTAATTCATCACTTCAAAATGAAGAAGATTCATCAAACAAAAATAAAAGCTAAGTATTTTATGTGCCTCTATTGGAATTTGATAACCATTTGTTTTGCTAGAAAATGTATGTGGACTGGGCACCTAGTGCTTGTCTACACAAGGAAATTTAATGGTACAACTATGTGCTATAATTATATGCTATAATTATACCAATATAACTCCCTATGGAGACACTCTTATACCAGAATAAGAGTTTTCATGGTTTATCTTATTCTGCTTCCAAAGCACGTAAATTTAAGTGGGAAAGGGTACTCTTATACTGGAGTAAGTTTCCACACTGAGCTAGTTACATTGGTATAATTATGTATTTTTTTCCTTCAGTGTAGACAAGTCCCTAGTGCATTTTCAGCTTTGAACTTTAGTTAAGAATTTCTTGGTTGTGATAAGTGTCGAAGCATTTCATAGTATATTTTTTTTATAATGGGACTTGGGTATTTAAACCAATTACTTAGGCCAATTAACAGCTTCCTGGGTTGTGGATAACAATAGGATATAAAAAGGGATCAAAAATAATATTCCTAGCTGCTTGGATATATCTGCCTTTTTTTTTTTTTTTTCTTCCCTCTGTGGTTTTGCGAGTACACAGTGTACAATGCAACAGGTGGAATAGTCTGTGGCTGCCTAGTGAATTCTGTGTTGGACACTTTTTGTCTCCTGCTTCTCATTATTCCTCGAGTTTTGTTGTCCTGTTGCTCTAATTGCATGCATCTCTGGATCACAGAAAGAAGCTTCCTTGGTGAAGTTGGAGGGGGAAAAAAAAAATAACTTCCAAAAATGTTGATTGTTTAGGGAATTGCTGAGATTTATTGATCTTAACACAAGACAGTTGGGACCATAATTGACGTTACTAGGCTCAAGTTGTACAAGGAACAGCTCAAATTGGAAACAAAGGGAAGGGAGGGTGCAGGTGGTCTTCTGGTGTGTGATGCAGTCAGATGATAATGTAATGCTCTGTAGAAGGTAGGTTTGGTAGGGATGATCTCCCTTGCCTGGTTCACTCAGAAGTGGGTACCTAGTATCTACACGGATGGTGCTTTGATGTTGGCCATTTCCTCTTGTTCTCTTCTGCCCGTATCTCTTTTGCTGCTTAGAATACAGCATGTCTCATCCTATGTTTGTGCGGCCCCCAAAAGAAGAATATGTGAACACCTCTTCACAGTGTTATAGCGGTTTCTGCAAATATCAACATAAATTCCTTAGAAACAGTTTTTCTTATGTATCGTTTTTACTTCTTGCAAAATGGCTGGTTTGAAATCGTAGTTTTTTTTTTTTTGTCCTCTTAATTATCTTTTATTGGTATTTATATTATATTTATAGTGTTATAAAGTCCATGTTGTCTCATTGTGTCAGAAATTGAAGATTATGACTTGAAATGAAAAGCAAATTGCAGAAACAGGGAAGTCTTAAAATAAAATAGAGATGATGTAATAACCTCTGAATCATAGAAGAGCAGGGCTGGGGGGGGACATCAAGAGGTCATTTAATCCATCTCTCTGCTCTAAGGCACGATAAGATGGACCTAAACCATTCACGACAGATGCTGCTCTGTCCTGTAGTAGTAACGGAATAAGCAAAAAGGAATTATTTATACATACGCTTCCCTCCACCCAAAGCTTTGTGCAGCTGAACTTGGCATAGAGTTGGTGTGAGAGGATATGTGGATTCATACAGGATTATTCAAGTATCTAAGTAGTTGTTTCTCGTTTTTGGAAACTTGATGCTTTCTGTCAAAATAGTCTAATGATGTTTGTGTAGTTTTGAGTGTAATGCCTATTTCTAATTTTAAGTGATAGTCTGTTGTTCAGGTGTGTTTCTTCCTGAAGTGATTCTTTTTCTGTGTTTTCTTTGTAATCAGAGTCTCATCTGCTTGGGCACTGAGCAATTTAGTTTAAAAATGTGTAGCATTTCCTTTTCAACCTTGACAGTATTTCTGGTGTATAATCAGTTTCACTTTTTAAAAATTCTTTTTCTTTGTGAAAGAGCTCAGCAAAAAAAAAAAAAAAAACAAAAAAAAACCAACAAAAACCCAACCCAAACAACAACAACAAAACACAAAAAAACCCAAAACCAACCAAACAAAAAACATGCTAACAGCTAGGGGTAGGAGTTTAAATGGAGAAGGGGAAGAATGTATTCAAGAGATCATAATACTTGTCAGAAGAACTGGGTTTAGCTGAAACGCCAGGTTAGATATGAAGTGAGTAATGTGGCTTCAAGAGAAGATCTTTTTTCTTTGAAGAATAAATAGAATGTATGTTTCAGAATTTTACACATGGTATCTGCAGCTCTTTAATCCTAAATTGAAGTTTGCAAATGAGTGTCGGATGAACAACATCTTTCTAAATTGAACAATACCTAAAATTGGAATTGCAGATACTCTGTTGCTAAAATGGGTCCTTGGGCTTGTTTGCTGTATTTTGCCTTTTTAGTTTAGTTATATCAGCTGAGAAGCATCTGTCTTTGTTGCTAAATGACCTTCTCTGACTGGGCCAAGTGATTTTGACAGAATGAACTGTCTTCAGCCCTCATCAGCTGCAGGAAGAGGCTGCTGGAAGTTGCAGCCTTGGAGAAGGGAGAAAGATTAGATGTAAATATACTCAAATTGCCGTTGTCCTCAGAAATAGCTTACTCAGACATAAAGGAGAGATTGCCCATACCTGTACTACTTCAGTGCTTATGAAGGCAGTAATTTCCCTCTCTCTCTTCCCGTTTAATCTGATCGTTAATTTTAATTCTGTTCTAGATTTAGTAATTTTGGGAAGTTGGGACTACGGCGTTTTAGGTAGTGCCCAAAGGGGGCTCATTAATCCTGAATATACTCTCTAGCAAAAAAAGGAGTTTCTTTGAAGTGATTTTAGGAACGCTGTGGTGGTGTTTTCACAGGATGGCTGATGTGGGCTCTCTTAAGGACTGGGAAATAAGAGGTGGGCATAGAAGTGGAAAGAAGCCAAGAGTTTTCAGGCAGACAGAATTTGAAACTAATAGTTTCTGCTGGGGGAGAGGGGAAGAAATTCTATGAATATGGCATAGTCAGGTTTCCTGTGAGATGATGTTTTTTGGATGAGAAGTACTGAAGAAGTGGATCAGCTTTCCTGCTTGCATATTTCTCAGACCAGATGTGTCTCGCATGTTGATTTTTAATTTAATTTTAAATGGTCTGATATTAAAAGAAAATTATGATCATATATTGAAAACACATGCCTTCTCTGTATACAAACTGACAGTTCTGCATAGGAGTTATACTAAAACCATGCACTTAATTCTGAACATCCAGGATAATATATTGCAGAGGTGTTCATACCCATAATTAATCCTTCTTTCCTATTTCTGCAGTTACCTATGTGCATGTGTTATATGCATGTGTTTCTTTGTGCTGAGGTGCTCTAGGATGTTTCATAGTCTACCAGTGTTGAAGGACTTGGCCCCTTTGGAGCGACTGCGCAAAGAGCAATGAAGACTTAGCAGCTTCTACTGTTTTGAGTGAGAAGTAGGTGAAGGCACAAGGGTTAAACCAGAATTTGACCTGGTTTAAACACAGGTCAGAATTTTTTCCTGAGTAAGCTATGGGGAACTTTCTCTTAGTATCCAGATATATCTTTGGAGATCTGTTCTGTAGAGTTCTTTGGAAGTAATTCCTGAATCCCTGCAATTTTTAAAGTTTGTTTAAATCCTGTGGGTATTAGAGTTGATAATATTTTAAAATCAGTGGAGCTTTTAATTTTTTTCCTATCATTATTTATCTTGCTTACGAAATATGTCTGTATAAATACATATATGTTGATCTAAAGAGCAATTTTTTTCTTGTAGAAATTAAAGTTTAAAGCTGAACAGATCGCTTAATGCTTTTGAGTTTTTGACTTGGCTTCATGTGTGTCTCTTAGTATGGCTGCTGCATGTTAAGTACACTAATAGTTCTGTTTGGAATTACCCTGTTGCAGGGTGGTTTTGCCACCATCACCTTTAAATAGAAATTTACAACTCTTTTAATATTTGTCCTTTCAGTTCTAAAATCCAGATGAAGCATAATCCCACGAGTGTTGTTTTTGCTGTTGCAATGTAATCTTTTTCAGATGATGCATGATTTAGTTGGAAACAAATTAGCAGCTATGCATGCCTAAAGAAAGCAATTTAATAAACAAGATTTTTGTAAGACCTAATCAGAATTGTAAAATGATACTTGGGAATCAGTTACATTATAGAAAAGAGCTGGTGTGAATGTAGGCATGTGTGTGAATTCATGGTTTGCAATCACATTGTTCTCTCAAGTAATACAGGGGCTTTGACCTTCAGTCTCCTGTTTCTTCTAATTTATTAGTTATTAAATGTTTTCAATCAATAGTGAAAATTTTCACTTGGAACTGTAGTTTGTTCTGGTGATTGATTTAAATCTTAAAAAAAGTTAAAATTGAGGGTCTCTTTTATTTTAACTACTGAAAAAAAAAAGCTATTTTCTAATGCTTTAAATCACCTGCTGCTGGCTAAATTTTTGTTTGTTTAGCTCCTCTGAGAAAGTTAGTTCCCTGCTCCTGACAGTGTCCATGTTGATGAAGAAGATCATTATAAATGAAAAATAATCACAGGCAGGTACTCACCAAAATTCTGTTGCTCCAGCTCCACAATACGGGTGTCTGTCCCCATACTTGCTATCTGTGTCCAGTTGGCCCTTGATCTGAGCTGATGCTGCTGGTATGTCTCTAACTGGGACAGTGGATTTTTATGGTGTTCAACCGACAGGATACAGAGACTGGTATGGAAGGATGGTAAAAAGAAAACAAACAAACAAACTGGTTAGTTTCCGGGTTACTATTAATATTTTGCACTATTTAAAACCAAGTTTTTCATCTCATACAGGAAACAGTTTTAACGTAGAAAATATATTACAGGAGAAGCAGTTTCTTGGCAGTTGAAGAAGTGATAGGGCTTCTGTTATAGAGCTGACTTTGCATTCCAATGATCCTGATCATAAATACATCCTTTAGGAATTTTGCATGTATTGGCTCTAGCTAGGGGCTTTCCTCTGTTTTCATAATTAATTAAGACCATATATTGCATAATAATAATGATAATAGAAAGTTTGAGCTGAAAAGAGAAAATGCTAGATTAATGGGTAAGCTACCTGCTATGAGGCTAGAAAGCAACAAATACAGAAAGTCAGTGCTTTACGCTTCTTTTTAATGTCCCGATCTGCTATCACTTGGTGACTGATTTTTCTTCTTTTTCTGAGCTTCTTTGCTTCTTGGTGTGGCAGAGGCATATATCTCTCAGAACTCTTTGGCAACCATTTCTCAGCGTGGCCAGAACTTTCTGAACTTCTCTTTGTTGCAGTCTCATGTTATGGCTATGAAAAAGGAAAACAATTAGCCTCTTTTGTTGGTGGAGTTTTCCATTCTGTTACCCTTTTATACCTCTTTATCCCAGTATCCTGTCTATTTTGTAAGTGTTTTTTGGGTTTCTTTAGACCTCTGATTTTATTCAGCATGAACTCGGTGACCTGCAAAAAGAGAGAAGAGAACTGTGTCAGGAGTCTTCATACCAAAGCAACTTACGCTTTGACTGGAAGAGAGTGACGGGACACTTTGCAGAAAGGAGTGGAGGAAAATATTTGACAGCAGTCAGGGATGAGAGTAAGATCTGAGGGGGTGGAAGGGGACAAAGGGCTGTGTCTTCTAGAGTATCGGCTAGATTCCAATGTTGTCTGGACTCTGATTTGTTCTGGAATTGCATTCTGGTGAGGTCCATCACAAATGCCAGCAGCAGGTATAATTCATTTTTTGAAAAGTTGTCATTTCCTTTTTTTTGTAATAGTGTAATCCCAGAACATGGCCTAGAAATTTTGAATATATTTCATTCAGGAGTACTTGATGAAATCTAGTGCATAAGGTTGAACTTGAGATGTTCTGGGGCTTATTTTTGCACTTATCTTAGAAATAGGTCAGTTTCTCAAAGGCATTAATACTGTTCCAAGTGATCTAGCACAAAATGAAGTGTGGCTTGTTGGTTTTTTATTTTGTTTTGTTTGTTTATTTTTAATATGTTTCCAGACACCTTTTTTTTTTGAAGGTAGATTTCTGAAAATCTAAAATATCTTGTTACAGCAGTTTGTGTTTTTTAAAACCTTCAAGAGGTGGGGTTTTTGTTTGTTGTGGTTTTTTTGTTTGTTTTTGATCTCTTAGCCTACCCATTTCTCACTCTTAGTCCTGTTTCTTGTTGGTAAAAACTAACATCAGTCTCCCCAAAGTCTTCACGTCTTCTTGCTTGTTAAGAGTGCGTATAATACTTGTTATTGTGCGAGTGAAAACCCAGTCGCAGAAAGGTGAAGTGTTATGCTCGTGTTTGCAAAGCAGGTCAGCTGCTGAGCCAGGAATAGAAGCCCTGTCTTATGACTCTGCCTTAACCGCTGGCCTGCGCCGCCTCTCCCCAGCACTCAGCTCTTCCAAGAATGTAGTAGCAATGGGCAGTAGAAGTAGCCACAGCAAGTATAGGAGCTTTGCTTCCAACTCTGTCGGGGACTTTGAGGCTTATACGTAGCTTAAAATACTGGGGGAAGAAAAAAAGCTTCCTAAAGGAGCTCCTGTATAAGTTTCGTAAAGTTATGGTTTACTTTGCTCTGTTAAAAAAAAAAAAATCTAGTTGAAAATAGCTTTCCAGAAGGTTGTGGACGTGGAAAAAGAAGTTCTACATGTTTGAAAGTCATACTCTGCTCTATAAATAACCTTAAGAGTGGCCTGTGATTAAATCTTTTGTATATTCAACAAACAACTCATTTTATGCAACCGCAACTATGATAAAATTGAATTAAATGGACCTGCCTCTAAGAAAAGAGACTGAATAGCTGAATACCGCATTATTCAATGAATGGAAAACGGGAGGCTGGCTGAAATGGCTGGGAAATGGTTTAACATTCTATCGGGCAAAAGAGCAATTCTGTGAAATCACTGTATTTGTTTCCCCCCTACCTCCCCGCCCTCAATTTTTAAATAGCAGTGCTCTTCATACTATCAGAATTCAGTGTTGTGACACCCCTACTCAAAAGTTATGACAGCAGTGTAATGACAGCTACTGCCTCTTGAGAATCAATCAGGCAATTAATTTTGTAAATGAAATGCTGATTATACAAAGCTTCACATGAGAGGCCCAGTGATTAAAATCAATTTAACAAATTGTTTCAGGTGGGACTTGATTAATAATTTGCCATAAATGCTGAGGCTATATGACCAGCATACCTTTTTTTGTGTGTGTTAATATAGAACTATATATAATGCTTTGAGTGGAAAAAATCTGCAGCTAACTGTATGTACTTCTGGCCTGTGACCTAGTTGTGATGGGTTATACCTTTTTGTGGGTACACTGTCCTCCCCAGTGTCCATCACATCACTTTCTCAGCTAGTGCTCTCTCCAGCAATTAAATACATCTAACCTTTAATTTTACTTTTGCTAATAAAATCAAGTAACTGAGAAAGTGTATTCAGATCTACTTGAATATTCATTAGGTTTAGGAAGATTTTTCTTTAAAATGTTTAAAATTCCAAGTAGATGTGGGGTTTCTTTCATTTATCCCCTCTCCCCCTCTTTCTGTCACTTACTGGTTTTCAGGACTTTCTGTATTTTCCCCCTCTTACTCCAGTATTTTCTGCAGGGAACCTTCCTGCAGAGCTCCCCTCCTTCCATTCCAGGCTGCTCTCCGCTTCTTGCATGACAGACACTATTTTTAGAACATCCATTTCTGTCCACCTAACCCTGTGTTTGTGTAGGAGCTGTACAAAGTGGGTAAGGGAATTTATTTCAAGTTCCAGATGGCAGCCGTGCACAGTGAGTGAAGATGTGTACTTGTCTGGGAAGCTGAGAACCTCATTGCCAGACAAAATAGAAGTCACTGGTATTCTGGGTGGGGCTTTTCTTTTTTTAACTTACAGTTTTCTGGGTTTATGAATGGATTTTCTCTTCCTTGTTGAGCCATAGCATTGGCTACTAAGGCAGCCTTAGGGCTGTGAGACATCCTCTGGTGAACCTAGCTTGACAGCTTAAAGATGCTGTTTTTTCCTCGCTATCTGCCTTGCTCCCCTGCCGTGGGTTACTATTTCAGTAGCAGAAATGGCAGAATTAGAACTGTGCCCCTGTCTCACATGCTGCACTGCCAAAGATGTTGTATTGCTGCAAAACCACCCTACACTGACAGCTTTAATTTAAGCTCGGTCATGATCTGGCAGCATGTGGGAAGAACAGCTGGAATTGATGCTGTATTGTGTGTGGTTGCAGATAGGTTTGCTAGAAGATGTCTGTAAGAACCCCTGAATTCTGGTGCACTGGAAATTACCACTAACTTGCCAGGGAGCACTTTTGCTAGGAGACAGTGTCTGCATGCCTAAGGGAAGGTGTCTCCTCTGTACAGAGCATCAAAGTTGGAGGAAACAAAAATGAAGACAGAAAGATAATTCCTGAGTTCCCTTGAAGAAGCTGTGAATTAGGACAGTGGGTTACAGAAGAAGGCTGAGGGTTTGAATGTGGTGGGGACAGATGACACACCTTCAATGGACTTCAGAGCAATCAGGGTATTACCTATATATCAGTAGTTGGCTGTGACAAAGGCAGTTTGAAGGGCAACAGTTCTGAGATACAACTTGTCAGAGGATTATTTTGGCCATCAGGTGTGATAAATGGGTATGATTCCTTTTTGATGTTGTCTCAACCTTTGCATGCACTCCTGGTGGCAACGCGAAGAAGTCAGTTGTGTAGCTCATTAAAAACAGTATATTTTCTTTGCTGTGTTTACTGTGGTTTGTTCTTTCAGTAGGCATTTAGGTTTATCTGTCTACAAAATAATAAGTAGAGAGTGGCTGAATCACTGACTTTCCAGTTTGCAGATTGTATTAAAGAGGACCCAGAAGAAAACTGGAAAACAGGCATATAAATGTCCTTATCCCCCACACCCAGAGACAGTTTTTTGTATAATTATTTTTAAATGTTCTAGTGGAGACATAGTTGATTCTTTGGTTGTGTATAGCTTTGACTTTCTCCTCTTCTCCTTTTTAATTATGTACTTTCTGATTTGAGCGGGAAATTATCTTTACAATGTCTCTCTGCAGCTGAAATCAGACAGCATGTAGAGCCTTTAAGACAAGGAAAATTGATATTATTGTTAAATCTCTGCTAGCATATGCTTCTTCATTCAGTGGATTTTCCCTCATCATAGGCATACGTTGAGCTTGGCTCTTTACTTTTGCAATGGACCTTTTAAAGTTTTAATAAAGCACAGACAGTGTGTTTGCTAGTCACTCGCAGATTTTAATATTAATGCAAGTTTTAATGCTGTACATTAATACTTTTTTTAATAGTTGTTCACATCTTTCTTAAAAAGATACTTAAAACACAAGTAATGAGAGTTGTGTTTTGATACTCATGCTTTTGTTGTGTAAAAATGTTGGCTGAGGAGTCCTTGTACATGTTCATACAAATGATGACATTATATAGGAATGGATTATCTTTTCCCCAGTTGCGTCCTTATGCCAGCTGTGTCATTGTATTACGGTGAATACTTGTGATTATCTCTAGCGATAAATTTGTAACTTGGTGCCTGACCTAGAGCTGAGAGCTCCATGCCCATCTCTCTTGGAATGTCGGTAGCTGATTGTCAGCTGTCTTTATTATGAAGTTTCAAGGCTTTGGTATTAATAAAGAGATGCTTTTTTTTAATACGGAGACAGAAGCTTTGGCTGCAGATCAACGAATAAACAAAGGGTTATTGTATTCAATAGCTCTAGGAGTTTGAGGGCAAGCCTGCTTGAGAGTGTTGAGTTCGTGTTGTTTTCTTGTAGGCGCAAATGACGTAGCTTTAGTTGTTGGGATGCGCTGTGGCTTATAGTCCCTGTAAATTGCAGCATTTGCTGTTGTCAACCAAACCAATGCTTATTTCAGTTTTGGTTTTTTTGTTTGTTTGTTTGTTTAAACAAACGAAAAAAGCACACTTTCACTTGAGTAGTTATATCATGTGAATGCTCTTGTCTTGTGAATTGCTATGTCTGCCTTGTATAAGAGCTCTGGCGTCACATCTGAATCCCACTGTGACCTTTGTTCTTTGTAGTATCTTTAAAGGGCTAAGTTGCTTTTGGGGACTGTTACCAGTGTTGTTTGTATTGATAAATGTCTTTCAAATAAAGATTTTGGTTGTTAGATGTGAAGCATACATTGATAACTTTTGTAACGCATATATAATGTGTGTGTAACAGCAGTGATGTCTCAAAAGGAAGAGCTGATACGTATTGGTCAGACTGCTGCTCAAGTTATTCTGGTGTGCACCCTGCCTCAGATCTTACTGGACACGAGATACCCAGCAAACCGCTGGTTAAAAGATGAAAGAAAACGGTAGTGTGGGTTTCCTCTCACTTTAGAAAAGATAAAATTGAATCTCCAGGTACTTCAGGGTGAGATGATTTGATTGTTTTGGCTAGGAAGAGAGCAGAAGTGGTGGTGATACTGAGTTTACAAGTGGATGCAGAATATCAATTTTTCCTCTTCTGCTTGTGGCAGGGATGCTGAGTTTATGCATTCTTCTACACAAAACATTGCAAAAAGGAGCAGGTAACAGAAAAAGGTTGTCAGTTACTATTTGTAGGCAGTGTAGGCTTTTTTTTTAATGGTTGAACTGTCAATTTGAAGACTGGGAATGAAACCTTGGCCCTGTTGCAATCATTAGCAAACCTTCTGTTGTGTGTTTTAATGCATTCACAAGGTACATAACAGGCAAGGACTCTTATAAAATGCTCTGTTCTTACAAAGCCTGATAGTACATGTGCAAATGAATCTGATACTGACACAAGATAGGCACTGTAATAACGGGGTTATAAATTATAATAGTACTGTGGACTGAAGCAAAGAATAAGACTGAGGTATTTTGAGGAACTGCAGGTCTATGCAAAGTTTAAGTTAAATGCAGCGAGTCAAAGAGGAGGTGCAGAATCAGAAGTAAAAGGCTGAATCCATTCAGACTTGCCTGGCAGAATGTGGAGTAAAAATATGCAGTAAAAATACCATAAGCAAACATTAGCTAAATTGGTGAAAACTTGATGTGTATTTTGGGAGTAAAATAGCACTAGAAAAAGAATTGGACCCTTCTGTAAAGGGAGATGAAGGAAATAAATGGAGATTGATAACTGCAATGAAACTAGAATAAAATTTAAGAAGTAATTAAAACTTTCTAGTACAGCATGTAAAGAATTAAGTACAGGCATGGAAGGTGCCATCATCCATTCATGGTCATGCATGCCCACTGGGTTTTAGCATGTGATGCCATTACAGCAATGCTGTCATTTTCAATAAGTGTTAGGGAGCAGGTGTGGAGGGCTTGGTTGTTGGTCCCTACAACATGGTGGGGTTAATACTTGTGATCATCCTGTCACCAAAACTTGTGTTTGAAAACTATTGGAACCAATGTTAAAGAAAATATTTGAACTTATTAAATGTTAAGGGAACCTTCAGATAAGATCACAATACATATTTTTCAACCACTCACTTCTCCTAAATAACTTTTGAAAATGTGGATGAAAGAAAGTCTATATAAATGAAACTTTAAAGGAATACTGAAGCTGAAAACTGTGCATGTGTTTAAGCTGGGAAAGGTTCTAATTACATTTTTACCTCCACTGTATGTGAGACATCGTACTGGATGAGCAGCTGTTTTTTTCTTTCTGTTAAGTGTATGGCTCCAGGTCTTTCTCACCGTATGCCGTTCTGAAGACAAAATTTGTTCTTTTGTTACAGAATTTTCTGTAGTATTGATCATGGTCATATTAAATTCTAAAATCACATTTCTGGTGAAGAGATTTTTTTTTTTTCCCCTCTCCATTTTTATAGTTGGGAAACTGAGGCATTGCTGTGGGAAGTGGCCTGTTTATGATGGCCATAGGTTAAATTTTCTGAAACATACAGCTTCTGAAAACACCTTCAAAGAACACCTCATCAAATTAAAAAGTAGTTGCAGCTGCAGATATGCAGCATTTTGTGCAATTTAAATCCCGTTATTTCAAATCAAGAAACGAGGAATGCATTGAGTTGGTAAACTTTGAAAATTTTTTGTTTTAGCGAAAAACCGTGGCAGATGCAGGGTGGACTCCAGTTCTGCCTGAGCAGCCTGCAGCTGTCTCAACAGTGAGAACATCTGCTTCACCCACTGGCCACAAGACAAGTGATACGTTGTATCCTGTAGCACCCAACAGCCCCTTCACTGCGCTGCTGCCCACAGGTCCCTGCAGCAGGGGACAAAAGTTTGACTGTATTTAAAGACTGATACAGTTATATCTCTGAAGGAGACATGTTTAACGCTGCAAGGCCAAACTTAATTCCGAGAGCTCTAGCTGCTGTGGTAGTAATGGCTCTTAAACCTAAGGAAGAGCTTGCTGTTGGGCTTTGTTTTGTTTTGCAGGAATGTGATGACAGCCACTGAGTCCCTCTTAGGTGTTATAACATTCAGCTGTGCTGTGCAGATGATCAGGATCTGATCTGAAGGGAGTCAGGGATGGCTGTGGTGAGTTGCCGCCTGCCATAAGGACCTGTCAGTGCATGGGATGAGACATGCTTCTTCATTGGGTCTGTCTTTTCCATCCCTAAAGATGATCAAAGTGCTCTTCTGTCCTATTTGTTCTTTCCCCAAGACCTCAGAAGGAGTGGGGAACAGGCAGTATGGGCAGCCTGGGGTAGGTCTCTTGGGGTTGTCCCAGTAATTCACCTGGACATATCCACCGTTCTCACAGTCTCATCCTCCAATAATCAGTATCTCCAGTCTTTGATCCTGATGCCTCAGTTGCAGTGGCCACAGTGAATTCTCAGTATGCCAATGTCCCTTGCTCCTTATACCCCATGACCACAGCCTGCTTGGTTTCAGGGTTGTGTGTGTCACCTGCAGACTGGGATTACTGCAGTATCTCAGGCTCTTTATCCCTCCACCTTTCTGAAGTGGAGGGATGTCACCCGAGGGAAAGAGGAGCCTTGGCCCTGGAGAGGACAAGGGGAAGCAAAGAGACAACAGACTGGTGGGAAGAAGGGAAGGAAGGATGAACTGACAGGCTTACTCTCCTAACACACAAAAAAACCCCCTCTCCAGCACTTGGAGGTCACTAGTCTGGGGGACAGACTCTTCAGCCTGTGTCCATGTCACCTCCTGACCTTGTTTCTTTTCCTTTCCTTCAACTCTTCCTGCCTCCCTTCTGTCTCTGTTGCTTTTTTTAACCCATTGTCCTTCTTTCTTTGTCCAGCAAATCTGAGGCCACCTCCATCTACCTTGTAAATCCTCTGAAGCCACGTGTGTGTTTGCATTTCTTCCTCCCATGCTCCTCGTGGTCTGGTGATGTTCAGGTGCTCTCTCTCTACAGGGGTGCACACCTTGCCGTTCCTGAACACCTAGTGTCACCTTGGCAAATTAAAATTCTCTACCTCAAAGCATGGTACTCAAGAGGTATTTTTAAGTGTTTCATGTAAGAACATAAACGATGTATTTTTCTGTGACCTCATTCTAAGACATAGCTGAACTGTTTCTGCTGAATTTTCCAGAGAATTTCAGCCTCAGGCATACATATGGCCTGGAAAATTTCAGCCTGAATGCTTGAAGTTTGGCAAAGTTTATATGCAGCTGAAAGTAGTCTTAATAGTGGCAAGTATCAGACTGTTTTAGCTGCATAGCTATCTGCGTTGTTTACAACTATATTTAAGTACTGGATGCTGAACAGAAAGTATTGTGCTCAAGATTAATTAAAATTAAATTGGAGTTGAGACCTGGAAATAACACCCTGAAACAGAAAATGGTGGCACTGAACAGTGCCGTTTGGCTTCATGAGAATCTCACAAAGGAGGCTCAAGACTTGCTTTGAACAAGGATTTATATTTGAGAAGATCAATATGACAGGTGATGCACAAGATGAACATTAAAACACAGAAATAAACATAGATAAAGTATCTTGGTCTGAGGATGATATTTATTTTGGTCTGAGAACGATATTGATTCTGCTGGGACCCCATAAGTAGGAATCTTTCGTCCACTTGCTGAGCCTTCGTGTTTATGTTCTTAGTTAGAAGTGTATTGAGAGTGCATGACAGCCTAAAAAATAAAAAAAAAAAAGAAAAACAAAACCAAAAAAAGTGGTGTTATGGGTCAGATGGCCTGAAGGGTTTGGAGAACCGTTGATTTTGAAAGTGTGAAATATAAATAGTAAATTACACAGGGACATTTAGTGGTGAAAAATAGAAACTTCTGATCTGGCCACGAAGAAGCCAAATAATAGAGGGAAAATTGCTGACTAATACTAACCCCAAATTAGAAGTGAATGTGCAGTTTGTTACAGTGTCAGAAAACGGCAGTCCTCTTTTGAAGTGAATGGAGGTGTTGTGGGAGGAGGAGGAGGAGAGGGTTATCGTCTCTATCTCATCAGGTGTCATGTGTCCACGTTCAGAATACTTTATTTATGTTAGGTGACTTTCCTGTCAAATCAGTATTGGTAAGGATGGGGAGCCAGTGATAAAAATGAGAAGGTTTGAGTTTTTTACTTGCAGGAAGGAGCAAGAACAACACACAATAGTTCATTAAACAGTGACTGCTTTGGAGAGTACATGCTTTGTATGTGTAAGGGAAAAAAGCCATAGTGTGTTAGTAGTACCAACAGCAATAATGAGAAGGAACAGGGATGGGAGGGGGGGAATTTAATTTCTTATTGTAATAACTATTACATCAGAATATAATTGCCAAAAAGGACTTGCAGAAGCAGTGTTACATAGCAGGCTTTAAAATGAAACTGGTCAGCAGTACACTGTAGGAAAACACGTACAGAATGTGCTATGGGAAGGAATCCTGCTCCTGGCGGGAGGGTGAATTAATAGGTCTTTTTCCCTGAGAGGAGGAGGCGGGGGGGGATATGTCTCTCTCATGAAAATGAGATTGTGATAGGCTTTTTAAAAGCTTTTCCCCCCCGTCTTTCTTTTGTGAATATAACTGGCACTCAGGAATTAAAAAATGGATGTCATATTAACAATGCAGTGCTGCGCTTGACAAAATATGATATTTTTTCTGGTTCAGTTAGTCCTCAGTAATAAAACATGAGAGTAATACCACACAATGGTTGACACCTGTCTTGAAACTGTTACGGTGCTTGGTAAGTGCTGCCAAAAAGTCTAAAAATAAAACTTCTCTCCCCTCCCCCTCCATGGGTGATTGCAGTTTGGATTTTCTAAGGTCTGTTAAGGAGGCACATAAACTTTCATGAAAAATGTGGCTTATAGCTTGCCTTTTGATCTGGAAATTTATTAATGCACGTGATAGTGATATGAAAATGTCAAAATACAGTGTGTTCTTGGAAACTTTATTTTCTTTCCACTTACCCTTTTTTCAAGGTAGGAAAACAGAGGTTTTCTCAAGGTTAAATGGCTTGTCCACTACTTGTGTGTCTCTTGATAGACATGGTTTTATGTTTAAACATCAAAGTCAGTGTTGCTCATCAGTTTACAACAATATACTTGATTATTTCTTAAGCTGAAATTTATTGGGCAGTTTTTCTGCATCTTCTGTAGGTAAGAGAACACTGAGTACAGTTTGTTTTTTTTTTTTTAATGCAATGGAAGTACTGAACTCACCATTCAAAAACTCATCTAATTAATGTGAGAACCAGAGTATGGCACTTCGTTTGTATGTCAAGTCAGTATTTGACGTATAAAGCATTGAGAAAAGACATATACGTTTTGCCAGTGGTGAGCGTGACTATTCTGACCTTTTTCTTTCTGTATTTAACGTATGCATTTCTGCGTTTGTGTTTCACCCCAGGGCAGTCCGATGGATCCCATGGTGATGAAGAGGCCCCAGCTGTACGGCCTGGGCAACAACCCTCACTCGCAGGCCCAGCCCAGCAGCCCCTACCCCGGGCAGCCCTACGGCCACCCTGGCCCCCAACGCTACCCGCTGGGGATGCAGGGCCGGGCCCCCGCCATGGCCGGGATGCAGTATCCGCAGCAACAGGTCAGTGCAGGTTCGCTCCGTGCCCCTCTGGTTTCCCACCTCCCCTTCCCCTCCCTCCTGACCCTGCTGTGTCCTACCGAGGGTGCCGGAGAGAAAAAATTCAGAAAGAAGTGTTGCTCATTGCAGGAGGAGGGTGAAGGACTGTTTTGAAAGTAAATATATTGCGTTCGTGGCGTCATGTTTTCTGAAACCCCATACAGTCAGAAAAAAGTTTGCTTTCTTGCTGGCATCTTTTTGGAGAGAGAAGTATGTCAATCGCCATCAGTTTTCTTTTTTTCCAGTTGACACCATTTAGCCTTGTATGTGTATATATTTTTTTAAAAAATTCTTTTTCTTTCAGGCTTAGATACACTTAAATATAAGATGAAACCCTAGAGCTGACAGAAGTGTAGCAAGACTAGTGTTGTCCTAGTGTTACAAATTTACAAAAGTGTTACATATTTACATCAGCTGTTTTTTGTAGTAGTGTGAATTTTTTGTTTCGTTTGGGACTTTTTTGCTTGTTCTGGTGGGTTTTTTTTACTTTTTTTTTTCCTTTCTTCTCCTCATTTTGGTAGGAGCCTGCAGCTTTGCTTTTTTTATTTTACTTTTTTTTCCTTTACCAACTCTTTTAAAGTCAGTATTTTTTTTACATAGAAATGTAAGGCTTTCCTTTTATCTACTTGGATTTTACTGTCGATGGTGATTTCTTCTGCCTTTTTCCGACCCTTTTAAAGATCAGTCCCAATGTTTGTACCACGTACTAAGTAGTACAGTAGTTTTCTAGAGGGGAGGATAAACCAAAGTTATCAAGAAGTTATATTTTACTAATTTTTTTAAAAAATTAGTAATGTGAGTGTAGGCAAATGAGAGCTCTGTACTTTCTTGTGAGCACAACAGAGTAATAACTTTATAATTAATGGGAAGGAACATTTGTTTTGTACAACTGACTGATTGAAGGTTAGCTTTTTTTGGCATTTATTGTTAAATAGAGAGAAGAAGAGAAAATTTTGGACTCCCTGGCTGGCAGATAGGTGCCTGGCTAATTCTTTTTATCACCAATCCACCAGGACAGGATATTAATCAGGCAGTTAATTAAATAACAGTTTCAAATAAAGTAGTTGGGTGAATAGGACCATTATCAATAGTCTTCATTTTTATTATTTTCTGTTGCTAAATAGATACTTACTTGTAAGGAAGAGATTGTTTTGTGTAGACGTGTCAGTGTACTTGGTTGCTAGATTCAAACAGCAAATGTTTTGTCAGCTGTAAAAGGAGGAGAAATTTTAAAAAGGCGGCTTTATTTTTCTGTGTGGCTGTAGCCAAATGAAGTTATTAAAACATATTTTTAATTTTAAAATGAGTTATTCTGTGTTATGTGAAGATGAGTGCTGAATTTTCACTTCATTTGCTAATTGCTTGATAATTGTAAATTACGCGTCAGCAGGCAGTGACCTGGCACAGCGATTGGCTGCCGGCCCTATCCGTCTTCTCACAGCATTAATATAATTGGCTGAGCAGCAGCACAGTTCTGAGCACTAATGCTCTTTGGGGAAAAAGTGAGAGGATAATTATGACATTGAATTTTTATTGAACGGACATCACCACGTAGGCATGATTTTGTTTTGGACAGCCTCCAAAGCTTCGTGTGTTTGGTTTGTGAACCTCTAATGATCTGAATCCAGTTCTTTTCATATTGCTCGTATATTACCACCTTTCTACAAAGGATTAAAATGCACGAATGCAGGTTTGTAAATTGAATTGCCAACTTACCAGCTGAGTGGTAAGTTGTCTTTGGCACAGGATGCCACAGTTTGATTCCTGGCTGGATTTTTACTCCTGTGACATGAATATTAAATAGGGAGAGCCTAGCTATGCTTGTTAAAATTGGCTGTGTAGCATATACGTATTTCTAGATATAATATATATATAAAATAAGTAATATTGCCAGAAGTTTTAGAAGATGAATCTCAGCGCTTTCTGAAAATTGGAGTCCTTTACAGTGTCACATTTAATTTATCAAAAGTGCAAGGCACTTGCAAATACTTGATCAGTTAAAAAAACTGGGCCTTAAACACATACAGTGCTCAGATTTAAGTCTTGTACAGAGGGAGCATTGGGTAGATGCATTATGAGGGTGGAAGCACCACACTGTAGGAAGGGTGGAAAACAGCAGTTGAAAACGTTCTTATTTTAAGTTAGTCTGTTGTTGCCCAAAGATAGCTGAGGGTGTTGGTGTTTTGTTAGACTGTGAGGACTTTGGAATTTTGAAGAAGACCTTGAAATGTTAAGTCTGGCTCTTTGTCAGCGAATGTTGTGGCTTGAGGTTAGAACTATGGGACTTGACATATTTTAACTTGCAGGCTCTGCTGCAGGATGCTGCAAATGAAGAAATAAAGATGAAAAACAACGCCTTAAAAATGCAGCTAAAATTAGTGGAAATGGTAGAAAAATTGCCTAGATGTAGTTAGCTAGTCTGTGTCACGTTCCAGCCCGCAGCCCAGAGGTGGAAGAGGGAGCTTGCAGGAAGGGAGGCCTCTGGCATAAGCAGTGAAAGATTAGAGAGGATGAAAAAGTTGAAATGTTATCAGGTGCAGTCATTCTACATATCTGCAGCATGGGTGTCAAGCACAGCCTGCTAACCCGTTGAAGAAGTGGCATCTATGTAACGCTGCAGACATCCTCTTACAACTGCTCTTTGGTCTAGGCGTGCTTGATACCAAACAGGAAGGTGCAAATAAAACCCCAGATTTTCTTAACATTCCATGTGGAAATGGCAGGATGTTGAAGAAAGTACAGAAGGTACGGGGTATGCGCTGTGACGTGATTGCAAAAGGGTGCTGTGAAGAGAGAAACCGGATCTAAGCATTTGAGCTTGGAACCCATCTCTCATGAGTTACGATGACAAGCCCCAGAACAAAACACTAAGCCTTATATAAGGAGCAAAATTTGAAACGCAGGCAGGCTTTTTGCATTACTCACTAATTTAACCAGAGATAAAGGGGTTGAGATATATACATAGGCATGTGGGAAAGAGAGGTAAAACTGTGATGAAGCTAATGGTAATCTGAGGTTTGCTTTTTCTTCTCCAATGCTTAACAACAGAGATCCAAATTTATCAAGTGGAGATGGGTGATAGCTTGTTGTGACAAAGTGCTAAGCAATTTGAAGAATGCCACTGCATTTTGCTAGATTTTAAGGGCATGTCTGGTTAAGTCAGTGTGAGTCAAATTAATATATAAAGCATTTGGACTGATTAGTGCAAAATTGTCTTAATGGGTTAGGAGATCAAAAATCAAATTGATTGTGTACCTGGATAAAAGCGGAAATATAAGAAAGAAAGGCGCTGCTAAAAGAGTCATATACTTAATTTATAGGATTGCAGACTTGACAGTTTATGTCTCTTTTGTCAGTAGGCATACATAGGTATGGTGAATGAATTACTTGCAAAGATATTTTCATGTTGTTAGGAAACTGCTGGGGTTTTGTCTCTTTCCTGTCCTCTTTCAGTGGGAGGGGAGGGAAAGGAGCCAAGGGAAAACTGAGGCCAGGTTGACCTGCGCCTGTGTTGTCAGTTTTCAACATGATTGAAACACAGGTTGTAGCAAGGCTGTTGTTTGCATCCCAAGGTTTTAAAATGCTGGTCTTGCATGTGAATATTAATACTGCCTCCTCATCATCTTGTGTACTCTCTCTCTTGCTTTGCATGGGATGAATGTAATTTTAGGATTATTAGTGCTCCTCACCCAAGACTTCAGGGAGATTGCAGTGTGTATGTAAAAAAGAGAAAGCAGAAAAACATACTTTAAGGTTTAACTTTCAGTTTCTTATCTCTTAGATATTTCTTGGAATTAAAAGAGACGTAATGTCAAAATTGAAAAGCCTAATATGCAGGAGTACTTAGCACCTGCAGACTTCAGGCTTGATTTTGCAATACGTTTCACTATAAGATGAGTAATAAGATCTGATTATGAAGGCAATAATTTCCTTCTCACTTTTCTCCCCCTACTCCTTTTGGACCTCAAGCAAGCTATGATGTCCTAATCAGCTTCTGGCTTTGGTTCGAATGCCTTGTTGAAGTGTTTCTGTGGGTTAGTGCTGTAGGAAAGCCTTCTGCTACTTTGTAAAAAGATTTTTCCTAAAGCTAGAAATACCTTGGTGTACCTATGAAAATAAGTGTGGTTTGTTTTTTTTTCTGCCTCTGTCTGATGGTGTTGCTTTTCATGTTAGTGTTATGTAATACTTTATTTTGTGCTGAATTTCATTAAGCTTAAAAATCGGCTCCTTGAAATCCCCACATGTAGGTTTCAGAAATTTTCAGGAAACTCTGAAGGTCTGGATTTATGAACATGTTTGGAAGAATCGAATGGTGTGATGTGCCTGTTTAATCAGATGATCATTGCCTAATTGATTTTTTTAGGATGCATTAAAATTTCTTCTGTACTTGATGGACTGGAACAACAACTTATTGTGTCAATAGGATCATGTTGCTGTGATGCATAGTAAATTCTTCATGAAGAACAGTTGTGTGAATATATACAGTAGCCATTCATAATAACTGTTTAAATTGGAGTATTTCAGTACTTTTTCGTTTCAGTACTGGTCATCCAGTTGTCTTAGTGCTTTGAGCCTGCTTGCAGTAACTCAGTTACGAGGCTGGAGCCTCAGTCTATTCTTTCTCCCTTTTTTGCTACAGAAATACTCTAAGACGAAAGGGTGCTAATCTTTTGTCCCTTTAACAGTTTTTATAGTCTTGATTTGCAGAATTAAAAAATAAACATTGTCAGTGTCCTCATAGTTTCAAGAGTGAAACTGTAAATATTCAGAGAAACTTTTTTTTTTTCCTTTTTTTCCTCTTTATTTAAAAGTACAGATTATTTTCAGGATTAAGGAAAATATGCTGCCTTTTTTTTTTTTTTTTAATGTGACAACGTTTTTTTTAAAGGGGCAGAGAAGTTGTAAAACCTCTGGGAATGTGCAGCAAGGATTTATTGTAATGGAAATTGCAAGTCAACCAGCACTATAGCAGCACCAGTGTGATTACCTCATTTAGGAAAGGCTTTACAGTGCCTGTGTTGGGTAATGTCCTAGAATGGAAATGTCAAATTTACGCCAAAGAAATCAATTGACTGTTGGCTTGGCAGGTAGAGTTTTAAAGCTAGCAAACACAAATATGTGTACTACTAGGTGGCTGGTTGTGTGTTAGTTTCTGAAATAATCTTAATTCTACAAGATTGCGTTACAGTAAGAAATTGAGGCTTTCTGTAATGTTTTGCTCTGAACCGTTAACTTAAAATGTAGCATATCCATACAGTGAATAATAGTCGAGTGGTAACATTTGTCTTCTGTGTGTGATTGCCATCACCAGCTAGAGAGTATGGTGTAGACTGTGATTTTTTTTGTGCTTCTAAGCATCTTTTAGTGCAGTTGATGTTGATGTTGGTTAAGGAAGCAGACACAGAAAGTAAGCAAGTTTTAATTTTTTAGCCTATTTATTTTGCAAGAACAGAATGAATCAGTGTGATCAAATCTCAGGAAAAGCCAGCGGAAGACAAAACATTGAGATGTGTTGCTTTTTCTTAAAGATGAATAGATGCATTTCTTGCACACACATAAAAAGGGAGTGTGAAGCTTTAATCAGTGTGTGCTTCAACAGTATGTTTTTCCATTTTTTTGTTTGATTTGCCTTGGTTTGGGTGGGGTGGAAGGGAATTTTTTTTGCAGGGTGTTTGTGTTTTATTTTGGGTGTTTGTTTCTTTTGTTTATTTTGTTCTGCCTTTCCCCCCTGGGCATTTAGTTAGAGCTCTCACTAGTAGATTATAGACCTTCTTAGTAATTCTGGAAAGCAGAGCGGTTGAAACTCTTAAAGATGAATCTTTTCCCAAATTTCTCTTCAATTAAAAACTTTAAATTACTTTGAGTGGAAATAATTCCTCAGTAAAATTTGATTTGAATGATTTATCTGCCATCCTGTTGAACTGCAATAAACTTCCATCAAAAAACCTCTGTCAATAAGTAGAAGAAATGCTTCCTGGAGAGTGTAAAGTTTTGAATCCTTCCCTTAATGAATGAGAAAAAGGGATGAGAAGTTACAGCTATATGTCTTCCTTCTAAGGTCACCTTTAAGAATGGATCTTTTGATGGTCAAGTGTTAATAAATGCGAAGAAAAGTTGCTACTCTTTGTCATGTAAAGAAATGGGATTTTTAACTTTCAGATGTAGGAAAATGCTAAATACTGTGCTTGTGCAGACTGTAGGAAAATGTTTAGCGTGGTTCTTTCTTTTGGGTATACTAAGCCTCATTGACTAAATTGAAAAAAAGGCTGCTACTTTAGTTCATGGCAGGATAAGGCTTTATGTTGTATTGTCTCCTTTAGAATTATCCCTTCTATTGAGTGTAATTCACTCTATAGAGGGAGGTGAGCACAGATTACAGATAATCACAGAATCAAATTTGACATAAGTTTGGGGTCTTTATGGTAGCTTAGCTCTTCATCTTAATGCTGGTCATTTGAGAATGTTTACCAAAGAAAATCCCTAAAGTAGCAGAATTGCATTATTATGGTAAATAGAAACATTTGAGTAGCTTCTATCATTTCTTTTAAACTGTGGAAAAAAAGTAGGTTGAAAAGGAAAAAGAACTGATCCTTCAGCTGGTGAGAGTGTGCTTGGAAATGAGACAGGGTCGACATTTTTATATGTTCAATTACTATGTACTGATGCTCAGTAAATGCTAATTTTTGCCTCCATCCTGGAGTAAATGGCAGTCTACGTTTGTATAGAAAATATGTAAGAATCATCAACCTACTATGCCAAATAAAATATATTTTCATTACTGCTAAATGATTGTACTTCAGTTGGAATATTTAATAGATTTAATAGCTGTAATCGTATTTGTTATTCTGCTTGGAAGTGGGGGCATGAGAGAGGAAAATATGCAAACTGTGTGTGTTGGTGTTCTGAAAAAGATTGCTGTTAAGGAAGCAGCGGTTATTTTGTTGTTGAAAACTTGGTTTGCTGAAGTATTAGCTGTCAGTCTACACGGGAGTTAGGTAGGAAATAGATTTTGGTGATCAGAAGAAGAGAACAGAGGGCCGTTTGCTGCTTTACTAGGAAGACACAAAATCATTTACTTATGAACAGCTCATTTTAAATGGCAACAGGAGGCATGAGTTTATTTATGTTTGAAGTAAAATAAACATATTTATTTAAGAAAAGGCTGCTGTGTTACTCTGTTCAACAGCTGCCATGTAACGACTGTGCCAGGAGGGTTTTAAAGGGTAGGTAAGGAATAATTATCTGTTACTCCTAATATTATAGTAGATTTCTGTTAATAATATTCATCAAAGAATAACTGGCACACCAAACTACTGAAATGACATCCAGACCACCATGTGTGCACATGTTAAGATTTGTGTAACCATACTTTCTGTAATGGCCCCAGGGGGCAACTCAGTGCCTTTTTTTTTTTTTTTTTTTCAAATCTTGGTATAAATTTCTCAGAAGATACTATCAATTGTCTGTAAACTTGAACTTGCTCAGAGGAAGCAAGGGAGGCTTTAGAGTTTGCTTTTTTAAAAATAGACACTGCGTTTCCCACAGCTGAAAACAGGGCTGAAGATAAGGCGAAACCTGCCTCAAGTTAGTGGGAAATCTGCTGTGACTTTAGTGGCGCTGCAGTTTCACTTGGGGGCCACGTGGTTGGGGTTGGGTGAGTTGTCTTCGGTTGATAGCACCATAGGCAGAATCAGCCCTCTAAGTGAATTGTAGAGAATTTCAGAATTAGACAGGTCAGTACCCTTCACTTCGGTGACCCTGGGACAGAGTCAGGTAGCTTGTTTCTTGGAACAATAGGCCTTTCAAAAAATACCTGATATTTCACTAGCTCAGGATTAGATTCCTGTTGCTACCAGCAGCTAGCTTGTTTTGTTAGTGGTTTGTGGTTTGTTGTTGCTTTTGTTTTTTGTTTTTTGTTTTATTTTAAGCAAAAAACATGTACGTTTTGTGTTTAGTTTCAGCAAAACTTGAGGAAAAATTAGATTTACAGTAGCATAGCAAGTACTGCAAAAAATCAAAGGCATTTTCCATACCTTTTTTATGTAGTCAGTCTTAAATGACGCGGGTCTAATACAGTGTAATCAAAGCTTGCTCAGCGACCTGCTTCAGTTTTGCATGTTTTAGCACCTAAAACATTAAGACTTTAGTGGGAGTAAATGAGTTATAAAATATTATTTAAAAAAAAAAGTTTAGTAACATTTTCTGTAGGTCTTTTTTTTCTAAAACTCTGTTTATGTATTTGATTGCTCCTTATAACTATAGTAGCTAAGGGCTTATAAAGATCCTAATGTAAATACTTCAAGCTTTTGGTGTTTTGTTGTTTTTCAAGACCGAGGAAACAAAAATTTCAGAACTCAAGGAATAACTTAAAGCTACAGCTCATTTAATTTTTGTAGGCTTTTATTCTTCTGCTACCTTGGGTGACCCCATTTTGGGTGCTTTGCTGGTACGGGTGCTTCTTATTCATAGCTTTGCGTAAAATAGAACAAATGTGTTAAATGTTTACGTCCTTGCTGGTAAGTATTTGGTCTCTGAATCTTATAGTGTCTTTTGGGTGTGGGGAAGAGCAGCAGAGAAAGTCAGCGTCTGTTTTATTTTGTTCTGCACTCCATTCTTTTCCTCCTTTTCTGAACGTTGTTTCTTAGTAGTGCTTTTTGCGTTTGCGTGTTAAGAAAAAAGACACATAACAGTAATAATCAGTGACTGGACAATATTAGAAAGCATATTTGAATCTTATATTCAAATACACCTTTTGGAAAGTGAGTGAATTTGGCTTAGGTATATACATCAAAGGGACAAATTACACTTGGTATTAGTTTGTTTCAAAGAACAATGCTGAAGAGATTTCTGTGTATTTCTTGGCAAACTGTATATAAAACTTGTCTTTTAAGACAAGAGTCCAGTCAAAATAAAAAAAGTTCATATAGCCACTTAGGAAGGATGATGTTTTAATTACAGAAGTGACATGGCTTATCCTGAATCTATGTACATACCTGTGTTTTACAGGCCATGTTGACGAATACATGTTTTACAGGACAGGTTAGCAAAGCCGCCTTGTTCTTTTCACAGAATTGTCTCTCTCCTTGGGCTGTTTCAGGCTGTGTAAGTGGTGCTCAGTAAAAACAAGTACCTGGGAGTCTGTACCGAGCACAGAGGGAGGCTGTGTGGGGTGGGAGCAGGCCGGGCTGGCGCCGCGGGACCTCGGCTTGGGGCTCCCCTGCCCCTGCGGAGGAGCCCCGCTCGCCTCTGCCCTCCCTTCCGGCTTTCCCAGCTGGCAGCGCTGAAAATTGGTATGTGTTTTGGCTCTCCCACCCTGCTGGAGAGTATTTAAAAGGACAGATGCAAATTGACTGGTTTTGTGTTTTTCATTGGTTTTTATTTTATTGCTGGTTGGCAAAACTGAAGAAAATCAGAGGCCAAGATATCCCCCTGCAGATTTGGGAACTGTGTACTTAATAGATTTATGGCCCTTTTACGTTGGGAAAGTTGTCCTAGAGAGGAAACTATTATTTCTAAAATGGACCTTAAGTTCTGCAGGAAATGATACTTTAGACCTTGCATTCACCAAGGAAAAAAAAGCTTACCTGACATCGGAGAGAAGGCGGGTGGGTTTTCAGTCCTCTGAGGTGATGCTGTGAGAAACCCTATGTATCCTTCTCAAATAGAAGATTAAGTTTTATGACCTGAGTAAATTTGCAGTCTTGCAGCAAATGGTGAAGAGTAGATTTAGTAAATGCCAAGACTGTGTGGGTACTTGGCTTTTCCTTTTTTATTTTATACATTACAAGAAAAATAATGTTTTCTAATATTGCTTTAGGCCTATAACACAGGGCTTACAAGAGGAGCATAACCACAAAAAGTAATAGAAGAATATCCAGGCAAAGAACAGATATACTTTGGGTGTGTTCAGTGTAGGCTCTTCTTTCTTCTTTCTCTCTCCTGTTTTGTTATCCCATTTTTGTCTTTCATATATATAACTATCTAAAAATATGTTCCTGTTCTTGGCATGTATTAAGATACGGTACAGAAGAACAAAAACTTGACTAAATATCAGAACCCTGTGTACGTGTGAGTTTTTGTGTTTTTGCTGGAGTTGTTTTAGACTTGCTTGCAGGAATTCTGAAACTTCTGCTTTATGTAAAGCTGGGGTTTTATTAAAGAAAAAAAAAAGTTTTTAGCTCAGAGGATAAAATTAGTTATTGTTATGAAACCTGGTTGTAAGGCTGTTGGTTATAAGAATATGGAAAGATGCATGCTGCATGTAGTGTTCTGCTTAGTGGAGAAAATGTGTTTTTACTTGAAAAACATTTATTTATATGTGGACCTGATCTTATGTATTCCCTTCCAGCCACAGGCAGGAATGACGGTGACCACTTAATATATTTAACTGTCTTCTAGGTTTTCATAAATACTTACTGAGAGAAAGGAAAACACACTTTGGCACTTGTTAATCCTGTAGTAATAAAATGCTGCAAATGATAGCTTTTAAAAATTGAGTTGCCTTTAATTGGGCATTTTTTACAGTCTCAGAAATGCAAAGTTTCACCAGGTTGTTTGCCATTTTTAATAGCATCTCAGAAAAAGGGAGGTGCAGAGTATTAAATACTAGAGTTTGTTAAAAGACATGAGAAGGAGCAGGGAACTATTATAGTAGAGAATCAGCATCAGCAGTGCTAGTGCTGATTGTACAAGGAATCATCATCCACTTTCTGTATGTCAATAAAAATGCAGGAGAGCACCTTTCTTGACTCAGGAGTTGTTGAAAACATCAGTGCTGTCTTTTTTAGTAATACTCCTGTGGATGTTTTTGCACGAAGTGGTATCTGTCAGAGCTTGAAATATTCTTGCACAGTTCTCTTTGAACAGGTAGCACAGGACAAGTTCTAGCACATAGCTACTTGACATGGGGCCGCCTACCGCGGGGTAGGAATGCCTTGCTTACTGAGCTGATGTGCTAAGAACTTTGCCAGTCTTTTTGCCGATTACATACTGGGCTGTAAATAATTACTGAATTCCATTTTGAATCATGGCTTTTTATTTTCTTTTTTTTCTCCCCTGTTAAAGGAAGACAATAGCAGTGGGAAATATTGAGGATGCTATAACAGTTTGTGATTAGCCTGGAGATATTTTTACAGTGAATCTAACATAAATCTGCACATTTTTATTGCTATGCTGTCATTGTTTTTGCAATGCAATATTTGCTCTCCCTGTGTTGCTTTCAGTAGTGCTGTTCATCTAGTAATGCACGTGGTGTGGAGTATGTCAAATTACAATTGAAAACAAATATTGTGAATGGCTCACCTAAAGCATGCAATAAGAATACTAAGACTTAATATCTTCCTTGAAGAGATGCCTTTTTGTTGTTATTTTCATACAACTTGGCAAGAGATTGTAGCTGATACTTGAACTGTGGTTGAAAAAAGTGTAGCGTTGTTTTCATGCACTTGCTGGAGTTCTTTATCTATGCTGTTAACATCTTGTTTTGGAAATTGAGATATGCAGACACTGGAATGTGATACGCTGTGAAAATCCCAATTGTGCTGAAAAAAGTAGAATGAATTGGGTGATAGGGCCCCTTGAAAGGATGTGAATTCACTCTTGTCCTGTAATTTTTCCTGTGGTTGAAGTCAGTGTAAGTACTTACTGGAGTAAGCAACATACAACAGTATATTTGTGTGCAGTTGCCTTGAGGGATTTTTCTTGTCTTTTTTCCTTAAGCTTTCCCTGTCTTGGGGCAACTTTCTCTGTTTAGCTGCAGCTGAAATGAGCCTTGCAAATATTTTTGTCAGCTTGGGCAGAGGTGTACATGTTTGCCATTATTGCTACATTAATATTGTTAGTTACCTTATATTTGCTCATGGAAAAATAAATGACTAAAGGAAGCCTGAAACATTGTGCTGGATAGAGGTGTTAGGGATGCTTGGTCAGTCTTCTGTATGCTTTCCCTTCTCGGGGAGGAAACTGTATTGCTGGGGGGCTCCCTCTGTGTTCAGGAACACCACCACTAGCCATTAGCTCTCCTGTTGGTTTACATTATTTTTCTTTTTTTTTTTTTTTTTTGAGTGAAGTTTGCCTCAGGTTGTGCTAGGCATGTCACTTTTGCCTTTACAGCTGTAGTTTCCAATGGGAGGCTCAGGAGGCTTCCTGCTCCTTCCTGCAGAGACCTCTCCTTCCTTGGAGTTACTCAGTGGAAAACTGCAGTGGTGGTGAGCTGATCTGTCTCAAAGATCTCCCTTCTATTTGGGAGACAGTCGAGGTCAACATAGTGACAGTAGGGCCATGGAAAAATGTGGACCTGTATTACAAAAAGTATGTCTTGATGCAGCAGTCATTTGGATGGAGATCCGTTTTGATAAGTATTGAGAAAAGAGTTACCATGTGAAAATAAGCGTGCAAATGCAGATCTTAAAGAAGAGATTATAATCTTTCTCCTGAGTGAAGCCGGTGACAGTGGTGTGACTGGTCACTGTGGTTTAATGTCTTCACCTGGACTTGACTGCTTGTCATACCTTTGGACACCCTACAGTACCACTAATTTAGAATGTGATACTTGCTGAAACCATGCTGCATATTGAAGCAGTGGCTTCTTTTTTTCTGATATAGAACAAAATGGCAGAGTATCTCAGAAATTTCAAGGTAGCAGAAATAAGCGGACTAAATCCATGCTAAGGATTGGAGGATTTCGGAGTTGTGGTGCTTGAATTGCTCCACTGGCCAGAAAATACACCCAAACAGGCATTTTCTGACCTAAAGAAAGGAAAATATGGTTCACACTCAGGAGGCTGCTGAGACTCCTGGAAGATGATGTTGGTTATTCCCAATATGATGCTGGGACATTCCCAAGTCTAACAACTTCCCATGAGATAGAAGAAAACCCACCTTTTTGATTCAGTGTGATAAACCTAGCGCCCCCCTCTTCCACTTCCCCTGCCCCCCAGCCACATTTGGCTGTCCTGTCAGTCAGCTTGGGTGGGAGACTTCACCTTAGTAAGATAGGGTTTGACACTAGTTGCCAGGAGGCTTTTAAAAGCTTCTTTATCCAGATGATGTGCTTGAAAAGCCTTTCTTCCCGATAAGGAGGACAGAAACAAAGATTCTGGAACTGACCCGCTGATGGGGTGAATAATTCGGTGTAGAAGCTGTTGGGGTTTTGGAGAAGCTGGTTATCTTCTGTGAAGGGAAGGGAGCACGTGCTTTGGCTGGGCTCCCTCCAGTAGCCAGAGAGGCGATTTGCTGGGGGGCACTTTGGCTTGGGCGGGTGCAAGAGCTCTGACCCAGGGCAGGGCGGGTGGAGGATAAGATTACAGGAACATACAAGCACACATTTCTATCTAAATCTTGCTTTTGTGAACAAAAGTGATCAAGGTACTCTGACATGACAGGAGGGAAGAAAAAAGCCCACCGTTATTTAATTGCCTGTACGCTAATGCTGGCAACCAGGGTAATAAACAAGGGGAGCTGAAATTTCTCATTTACGATTATAAATTTCATCTACTTGGTATTACTTGAAATCTAGTGGGAAGCTTCACAGGATTGGAATGTTAAAATAAACGGTTATAACCTATTTAGAGAGAATTGAATGGGTAGAAGGGGAGGGAAAGTGGTACTCTATATCAAGAGTGATATTATGTATTTCTGAATCACTGAGTACTCAAAAGCAAATGATATTAAATGCTTCTCGGTTACTGTCCTGGCAGAGAAGGCAGGAGATGAGGGTACTAGCTAGTACCTGCTAGATACCACTGAAATAAATTAGAAGCAGGATGACCAGTCCTTTAAGAATATTACTTGCAGTGGGGAAAGTGGGAGGAACGGGGACTGAATGCCTTTGCTGGCAGGATTGAAATCCTTATGAATTTCTATTAAAAACTGCGTGAGGGCAGGTGACCGTTTGTTGGGAAGAGCATTGTATCTGACACTGAGGAATTCAAAGGCAGATGAAGAAGAACTGCTCAGAGAAATAAGTTAGTGGATTTTAGTTGTAAGGACCATGGCTTGATTTAACTGTTTTATGTGCAGAAATAATAGAGCTCAAATAAGCAACAACATAAAATCTGTGACCATGGTGATATAGAGATCGGTAGATATATTGTGTTCACATACAAACGTGTCTATTACTGTCAGAGAGACAGCAACACAAATATGGGAATGGTCATAAGCTAAATGGGTTGGGAGGAATTTTGTTTTTCTATAGATGGTACTTGGAAATGGCTTAAAGGTTTTTTACTAAATGAATAATTGAGGGAAAACTTAATTCTCTCCTGCTGTTTCTGTCTCCAGCATCTGTCAGAATTTTAGAACTAGAAGCTTCACTTCTTGAAGCTATTTCTTGTTTTGTTTAATAAGGATATTTTGAATGTGAATCAAGTTTATTTCCAAGTGGTTTTCTTAACTAACAAAGACCTATTTTAAAAGGAGTCAAATTCCTTCAAATATAAATGAGCACTAATTGTGAATTTAAAAAATGATCTGGTAACAAAGAAATGTCTGTTTGCCATTTTTCTAATGTACTAAGCATGTTAAATTTAAGAACTGAATAAATATTTGTTTAAGTACATAATTGCTTAAATAAGTGTGTGTGGACATTTAAATATGTTTTTCTGGTTAGCAAAAAGACTTGCCAAGTGTTCTGTGAAAGCTAGAACTAATAACAAGACAAAACAGAATAGTTACCAATTTGTGAGACTAAACCTTTCTTAAAACAAACAAACAAACAAACAAACAAACAACAACTATGAATGCAGCACAGATTAAAATATATTACTCATACCAGATTTTCCTGCTTGCCAATTTAAATGAAGATAAGACCAGACTGATAGACGATACTTTGATTTGAATAAATCCGCTGTGATCTAGGAACTAAAATGCAGGTCTTGCTTTACGGGATACCACTATCTTCTGGAAAAACAGTGACAGAGAAAGCTTTGAAGGTCATGGTAGGTAATCAGTTGAGTGCAAATTTCTTGTGCAATCCTGCAGTTTAAAAACATTAATATGATACTTGGCTGAGGAAAAGAAAGTGATACTGGAAAACTGAATCTGGTTTTCGGTCTCTCAAAGTTACTAGTGGAGATGGAGCTCAGATGAAGAATTAGGATGTCTGCAGTGAACTGGAGAATGTGGTTAATCGTAAGAATTCTTAAGAACTGAATAACCTTTTAGGTTCTCAATTAATTAATAACCTTTTAGGTTAAAAGGAGGTGATTCAGGTCTCTTGGCCTGAATCTGTGTTTAACAGTGGAACAAGAATTTTAAAGAATATTCTTTTCAGTCCAGCGTACAGTTATGTAACATGGGCTATACTTCCGCAGACAAGGAAAACACATTGACTGGAGAACTGTGGCCACATGTGGATGCCGTGTAAGGCTTGTTGCATCCCTCAAGTGTTGCAGAATATCTTCAAACAATCAGAATAACCCCAAAGGATCTGAAAATTAACTTGGTCTCTAAAGTTTTGGGTGACACAAATGTGAAATCACTTTGCTTCTACATTATTGCAGTCATAGTATTTACTTTTCTTTCTCCAGTGAATCTCATGTTCCAGCAATGTGATCAGTTTATTAAACCTGTAGCACATTGTTAGGTGTTCAGAAGCTAGGAACTCGAATTACTAAAATTAATGTGGTTCTCAATTTTGTGAGTGAATGCTTTTTGTGGAGGTGGGTTTTCTATGCCTGAGATGTTTGTCATCAGGCAAGTAATTTAAAATGCGTGTAGAAGGTATGAAAAGGCGTTTTAGTGATGGAAGGTGTTCTGAAACACGCCAAGTAAACTGTGAGAGTTCAGAAGACACAGAAATGCTATTTTGCGTCTTGCCTGGAATCACAGACAGCATAATCATAGAGTCGTTTAGTCATTGGAAGAGATCTTTAAGATCGTTGAGTCCAACTGCCAGGACACTGCCAAGTCCACCACTAAACGATGTCCCTAAGTACCGTGTCTTTTAAACACCTCCAGGGATGGTGACTCTACCACTTTCCTGGGCATCCTGTTCCAATGCCTGACAACCCTTTTGATGAAGACATTTTTCCTAATATCCAATCTAAACCTCCCCTGGCACAGATTGATGCCATTTCCTCTTGTCCTATCACTCGTTACTTGGGAGAAGAGACCAACACCCTCCATGCTACAACCTCCTGTCAGGTAGTTGTGGACAGTGTTAAGGTCTCACCTCAGCCTCCTTTTCTCCAGGCTAAACAACCCTAAATACGAGCTAAATAATGAGCTAAATAATACCTGCATCCTCCAGAGAAAAAAACAAACTTTTGAGATGGCAGCAAGCTGGCAGGCTGGTCTGTGGGCTGTTGTGGTCTCTGCAGTATGGGCAAGCACGGCTGGGAGAAGCACTAACCAACTCATAGGGAGGACTTCTGAACGGGAGACAAACTGAATGGGCTGCATTCAGGTTTTTCTCCTGAATTTTACTTGGTCCAGTTGCGTAAAGGCCCTTGAAACCATGACGATCTTAATTTTTTTAGTGTTGTTTTTTGTTTGGTTGTTGTTTGTTTGTTTTGTTTTGTTTTTTCCCCAAATGTGTCCCACTGAAGATCATTGAGTTTGGGTGTGGGCTTGTAGGTTTTAATGCATTTGCATGAGGCACTTCTGGAGAACGGTTTTTGCGTTTTGTATGTTGGTTAACCATCCATCTTGATTCTCACAGCTTATGAAATTGTAAATATACAAATAAAGAAAAGCTTACCTTGCTAAATTTCCGTGTGAGAGTATGTGGAAGTGTTGCATACTAAGCACTCTTCTCTATGTGCTCTTCTCTGTCTTGGCATGGTTTGGGAGTAAGGGTCTTAACAGTGTTTCATTAGCAGTTTACTTTCCAAAATTGACCACAAGGAAGCAAGCTAAACAAATTCATAAAACTATACAGTAGATTAAACTGTGACTTAATCATATCAATTTAGTCTGACTCTGCTAATAGCTATTTTTTTTTAATGCCTGGGAACCATGTTACAATACACTCAAGTTATTATTTCAGATGATAACCTCTAGTTCTTCTAGACGATTAATAGATAGTTATTACTACTTTTTGTATAAAATATAATTCTTCAGTTCAGAATTTTTGGGGGTATTTTGAAGAATAAATTAAACATAATATACAATTTGTTGCAATTTGATATGTAAGTTTTGCTTTTAATAGTTCAATTTTCTTTCAAATTTCTGTAAACCTAATAAAAATGTAACTGTAGTTATATATTTATGATAATTTCATTTGTGTGTGCTTTTAGTAATGCGTGTAGAATACATACTAATGAGTTGGAACATAGAAAGAATCCTAGTAATTAGGATTTTCAGGTACAAATTTTGACTCTGCTGCTGAACTGTTATGCTAATTTATTATAAAATGCATGATACTTGCAAATAAATGATAAAATACCTACCTGGTGCTGCATATTCAGTAGCATTTAACCAAATAATGTTTGTTGAGCAGAAATCGTGTTCTTGCAAAATATGGGAAAAAAAAATCCAAGTTTTAAATGTGCTGGAGTTCTAGCACACTTTGAATAAATGTGCTCTTGCACATCAGGTGGAAACACTTGTGCTGTAGAAGCAGCAAATAGTTGTTTTTATCTCAGCTTTTTTTTAATGCTGTTAATACAGTCTTTAAATCTTTCAAGTCTCCGTGTCAGGTCAAAAATATGCCTTGTGGCCGTCATGAGGAGCTGCCCCCCTCTAGCACCAGGGTTCTAGCTTTTTTAGTCACAGGTTTGCTGTGTTGTGTTCATGCCTAAGTCAGCAGCGTTGGAGAAGGGCTTGAGGTGAGCTGGGGAGCCCTTTGAAAAAGAGGGTGAGGAGAAGCTGGGATCAACAGAGAGGGGACAATACGTCCAGTGCAGGGAGCTGGGTAGGTGTCCACAGGAGTGTGGGACAGGGGGTGGCCACACTGGTGTGACCGCAGCACGGAAGAGTTTATTTAGACATGATTAGTTTTAAGTTTTCTTTCACAATTTATTGACGTGTTACTGTAACCATGGAAGATGGGTATCGTGGAGTGGGCATGTGTATGTGTGTGACATTTTAGAATAGTATGTGTAAAAGCAGCTTTAGAAGTTTTATTTAGTTAAGTGGGCAAACTCTTTCATTTTCCTTGAAAACACAGCAATTCAAGCATAAAATTTGTAGCAGTTTCCATGTAGTTGTCTGTGGTAGGTTGTCATTTCCTCACCTTTCAGAATAAGTGGCAATCCTGCAAAAATGACCAGCCAAAAAACATCTTGGCCTACTGTATAGATGAAGAGAATTTGGGAAAGGTGTGTGTGGACATCCCCTTCCACCAGCTGTACTGGTGGTTAGTAGATCCTTAAGAACAAGTGACCATGTATTTCTGTCCTTCATCTGGTCCCAGTTTTGTTAAATTTTGTCTTCGACATAGTATATACACGCACGTATACATAGATACATTGCATATACATATACACATATATAGTGGTATGTATATCTCTATATCCAGCAGTATCTTGACAGTGTGGATTCCTGAGTAGTGGCAACACCACTCTTATTAAGGGCACTGGCTGTTCTTGGCTCTGTCAGCTGTAGTGATGCCTTAAATCTGGGATTTGCTATGACAATTAAATACAAACCATGTATAGCTCACAAATCTACCTCACCATGACCCCAGATACTGATTTATTTGATTGGACAGTTGGAAAACTATTCAGAATTATCTGTAGAGCAAGCAGCATTTTGAAACCAGTCTTTATTAATATTGAAATGATTTATTGCTTCTTATCTTCAAAATAATTTGGAGTTTGAGGGTGCATCTGACGTTGGATTAAATCTCTAGATAGTGGTAGGTGTTTGAACAAGTTTTATGCAGTCTACTTATTCACTTAAAGTTTTCAAAACAAGTATTCAAAAGCTTTTTCATTTGAAAGGACAGAGTTTTCAGAGCTTACCGGGCTGTAGATTTAATACCAATGAACTTCAAAGCTTTTGCCAGGACAAGTGCATGTATCTTTGTGTTAGTCTACAATTTAGCAGTTCAGCTTAGAAATAAATTTTAAATGTCAGATCTGAAGACGGGCTTGTGTGACTATAAGTTTGTGTGTGTGGTGGTGCTGGATTTTTTTCCACAACTACGTTGGTTAGCCTAGTAAGCCATTCCCGCTACACATGCTTTGCTTTATTTATTCCATGTGTGCTGTTATTTGTTTATTTATGTATTTATTTTTAAGTATCGTTTGTATTCCGGTCTAAATGTGCTTGAAAATTACCATCTGCTCTCCTGCTATTTAGATAGGGCATGCTACAACTGAGGTGAAGAGCTGTCACATCAAATATTTTCATTCCAGCTTTCGCACCTTTGATATAGAGTTACATAATTGCAGTGCAGGACCATTTCCAGGAATTCCTTATTTTCTTTTTAACCCTCCTGTGCCTCCCCCAAGCATTCCTGGGTTTTGCTGCATTTTGAGTGTGTTTCCAGGGCTCATGAAGGTTTGTGGGTGCTAGGAGGTGAGGGTTCAACCCCTCAAGGAGGACCTCTCCTTTTGGTTGAATGCTAAAATTTAGTAGAATGAGCAGGAATGGAGAAACAGAATGTGGATATTTAGGGTGCAAAATATTTATATACAGTTAAAATAGGAGGGGTGGGGTGTGTGGGTGGTGGTGGTGGGGGCTATTTTTTGTTCGGTTTGGTTGTTTGGTTTGGTTTTGGTGTGTTGTTTTTCTTTTAGGTTGGGTTTATTTCCCTTTTCCACAATTCATGTCTTTTCTGAAAGAAAGAAAAATGTAAATGGATCAATGACGTGCAGAATATATTTCTTAAAATGCTGAGGTTTAATCTAATAGTGTTTTGGTGTTTGTTTGGGAGGGGGATTTGGCTAGCCTTTTAAGTTCAAGGAACAGGGGAGGTGGAAATTACTCGCAAAATTTGATGATTATAAAAATGAACAGACCATCTGTATTCACACTGACAGTCGCTTTGGGTTGAATGGGAATAAACTGACAGAAGATGGTATTTGGAAATGAAACATGACGGGAAAGCAGCACAAACTGCCCAATAATTTCTCATAGTCAGGAAAAGAAACACCATTAGAGAGCGGGGGTTGTGCCAACAAAATAGCTGTAAGATAAATTAATGGTCTTACAGTACAGGCATTACATTTGCTGCATGTCATCTGCCCCCTCCCTGCTGGTTAGTTGGGTAATGGTGTGAGTATGGACACAGGCACCAAATCCCAGGTGTGTTTATCTCCAGTGTGGTAGAGTTTATTATTCAACTTGTTTGGACTCACTGGGGCTCTGGTGGGACAAAGTGCTTTTGGCTGCCTCCTGGTGAGACCCCTTGTGCTCTCCATGGAGTGACCGGCAGTTCCCTTGTGTGTTCACCAAGCCATCTCTTCTTCACTTTTCCAGAGAGCGATGGTCATCTTCTGTATGATTTTTTTTTTTCTTGTGCTGCTGCTTAATGGATGCAATACATGTAATTAAGTTACTTTTACATGATGTTTCGTGCATCCTTGTGGCTTTAATTGAAGGGATCTTTGTTTTCCTTGGTGACTAGGTGCATTTTTCTAGCACCGTTGGACACGGCGGAGGCTTCAGTGGCAGGTTGGTGTTGCCAGGGCCTCTTGTGCTTACAGGGTGTGGGTGCCCCTCTGCTCCACCCATTGATGCACCCCTTGGCTTGCCTGAGCTCGGGGAGTGGGATTGAGGAGCCAGGCAGTGGGACAGAGCTCAGGTCATGAAGCTCAACCAAACCATATGATGGGGATAAAACACTTCCCCCCCCCCCGCCCCAGCTCTTTCCGCTCCACTATTTAACCTTCTGGAAAAGCCATGCATCAGAGATGTTTCAGCTGAAGTTGCACTCTCTGTTAGCCATAATGTATTGTGTCAAACCCTGGTGTGGTAACCGTGCTCAGGCCTGGGAAGGGTGTGCATCTCAGATGATACCATCCATATGTACGCATGCATGCATGTGCCATGTGTATGCTCACTTTTACAGCAGTAGGTGAGATGTTCTCCCTGTCTGACTCCAGAGCACTGGCACATGGGTGCAGCTCTAAACTGAGAGGGGAAACATGGGTCTGTCCTGCTTTGATCCTCTTTTCTGAGCCATACGAGGAAGTTTTGTTCCTGCTCACAGGTGCCACTTCATTATTTCAGCTTGAGTTTTGTTTCTTCTCTTGATCAACTGAAGCATTTTGGGGGATAGTGGAAACCCAGTAACACGCACTTTTTCTCAGTTTGCTGTTATGATACCACATACGGTTATGTAGTAGGCATTGCCAAAACCTGTTCCAAAAGTGGTTATATATTTGCAGTATCGCCTTGAGATTGTTCTTTCATAGGAAACAAAAAATATTATCTAGCCTCTCTCTGTTTACTAGTTCTCTCTTTTTCTGCAAGAGACATAGAGCATGGGAAAAAAAATCATGCCCAGTTACTAAGACCTGGGAACTGCACAGCAGAGCGAGGTTGGTGTTTTCTAAAAACTAATCCACCTCCTCTTAGCAAGGACAGCTGTACTTGTGGTAATTGAATGGGCTGCAGGGTACACCTGGAATTGTAGTTTTGCAGTGTTTTGTGCTCTCGAGATTAATAATCTTACAACGCTCTGGGGGAGATAACTATTTGTCAGAGAATATCTTCTCTTTATCTTGTATTTTAGAACTGTGCTCTGAGCACTGAGCACACCTTCAATTCATCCTTTCAGTTTTTACCTTGATATCCTTAGTAATAGCAATATTTTAAACATCTAAGCTTGTGTTTCTCCCTCATCCCCACTTGTTTTCTGCAAGAATTTTGGGTTGTTCTGGAGATGTTTCACTTATGAGACAATTGCATCTTTCAGAAAACTGTTCTTGAAATTGGAAAAAAAATACCAAAAATGTCATTGTTTGGGGCTTTTTTAAACCATCTAGACATGCAGGGATCAAATTGAACAATTAAGATGCCAACCTTTTATGTCTGGAGAGTACTGGCAGTATAAGTTTCATATAAATTTTGGCTTTCCTCTGCCAGTGCTTTCAGCAAGCTTTTGTTAGAAATTTGTTGAATTTGTTCAGTATTGGTTTTGGTTTAGCTGCTGAAGTAAGTTGTTACTGAAGAGCTTAAGTACGCCGAACACCTGAATCCAGTGAGCAGTGAGAAGGTGACCGGCTTTCTTCCTCGTCTCTTACCCTCTGCATGTACACCAGGGAGCTACGGAGGTTTTCATGGCTTACAGAAAAACTACAAATTCTTTATTGTTTCTGTGCTTTTAACACATACTTAAAAGTGGCTAAGAATACATACAAGTACTTAGAAAAATGTAACTTCAAGCTGGTTGGCTGAACTAAAACTCTTGCTGCCTTATTTATTTTTCTTAACACCTTTCACATCCCTTAAGGCACATTATGACTAGGAGAACTGGATTATGTATGTGCATTGACTACCCAAGTGCTTCAAAAACTACAGTGTGCTAGACACATTACAACATATTTGGAAGAAAGCAAATGGGAAAAATATTTAGCAAACTAAATTGGTGGGAGAAGATAAACAGGGAAAATGTAATTCTGTATGGGGGGAGTTTGTTCTAAAGCGCTGAGAGAAGTGGTGGGCTTCATCACTCTGCCATAGACTTGAACAAAAGATTTAATATTCTGTCTCTGCTAAGGTGATAATATCTGTCAGCCTCACCACTATTTTTTATATATAGTTATGAATTGCTGAAGATTTTCAGATGAGGGACTAATTACTTACAGAATTCAGTGAGGATGTCTGTGTGAAGTATAGATGTGTACATGTATTTAATGTGTCTTGGATGTTGGAGGTATTTTTTAGTGTTTCTGAGATTTGCTTATGCTTTGCTTGATGCCAAATATAGCATGCATCAATCGCATCACTGTTACGTGCATTTTGCTGGTGTTACAAATCTGAGTCAGAATCAGGGGGATGGGGGCAACAGTTTCCTTAGTTTTGGACAGTTTTCTGTTCCTTGCGGCATGCTGATTCACTTTGGATCTCAGGCTTTCCCTGTGGATCAGCACGGTGCCTTGCTAATTTTAGTGGAGCTTAGCAATGATTCACAGAACAGATTTGAGACTTTTTTTTTTTTTTTTTTTTGGTTGGGAAGGAGGGGAGGATATTTAGTTTTCTACTGGTTTAGTGCACTGAAATGGCGCAGCTCAGGGCCAGGCGGGTGCCAGGGCCCTGCAGAAAAAGAAGCGGTGTGCTGGGAGGATGGAGAGGAGGGTGGGTCTCTGGCACTTGTCAGTCAGATGGGCTTGCTTTGCTGTATTAACACAGTCAGAACAATTTCAAAATAAGCAGTAATTTGCTAGTTAAGGCTCAGGTCCTTCAGTAAGGCATCTTGGGCCTGCGACTGGGTCTGCCAAAGCTGTGCCGTGGTGCCTTGTGCTCTTCTGTCCAGCAGTTCCATTCTGGACCTAATAAATGTTTAAAATAAATTGCTAAGTTTCCATTATATTATTTTGGTTTTATAGAACAGCTTATTGCCAAGGTGCTTTGTCTTCTCAAACCAGATGTATTCAGAAGGACGGCAACTGACTGGTAACAATTATAAAATACATTAGCATAGGATTTTTCTTCAACAGTTCCATTTATGAGAAGTAATGATGTCACTACGCAAGAGGTTTTGGGTTAATTTGGCATATTTCAGCAGCCTGTTAGAAAAGCACTGTTTAGGTAGGCACTTCTAATAGAGTAGCTAGTAATTTTTTTTTTTTTTTTAATTTTTTTGGTAAAGAAAATGTGTTGTCAGTGCACTCTTAGCTTGCAAACTTGGTCTCTGTGCAGGAGGTCCACTCACCAAACTCCATCTGCTCCATCCTGCTCTTTGAAATGCTGGTTTGCTGTGGTTGTGTTTGTTTTGTCTGTCTGTTTTCTTATTTTTTTTCCTTCCTGTCTTTAGTTCTGGTAGAGGGAAGAACCTGTACAACATTGATCAGGAAGGTGAATAACAAAAGTAAAATCCGTAGCAGCTGACGCTCTTGCTACTGTCTTTGTAGACTTGTGGTGGCTTTTGTACATGGAAAAGAAAAATTGCAGAAGGTCACCCTGATAACAGAGATCTGCTACCACTGTATGATTGCCCCTCAGTGTATAACAGCACTAGGCAAACATGGGATTGTTTTGTTAAATTCATGTATCTACTAATTTTCTTCTATGATGTTGCATGCACTAGAATCTTGAGTTCCTTAAGCTTAATTATTTTTCTTCACATTTCCTAAATAAGTCTTAAGAATCTAAGACTGTTATTTGACATGAATTTGTTGTCATATTCCAGATTTTTCATACCATCTCTTCCTAAGTCTTTTTAAATGGCACCACATCAAATATTGTCTAAAATCTGACTCACTTGTGAAGTATGTCTTCAAAAAAGACAGATGGAGAAAGCAAATGTTGTTAAAAATTTTGTCTGAAGTATAGTATCTGTGCTAATAGTCACTTTTTTATCATAACCAGTACACAGCAGTTGGTCGTTTTTAAATTTATTCTTTGTTCTTCATTGTTTTTCTAAGAGAGAGGTAGCATATAATTGTACCAATATGTTCTCATGGAGTTTCTCAGCTAAGCAGTGTAAAATGAGAGATTCTGTCTTGCAGGAGGATAGATTTAAAAGCATTTTTCAAAGAGATTTGAGTTCCTGTGCTAGAATTTTGGCCTTTTATTTATTTATTTTTAAACTGCAAGCCTGTATAATTTTTTACTGAAATGTGCGGATATCTTTAAACAGATGTAAAAATTCTTGACTAAAGCATCTCATAGAGGTACTCAGTGTAGTTTATATTAAATTCACAATACTGTGGGGGAAAATATGACTGAGATTGGAAGTGTGTGTAGAGGAAACTGCTAAGACTTCTTTGTTCTTGTTGCAATTTGTTTATTAGTGTGACCAAACTCTGTACATATGTCTTATTCTATTGATTTCTAAAGGAAACACAGTAGGATTTTTCTTTTATCCATCCAGATAGTATTTTCAGTCAGGAATGTTTCTCAACAATGGTGTCCTTTCAGTTACAAAATAATATTCTCCTTTTGTAGCTGAGTATTAAATAAATTTAAAAATAGGATCAGCATGTGTGCGCATACAGAAATACTACATTTCTGAGTATGGCAAATAAAATGTCAAATCTGAGCCACGAAATAGGAATGCAGATGGATCCTTGCAGCGCATGTATTTTATTGTTACTTTCCCAGTGATTTTTCTTTCATGTAGATTGACATAAAGACAAATATGTACTTTCCTTTAGATATTAAACCCACTATCTCACCTGTGAGGGATTGTAAAATTATATCCCTTTAAAAGAGAATACATCAATCTACAAAAAATTACATCTTCAAGACAAGGTCTTTCTTATTTCTCTGTTCCTAAGCGTATTCAGAAACAAAGAGAAAGCTACAGGATTTAACTCAGTCTGAAGATCACATCAAATACTGCGAGTCCTCTAATTTTGCTATAAAGTTATGTAGCGTATTGACATTATTTTCACACTCTCTTTTGGGCATACAGTAAAGAGGCATTTGTTTTGTGAGTATCTGTTCAACAAGTTTTTTTAAAGGACCTACATCAAAGGAACTTACCACAAATACAAAAGCATGTAAAGGTTTCTACGGTACCATAAACAGTATAACAAATAATTTGTTGTAGAAGCAGCTTCTAAAATTGGGTCTTTGGAGTGGGGAGAAATGTTTAATCTGTGGATATAGCTGGTAGTTCTTAATAGTAATTAGCAGCTATTGAAGTAAGAGTTTAGGTAGAACATTAATTAAAATAATCCCCTCCAAGCCTTGCAGTAATGGGCACTGACTGCCATCTATCCATGTGTTCTTTTTAATCAGGTCTATCAAACTATCATTAACCCTCTGCCTAGGCTGTATTTTCAGTGCAGTTTTACATCCTAATATCTGAAACCTTCCTCTTTCTGGATCAATGCCGAAGACTTATTTATCTTCCTTGAAGGACTTTGGTGTTTGTCTTGTTGGCTCTGAAGGCAAAAATAGAGGGTATTTTTCCAAGTATACCCTTAAGCTAGAAACAGCTTTATAATGGAATATTGGTCCTTATGATAAATCATTTTTGGAAATTTTAAATTTAATAGTTATAAATGTAATGTTTAATTTATATATTCTGAAAATATTTTGAAGTACAGGCATCACTGCTTTGTTAATGTGCTTCTCTCTGTCCACTCCCTCTCCAGTCATTGTCTTTCTGTCACTGCATTAAGTACCACTCGGTCATCAGTTGAAAAAGGACTGAAGATGGAGCGAGTGCGGTCTTGACTTTTTGTGTGTCTTTGTTCAGCCAGATGAAGGATGAGGACAGCTGTTCGTTTTTGCAGTGCTCACAATGGTGGAGCTCTTACCATTTCCATCTATTACACAGATTGGGTCAGAGAGTAGAAGGGGATGCCAGTGGTCAGATATGTCCTTAAAACTCAAAAATCCTTCTGTTTTTTAAGTGTGCGCTGGTGAGTGTTAGGTGAGCCATGTTTATTTATTGTAATACCTATTTGGTTGGGACTTAAGATGATATTTGCACATGGGCTTTGCTGCCTTAGGGTGAGAGAAGCAAAAATTTGTGAGGTTTCGTTCCCCTGCAGAGCTCGGGATTCGGCTGAAATCTCCTTGTCTTGGAAAAACCCCTGGGCTGTGCAGCCCAGACATTAAGCATCAAGCTGAATTACTTTCTGACCTGAAAACACTTGAACTTTTTTACTAGTGCTACTCAAGTCTTTGGTGCCTTTGGTTTGAGCGTAATTTTGGAAAGAGAGGATGCCAGTTGATTAAATTTGTGAGAATGATTTGTTTGTTTTACTGATGTTTAGTTGGTTATGTTCCACAGAAACAGAATTAGAAAAGGTCCATTGATGTTTTGGGTCTCTGTAGTTGGGGACAGCATTTTTCCATGTTAAAATTATCTCAATGTCCAAGAAAGTTGTGTTCTGCTTGGAGTTTAATGTGTGTCTGCCTACAGGTTTATGGACACGACATAAAACAACCTATAGTAAGATGTATAAATTAAACTCAGTATACTTATCTTTGTGCTGCCTAAGTCTACTCTTAAGTCCATATTAATTTTTTCTCTATTAAGTGCTTATTAATACTGAGTATTTCCATAGTTTACCTAACTAGGATGGTAAATTGAAATGCATTAGTTTTGATACCTGTAAGCTGTTGGAAAACGTGGTGAGTGTAGTTTTCTGCCTGGCAATTAATTTTTGTTATTGTTAAAGCATCTGTGAAATAAAATTTGTTTCAGAAGAAGTAGTTTGGAGAGGGAATTGAAAAGTTCTTTTTAAAATTTTTTCTAGCATGATGTTTTACTGTTCAGTGATTTTTTTTTTTCAGTTGTAGTTTTGAACTTGTATGTTTTTGACAATTATAGTAAAAACTATATATTCACATTTTAAATTTTTTTCAGTTTTGTTTTGACAGACTTCATTTTTGTTTCTGTATGTGCAAAAGTTGCTTCCATTCTGAGTTGAAAACTACTAAAACCAGTCTGCTGTGCTTTGGTACTACACTTTATTTAAAATAAAACAACAAAAAAACCACAACACCTGAAACTAAGCCTGGCGAGTTTTCACATCACCGTATCAGGCATCAAAATCTGTATCCATGTAATTAAAATTTTTAGCTTCTTAGAAAAGGGTGTTATTCACATTTATTTTGGTATGTCATAGACATTGACTTCATTTTTCCCCTTCTGTGCTGCACTGTGCTGAGCTCTGATGATCCTATTAATCTTCAACCTCACTTTCCACATTTTCTGAGCCTTTTTGAAAACTCCCGCATTTTTGAATTGGGAGTTGCGGCTGGGTTCGCCAGCCCCCCTTAGTGTGGAGGAGAACGGCGAGGGGAGCAATGCTCTGCCTGCGGCTTGGGGGGTTTCTCTCCATTAGCTGCGCTGCCGCCTTTTTCCTTGTCTGAGGTAGGGCGGGTGCTGATGGATCTTGTAATATGAGCATCATCTTCCAGCACAGAGCAGGGGAATGGATTAGCCTAGAAGGTATGAGAGTTGTTCTGTAAGATAGTATTTTAAGGAGGACATCACTGGCAATTCTGCTTCACATCCACTTTTCTTGTGTTTTGCCAGAACTGTTCTGTGTATGTATTGGTAGCTTTGAAATAATTTTCCACTGTTAGATGTTAAAATAGCTAAGGAATACATTTCATAGTCTTTGATTTATTCGCTCTTCATCTTGTCCAAGTGACATACTGCTTGCTTATGTGAAGAATAATTAGGGAGATATTTAAATGGGCTTTTTTGGGTGTTTTCCTGAGTAAGAGGGGCTTTTTTTGGTGTTTCAGTGTACATAGTCCTGAAATAGGTTCTTAGTAATTAACTGCGAACAAGAAGGTGGGAGGATACTAGTTGCGTGTATTCAGTTGGAATTTCAGTATGAAGTTCTCAGGCAAAACAAATTCAGAGGTGAAAAGACACTGCTGGGATTAATTTTGGGGCAGGGCTTAATCTGTAATACGGTTTACTGGAAAATACCACATGATGTATTTGGAGATAATGAAAAGAAGAGGTGGGTAGATGGTAGTGTTGTGTTGGACTTTTTAAGGAAAAAAATGGTTTTGTTGCTGTTTTTCCTAACAGTTCTTTTTTGTCCTAAAAAGTATTTGGCGGTTTTTTCCCAAGAAAAAGCAAACCAAATTTTTGCAAGTACAGTACAAATTCAACTACTTAAAAAATAAATTTTGTGTGATTAAGTAACTCTTAATATATATTACTGTGGATTGATGCTCTTGTTGGGTGGTTATTTCTTGATTGGGAAGAGATTGTCGCTGACTTCTGAGTTGCAGTAATTAATCAGGACCCTTGACCTAAACAGCAATTTTTGAATGGATGCCTGATGATAATCTTCCTTTCTGGTCACTTCGGTTGATTCTTGGAGAATGTTATGGATCCCAGTAAAGCCTCCCAAGTCTTCTGCACAGCCAAGACGATAGCGATAGTACAAAAAGGTAAAACAAACACAAGAAGGAGACAATACAGTACAAACAGAAGAGGATGCTGGTGTTAGAAAACAAATCTAAAGAGACCGTGTCTAGAGAGAGACCTGCAGAGGGGAAAATAGAGCACGGAAAGGCTGAGAAGAAAAGTTCCCTTCAGGTCAGCGGAAGGTGCTGTGGTGGGCATGTACCAGAGCTGGGGAGGGCAGGGGCCGGGATCCCTGCTCCTGCTCACCCATGGAGTTCCCTGTGAGTGAGGTCTTTTGCTACTTTTGCGAGGTTGGTGTTGGTTATACATGATGATGGTGAACTTTTTGACTTGTATTTATTGACCGAAGCCTGAAAATCGTAGGATGGTTTGGGTTGGAAGGGAACTTTGGAGGTCATTGAGTCTAACCCCCATGCAATGGGCAGGGACAACTAGCTAAGGTTGCTAATGCAACCTCTCTCAGCTCCCCAAAGTCCGAACCTTTCCTGTGGATGGGGGTCCTCATGTGGCTCCCCTGCTGTTCCACCACCCTGCACAGGGAGGGGACAGCCCCCGTCTTACGCAGTGTTCAGTCATTTCTGGGGCTTAGGTCAGGTCTGCTCAGAGAAAAGGATTTCAAAGGATGGTGAATTGCCAGTTGAAATCAGTCCCGTGCTCTCCTGCTGTGCACTCGTCTGCAGTTCTTTGGGGTTTTTATTGGTTTTCGTTATTTTGTTTAGGTCCAAGGTGTTCAATATAATCTCTTTACCCTTCAACAAGCCAGGCTGAAAGCACTTTTTTGTTAATGTTACTGAGGTGTTTTACTGCAGCAGCGGCAGTGATTACAAGACTACTACATTTTGGCTAACAAATGCAATAAATGTGATGAAAATCCCTCTGTGTTTTACATTTCGCTGCATAACATGTTTATATAACATGTTAAACACTTCTGTCTGAAGAACAGCTTTCCACAAAGGTAAAATGTATTTTCCATGGTGAGTTTTAGAATTACTGTGGGAAACAGCAATTCCTGCTCGCTTCTCTCTCCCCGTATACCTCAATCTGCATTTCCCAGTGGTTTTAAATATGCTTTTTCTTATTTTCCTGCTGCCCTTTGAAGTCTGATAGCATGTCTTTCAGTTTTGGGAGGTGTGGGGCTGTTACCCGGAGGATGCGGCTCTCCTGGCGAAGGGGCGAGTTGTGGGGAGCAGCGGGTCCCTGCCGGAGCGTGCCGCTGCGCCAGCGCTAATTTGGCTTTTTGTATTCTCATCCTGTCTGTTTGTGGTATTTAATGCTCTAACATCTCTCTGGTTGGGTGAACCCATATGTCATTCAAATGGGAACCTGTGCCTTGCCATTGGCCTGACAGCCGCTCAGCCGTGGAGCACAATGATAAAATTATGAAAACTGTGTCTCTGCTCATTGGACCAGTGGAATTTACAAGCACTTCTCCTCCATGTGCCTAAACACTGTGTTGCTGTGCCTTGACTCGCATGACAGATTTTTCAGGATTATAGGCCTTGTCAATACTGTGAAAACTCATTTGTGTTTTTCCCCCCACCCCCCTTTTTTGTTTTCCTCTTCCCTAATTTGTAGCTGTGTGCTCCTCACAGACAGAATTAAGAATCAGCTGCCTGAATGCTTTGATGGTTACAGAAATATTTTGGCTATATATTTAAAGTAAAAGCAGAGGTATATTTTTTCGATAAGCAATGTTTTGCTGCTGCTGCTTGCTTCTGTCAGTGTATTTAACAGTCAATATGATAATTGTTGTTTATATACAGATTCTATTTACTTCAGCATTATTTATAAAGCAATATTTTTTGATGGTAGGGCCATGTCCGTGGAGTCATGTTTTTGCTCCATGTCTCCCTTTTTGTGGTACGATACATATTACAGATACATAATTCAAACAGAAATGGTATTTGACATAATGGAATAAAACTATTTTCAGCTTATGTAAAAAACCTATTTGTATAAACTCAAGAACCTCTTTTCAAAATCACTGCTGTTGAACTGATAGTACATTTCTGCTCTAGTCTATCTGTACTTTGTTGTGTGTAGTTGAAATGTCATAGTGATAATCAGTTCGTCTTACAAAGTTAGTGAAATATACTTTCTAATACTTGATAGTGAAACCGAACTCTGCAATATTAAAGTATTAGCAAGGTATAACGGAGCTGGCCTTGGCTTCTGTTTCTTGCTTCCTTTGTTTACCTTGCTATTGGTTGAATTTAGAAACTCAAGACAAGTTTCTCAATAATTAAAATTATCAAGGTTCTCCTGCAATTACAGTATCAGAGACTTTGCTGCGGTTTCCACATAGGAAGGATGTATTTACTGTTCAAGCCTAGAAATAGTGTTGAGTGTCTATTGCAATGTATTTGCTGAAATATCAGAGGAAAATTCATCCCCAGGTTGATTATTGTTTGTTTTTCTGACATTGAATTTTATAGTGCTTCTGTATGTAATTTTACCCTTTTTTATTAACTGAATAAACAGTAGGAAACATGTAAGGAAGGAACAGTTAGTGTAGTTTAAACTGGTTTTGGTTTTGCACGTGTTTGGTGGGGTGGTTTGGTTTGTTTTTCTTTGTTGTGTGTTTGTTTTTTTGATTTTTTTTTTTTTTTTTTAAATAGAAGTAGTATAGTCTGCTCTTATTTTACTGCAACTCCTTTGCTTTTGACAAAAGTAGAAAAAGATACCTGAGAAGGGCCAGCAGGAAAAATGGGGTGCTGATTAGTCTTCCATTTACTCCTAAAGTGCTTGTACCATAGCTCGTATCGGACCTTTCCTGACTGTTTTCACTAAACAAACATTGTGGAGATCCTTTCGGTCTGACGCAGAGTTTTTTCTGGGCTTGTAGGTGATAGTGTAACAGTGGGTTTATCTTTCACATAATGATTTATGAAAATTTAAAAACTGAAATCTTTATTTCCTGTTTGCCAGCAAAATTATGGGCTGCTTTATGAAATGCAGACAAATCCATATTCCTTGCCCCAAGACTATTGCAGTATAAATCCCTTAGTTCGTAGGTTCATGTGTGCATCACTAGCTAACGCTGGTAGCGTTGGTCCTGTTGAGCTCAGTGGCCCTACTCACATGATTAAAATTTAAGAATGTGTAGCAGTTTGTAGAGTTGGAGCCTGAATAACATGCAATGGAAATAAAGAAAAATGTGGGTGGGAAAGATGTATAGAAAAGGTTGAAGGTTTTGCAGAGTTTGTAGGGTATCTTTGGAAATGTATGCATTTCAACTGGGACTGACTTCCTGGTTTTTATTTAGAATATAAACTTTAATAAATTATAAGACCTATATAGCAAGTACTTTGAGTTCATGTATTTAATGAAACCAGCTGTAATGTGCTTCTACATTGTGTTTCTGCCCTGTTCATGTGCTGAATTTCTTTCCTACTCCTTTTATATTACTGCACTTGAGAGAGTTTTCACTTGCTAGTTGGAACAGAAGCTGAAGGGTATCTTTAGGAAAGCACAGTCAAGCAGACATAATAAATTTTGAAAGGCATAAAAACCTACCTCCCAATTGAGGGAAGTAAAGATTTACAATACATCATAGAAAGTTTTTTTTTTTTTTTTTTTTTTTTAAATAGAGCAAAAATCTTGTGGCTTTGCAACGCTTTTCTTACTGCAAGGCCCTGGAAGAATGACTTGCAGTGTAACAAGTTGTTTTCTTTTAGACTTCGAAGATGATTAGATATAGGCAACAGAGTAGAAGAGGCAATGCTTTTAAATAAGTGCTTGTCTAGTGTTTGGTTTTGTTTTTTTTTCCTTCTGATGCACAGAATGGTTATGTTGGATGCTAATTGTTTGATTACATGCCTTTTCTTCTGGAGAGACATTCAGATATGCTGCATTGAATCAGCTGCTCTTTGCTCAAGGGCGCAGGTCCTCATTGAAGTGCTTCCCGGGAAGAAGAGCAATCATTGGTGAAGCAAACAAGCCTTTAGGTGAAGACAGGATCTAGTGCTGTGTCTTGTGTGCCTGGTGATGTGGCGTTCTAAAATTAGCTGGTTTCTAAGGGTCCTCAGTTGACAGCTTCCTTCAGAAAAATCCAACACCCCTCCCTCCCCCCCAAATACCACTAACCCAAAATGTTAAAAAAAAATATTTTTAAACACTCCTAAATTTCCAAGCTAAACAGAATATATATCTTCAAGTTTGAAGACAGCTTTTTCTCTTAGATTGGTAATTTAATGACATTCACCGCATATCAGAGCTGTTGAGAGAATTGGATTATGAGGATTTGTAGATGGCTTTAAACAACATAGTCTATTAATTTATCTTACCTTTCTAACATTCGTGTTACTTTGAAATCTTTCTTTTTAAAGAGCTGTTATATTTTATCATAAAGCATTCCTGCTTTCACTGCAAAAGGGTATTTATTACTGCTGCTCTTCTGGGTGAAATGTGATGACATCATCTTTTCCTATCTATTTTAAATGTAGTAAAAAGGGTAGGTTTTGCAAGCACACTGCTGTGTGTGATGAGAGGAAGAAAACAGGTGGACATTAGAAGTGTTTGTTAATGGGATCTTACCCAAAAGAGATTTCTCTTACTGTAATTTCATATAGAAATGTACTTGTTGAAGTGAGAATTGCCAATTTCACCTTTTTAAATTCCTGAGTAAGGCTGTCAATTCTATTTCCTTCCTTGGTAATACTTTTTTATAGACCTTTGAAGGTATTTGTGGCAACTAGATTTGTGTGGGTTGTTTGGCTATCATTACTGTTTTGAATGTTGATCTTAGTTTTGATTCACAAATGTTTTGCAGCTTTCTTAGATTACTACATTTCTTCAAGCATTGTCATCTTGGCAAGTAAATAGTAGCACATGCCATAATTCTTTATTTTACCTATTTTCTGTAAAGAGTCTTGATAAACTGAGGGGACCTCGTTTATTTTTACCTCTGGACCTGAAAGAAGAGCTGAGTAGAAGCTGAAGGACTAGACTGAACAAGCACGAATTATTTAATGTTGTGGGGGTTTGATTTTTAAATTGGTGTTTGCTTTTGATTGGCAGTGCTCCTATTCTCTCCTTTTCGTCTTCCCCACTCGATACCACCCCCCACCCCCTAATTTCTGTGCTGAATATTTAAAGCAGAGGTCACTTCAGCGCCGTGTGTTGTTTAAAATATGCTGCAACTGAACTGCTAAATGGAACAACAGCATCAGCATAAAATGCAGAGATTGTATTAGGTCTGAGAGGATGGAAGTGTGCATAGGTTATCAATAAATACTCAAATCACAGTGAGCTTACTCTATAGATGTATTTTTTTCATAGTGAACTAACAGTGTTTTGAGCTCCAGTCCCCTTGTCATCACAGAGTAATAATCCCAGTTCGTGCTGTTTGTGTTTTCTCCTTTTCTTTCTTCTAACTCCCATAGCACAGCTTTTTCAATCCAGCATTCACTGCACATGTTCCAGTCATGAGGTTACAAAGCTGACATTGCAGTCTCAGCAGAGGTTATCTCTTTAAAATTCCCTAAAATTCCCCTTTGGCACATCCAGTTTGGCAGCTGGGTTTCTGTAGGAAACTGATGGAGCCACCCCCTCCCCTTATGTCCTCTATAAAAATAGAAATCTATTAAACCTCTGGCCAGAAGGGCAGATGGGTAAGTACTCCCTCCAAAGCAGACAGACAGTGCTGCTTCCTAAGCTTTTCTCTCTAGTTTTGTACTCTCCAGAAAAATCAGATTTATGTATTTCAGACCCAACTAAGTGGTGAAAATATCTGCTTTTAAAATTAAAATGTAACTTGCCCATTGTCTGTCAGGACATATGAACTCTGTGCTATGGATGGTATATACAGCTGCTGAGAAATATTGACCTGTTGTTTGAAATATTTTAAGTAGCTATGCAGCTGCAAAATCAGCAGCTTAGTTTAATCTTAGATGTTCACGCCTGAACAATGCTGTAGCTGGTAAAGTAGAACTGGTACTTGGAGAAAGATTTGCCAAACCAAATGGAGGCTTAAATATCCAACTACCAACGTAGAAAAGAGATCACTGACCTAATAATATTCAAGAACTAATCTAAATGGGCATTGTCCACTTGCATTTACATGCAAATAATGTCCCTGAAATGCATTAGTTATTGGTTTCTGCTTCCTGCAAGGAAAGAAGGGAGAGAGAATTGTGTGTGTGTCCCCTCCCTGCATCACTACTTTCCCTTTGGGTGTCTTTCTGGGCAAGAGCTGGAATGACTGCTTTCCCGCTTAAAGTGGGTTACATTTTATGGCAGAATTTAAGCATCAGGGTTTGAGGAGCCCTTAAAAGCCAGTGTCCACCCTGAAAGACAAGGAGAGAGGCTCCTTTTTGTAGCTTCACTTTGGGCTGCAGCTTTCTCGTGGCGCCTGTATCGTAGATGCCTCTACATGTTCTCTTCTGTGGAGAACTGGAAGCTGTTGCTTTGCATATGAGGTGCTTTTTTGGAAAGTGAGAATTGTGGATTTGGATGCATAGGATGAGGAGAGCCCAGAAAAACCAAAAGCAAATACTCTGCAGTTCCAACAGTAGCCAGAGCCAACCCCACTGGTAGCTGCAGTGCCACTTCTCTTGCATCACGTCTGGTTTGGTTCATCTGACCATGTTGTCTCTGTGTGCTAAACCACCAGAAGGCTGTCCCTTAATCTGCTGGTTTAGTCTGATGGAATGGCTTGGTAGAGGATCGGACCAGCTGTGGAGGACTGACAGGTTGGGTGAAGAGAGAAGCCAATGGGACTTCTGGAGCAGCAGATGCATTGGCTTGGAGCTGTAGGTCAGCCGTTGTGGTGCTCTAGCCTCTGGAGCATTATACAAAAGCTGAACAGCCTCCGCAGTGTCCTGTCTTTCCAGAAGAGGCGGTCCTCCTTTTTGTGGTGCCTGCTGTCAGGAGACCCCTTCGTTCTTCAGCCTGTGGAGGTTGCTGCTGGGCAGTTGTGGGGCAGGAACCACTCAGTGGAGCAGATGAGGAGCTCAGACGCATTTTTGCGTGGAGCGTTTCCTGTAGAACAGCTTTGAACGGCTCTCTTCTGAAAACATATGCTTTTTCCATCACCTTTGGAAGAGCTTAGCTCTTTCTTGGCCTCTCTGGAGAACTGCAACAGCAACTGCTATTTTGACTCCCTCTGCCTGGTGCTTGTGATCTCTCTTGAAGTACTGTGACCCCTCAATAGATTCTTCTCATCTCCTTGTTGATGGTCAGCAGGAAGTGACTACATACACCTGATGCTAAATCCCCTGAGAGTTGCATAGAGCATTGCATTTTCTCACTGTAAGTTACCAGTTCTACTTTCTTGATTTTATTGAGGAAAATCTTTTCTAACATGGCCTCACTATTTAACCATCTTTGACTCAACCTGAAGCCCTTTTCTTTTTATGTTGCTTTTTAATGCAGTGAAGTGTCTACTTTCTTGTTATGTGTAAAATTTTTGCCATTTCTAGTTCACCCACCTCTTACTAAGAACTTCATGTGTGCTTGTCATAGGAAACAATAAAAATAATCTTCTCCTTATCTTCTTTTGTCCACTGGAGTTTTTTGGAGGGGGAAACAAAACAAAACACAACCCCAACAACAACACCCTAAATGGTTCTAATAAACTAAACAATGCAGGAATCTGCATGTTTTTCACCAGCCTGGGTGAGAAAGCATAATACATCACATTAGCACTTGCAATCCACTTCAGTGCAAAGTCAGATGGTTTAACTTAGATTTCCCGTCTCCACCACGTGTGTAGTGGCAGCTTCTTGACAGTATTTTGTAGGGAGAGGTGAGAAAGCAGAGGACTGAGTATTCAAAGAGTGCATGTGGGGAGCTGCTGTTACCTTGGGAGGGAGATGAGGAAGGTGCAGGGTCCTCACCTGTGTGTGCACATCCTTCAGCACCTTCCTGAGCAACCTGAAGTCTGGGCCCCCTTTGTGCTTCGTGCTCCAAGACAAAGTCTACCTGGAACACAAACTCAGTTTCTGGCTTCTCTGTTACTTTTGGCAAAATGTGCTGCACCAGGCAGCTCCTTCTGTTCTTTACAGTCTGGGTGTCTTGGAGTAAAAAGGACAAAGTTGATTTAAAACAAAAACCAAACAAACAAAAACCAAAAAACCCCACCAAAAAAACCAAACCAAACCAAAAAACCAAACCAAACCAAAAAAACCACAACAAACCAACCCACCAAAAACCAAAAACAAACCCCAAAAAACGCACAAAAACAAAAACCAGAAAGATCTTCCTGTAATGCAGCTGTTTTGTCAAAAGACTTCCCTCTAGACTTTACAGTTTTGGAGGTATTGAATGTTCCTGATGGATCCTTTAAAGTGTCTTAAAGTGCATAATTGGGGCACTTGAGCATAAAACTACAATTATACACTTGTGTGTTAATTTTGTGTACAAATAGATATTACTTCAGTCTGCCCATAAATGAGAAATAAGTATTTTATTGTGAGCGAAAGAATTTGTTTTGTGAATGCTTAGGCAAAATAAATGTTCAGATAATAGCCTAAAACAACCAGACTTGAGGGGGAAGGGAAGTTCAAGCTTCCAAGAAAGGAAAGGAGCCTGCATGGATGTACTGGAGATGCTTGGATGCTTTGAAAGAATAGTAGGTATTATAAAGATTAACGGAGGAAGCACAATTAAGTTAAGTTGCAATATTAATTAACGCAAAAAAGAATTCTTGTAGATTGGCAGAATGAATGAGCTTGATGGTTGTTTCTTTGTAAGTTTTTAAGGGGGCTATTTTTGAATTAATCAAAACAGGTCATTTTTAGTAAGTGATGTTACGACTATAAAGGTTCTTGTTTGTTTTTCTGTTCCGTTTTGAGGATAATGTTATGTGAACTGGATTATCTGTATTCAGATACTTATATTTAGCAGATGTTTTCAAGGCTTACTTATGACTGATATGAGGAATAATTTACAATAATCATCTTATTGTGAGTCTAATAAAATTGTAATTATTTAAGAAATGATGATGGGCTATATGGTTTCAGCCATGAATTTGTAAGATCGATGTCTTTGATGTTTCTGTCAAGGTTCTTTTGATGTTTTTCAGTGCTAAGTAATAGGTCAAATTAAATAATAGGAATGGAGTAATTCAGGGATCTAAACTCTGTGACTACAAGGAGGGGTTTGAAACTTTTCTTTTTAAAATACTTGCAGCTGTATTTGAAGTTATAGATGTATTATAGTTTGTAAGATGGTGTTTGGACCATTATGTAAGTACTCTTACTTAAGAGGCTGACTTGTCTTTTTATCTGTTCTCAATAGAGAAAGGGATGGAAAAGCCAGCACAGAAAAGATACACATCTTCCTCTCTCTCTTTTTTTTTTAATTGCTGATACTGTTCAAACTCTTCAAAAAAATCAGGGGGTTGAGTTTTTTTTTTTTTTCTTTTAAGCAAGCGCAAGTACTCCAGAGTATTTGCCTATGTCTGTAGGATTGCTGTTGTTGAGGGACTGTACCACAGGAATGGGATCCTGATCTTGGGCAGTTAATACTTTGCAGCATAGCATTATGCCAGGCTGGTAGAGATATAATCAAATTTTCTTATCCAGTTGTTTCAGCCAGTTGTTCTGTTTGCCTCACGATTCCATGCTGAGGGGAATTTTTAATGTCCAGATGAAAAGTATGATTTTGATCCTGCTGTAGTAGAAGGAACTAGCAGAATTTGGACTGTTCAAATGACTACATTTGTCACAGAAATTGCTGAACCTAAATGATAGCTGTGGGAGGTCATGCCTTTTTCTTTTGTGTGTTGACCTCTTATGTTGTGGATACTATTTGGGAATTGAAATCCATAATGAGAACACAAAGAGCTGTAAATCTGTTCTCCTGTATGTGCAGGGAAAGTTTTTTCATTATAAAAAGTGTGATACGCCTTAGAAAAGCGAAGGACTGGAACTGGAGGGTGACTTGCTGTGTAACAGCAACCAACTGCTCTGCTGTGCCAGGGGGCAGAGCTGGGGGGCTGACTCAAAGCAGCCGTCTCATCAAATATGTTCTGGGTGAAAACCAGATGGGTTCTCTGTTCAACACCAGAAACTGGGTGTGCGCCTTGACTGTTAACTTTGTACCGAGACACTAAACTGAAGTATGTTTAGCCCCTGCTCAAGCAGGACCATGGAGAGCTGTTTGTCCAGGGCCATGTTCAAACAGTTTTTGTGTATCTCCAAGGATGGAAACTCCATAACCTCTTTGAGCAACCTGTCCCAGTGCTCAGTCACCCTCACAGTGCAAAAGTATTTTTCTGATGGTCTGAGGGAACCTACTGTGTTTCAGTTTGTGTTTATTGCCTTTGGTCCTGTCAGTGGACACCACTGAAAGGTTCCTGGCTCCATCCTCTGTGTACCTTCCCTTCAGGTATTTAAATGCATTGACAGGATCCCCTGAACCTTCTCCAGGCTATAAACAGTCCCAGCTCTCTCACCCTCTCCTCATATGAGGTGCACTAGCCCCTTAATAATTTTTGTGGCCTTTCATTAGACTCACTCCAATATGCGCATGTCTCTCTAGTACTGGGAAGCCCGGAACTGGACACAGTGCTATGGGCTGGCTTCACCAGTGCCGAGTGGAAGAACTTCCCTTGACCTGCTGGCAACACATTGTCTAATGCAGCCCAGGATACTATTAGCCCCCTTTGTGGAAAGGGCATGCTGCTGGCTCGTGTTCAGTTTGGTGTCCACCAGGATCCCATGGTCCTTTTCTGCCAAGCTACTTTCCAGCCGGGTGGCCTCTACTGTATGTTGGTGCACAGGGTTGTTACTCCCCAGGTGAAGACAAGAGAAGAAAAGGAGTAAAGAAGGGAGAAGAGAAGCAGCTGTCGGGGTGAGAGTGTGAGCACCTTGAAGGGCTATGAACCCAATAGTCTGGTGGAACTGAGGAGATTTGGGTGGGAGGAGGAGAATGGCATGGCTTCCTGGAGAGTACATTGTATCCTGTAGAAGATATTTTATATTCTTCTCTTGCCATTTTTAAGGGGTACGGTGAAGGGTTCTGAGTGGTCTCATGATGTGGCTTTCACATCAAACTTAGGAATGATAAAGACAATCAAGATTGGTATCTTTGGAGGAGCACATGAATGAGTTAAAAAGCACCCTTCTCTATTGACAGAGACCGGAAGAGAGAAGGAAGGCTTAAAGGTGTATAAGATTTTGGGGAAGCGATGGTAAACAGTATGTGTGTGTTCTGCCTTTTCTCACTACTGCAGTTAAATAATGAAGTTTGCATTTCTTCCAGCTACCAAGATGGTGTGCCAGAAGAAGTGTAGAGTGAAAGCTATTTTACAGAGGGATTTTTCTGTCTCCAGTAGTTAAGTGTTGGGAGTCTCTCTGTGCATAAATGCATCAAAATGGAGGATTACTCATGTGGCTAGATTACCTGCTATTCAGACTCAACCCATACTTCTCATTTGTGTCCCTTGCTTTGGAAGGTTTGAATGTCACTGCAAAATGTGTCTGAAGAAAAAATGTTTATATGTGTGTATTTTCTTCATCGTATTTTATTTTAACCACGATTTGAGAAATAGTGGTCAAAGCTGTTACCAGTTTCCTGGAGAAAAAATGACAAATATAGGATTTGGGGACCAAGGACTGTTGTGCAGTCCATTCATAGACACACAAGAAGTACTCTGTGATAAATGATTTGTTATGATTAAAAATCAGGTTAAATACAGGCTTTTGCATTTTTTTTCTTTAACTGATGGCTGGCATTTTGTAGGTGGGTTTCATGCTGTTAGTGCAGTGAGGAGTAAGGTGTCCTGTGTGCATTTTACTGAAGCTCCAGCCATTGGAGACACCATAGGGATCAGGTGAATCTTCCGTTGATTGTGGCAGTTCTGGTCTGCTGTTTCTTACCTTGCTTTGTAAAATTGAAATCAAATAATTAAGCAGATTACATGATCCCTTATAATTGTTTTGATCACTTTAAAAAAGGAAAGGAAGGCAGAGTATAAGAATAGATATCTTATCTGACTCATAATTTAAGTGTGTCTTTATATACAGGCACTGTGATTTCTCTCTATTTTTAATTCGATATATCAAAATAGCTCTTCTGAAAATAACTCTGTTGTGAATTTTCAGTCATCTCTATTATGTTGGTCTGAGTGCATGGATGTAACAATATGAAAATCTCTTACTAGAGATTATCATATTTTCATTCTTCAATTTGCAGAAAGGACCAAATGTTGCATTAGTTCAAACCGTAATACAGTGTACAAATCAACACTATCAGGCTCTTGTGTCGGAAAAATTTCTTCCTATTGTTTCTAGTCTCAGCTGTTTACATCTCCCTTGAAACTAATTTTAGCTCATCTAAAACATGCAAATTTTTTATTTTGTTTGTTTGCGGTTTTTAGGGGAAGGTGGGAGTTGGAGGTGGTTGTGATATTGTCATAGATTTAGCATTTACAGCAGAGGTAGTTTTCATCAATTTCTGACAAGGGAATCAAAGTGTTCTTTTTTGGAAGGAGAGATATTGCTTTTCCTTATAAATGACTGACTATTTTGTGGTAGTAGTCTTTATTTATTTGGCTCTCATCATGAAGAATAGCAAACTTATTCAAAATCTCAGTACATCAAAAATATGTCAATACATAAAACATAAGTACTATTCCATACTACAGTCTATGCAAAAAACTATGTTAATAAGATGTGAAGGTTGCACAGCTAAGAAGTCAGAAAACATAAATGATAAGATTCTAGCAGCCACATTAACTGAGCTACATTTCACATCTGCGATATTTTATGAAATGCCTTTGACAACATAAATCAGAAAGAGAAGGTGCTATATATGTGCAACATGACTCAGTTAATGTTGCTTTTGGAACCTTGACATCTATATTTTCTGACTGGAGAGTTTTTTAATCATGTAATCTTACTGGTTTTTTACATTCTATTTTTTATAGTTTCTCTTTTTTTTAAAGAGAGAAAAATTGCATGTAGTAATAATGGGTTGGTTCATGTTGCTTTTGTTTTAAGCTGCAGTAAAAGGCAGTATATAGAGAGCACCTCCTGACAGGTATATATTTGATGCCATATACATTGCACTGATGGAAAAGGGGACTACGGGCTTGTGCTCGAAGTCCTGTCCTTTCTGTCCTGCACGTTACCAGGAGCACCGGGTATGACTGCATTGCAGACTGCAGCATGTTGGAAAGACACTCGAGATACCTTTTTAAGTGCACTGGCATGTGTACAAGAAGCAGTCTGTCTACGAGAGCGTGCATCTCACTCTGACCTAGTTCACCCTTCCATGGAGCTCAGCAGATGAGCCCAGCACGGCTTTTGGTGTGAGCTCCTTCCAACATCGGAGCTAGTTTGCAGATCTGTGTACTGCACTGCAGTCTTCAGCGTAGACACATTTAATGGCTCTGCACATTCTGGAATGGGGATTATTGTGCTGTGACACAGAAACATGCTTTTTATCCTTTTGCTTCCTTGCTCTGGGTCACAGGGTGGACCAGTATCAGGCCCAATGTTAATATTTTAAAGGCTCTTAATAGGATTTTAAAGTTCACACTTGAGTGTAAAGGCAAGCAGTCTAGCAAAGACAGTAACACAGGTGAACGTTGTGACCCATATACTGTCAAAAGGTCAAAGATAAGTGATAAGAAGTTATAGAATGTATAGCCTTAGCGTAGAATGCCTTAGCATCAGGATTTCTAATTTACCTCTGATTAATAGCCTTGACATTAATACCCAGCTTTTTACTTGGTTTCCGTTTAGATTTTCTTTTTCTGTTGTTTATTGAGAAGGACGTGTAGCCTTCGTTAAGACTGTGGGTGCACAAGCACATTGGGGTTGGACATGGTGAATTTGAGACAGGAGACCATACTGCACCATCTGCGATAGAATCTTTACTGCTGCTGAATGTGTGCCAAAGGATTTCTCTATGCTGTATAAGCATGTTATATATTCTTTCTGTAATCCAGCTAAATGTGAACTTGAACGTTCTAGATATGAACCTTTTTTTTTTTTTTTTTTTTTTGTGATATTTCCAAGTCAGAGGGTTACTTTTCCCTTTATAATTTTCCATTCAAAAGTGTGGAGAAATGCATGGTTGAAATTTTTTGGAAGAAGTCTGGCTTTGGAAATCTAAGAATGAAGGAGTAGATGTTTTAGAAAATCACAAGAGTTTTACTTGAAGGTTTGGGAACTGTATGACAGCTTTCTTTATAGTTATTACTGAAGTGACCACTGTAAAATTAAAATAATTATAATTAAATATTGCTAAGTCAGGGGTGTCAAACTCATTTTCACTGGGGGCCACATCAGCCTCGTGGTTACTTTCAAAGGGTCAAATGTAATTTTAGGACGGTTAAATGTAGGAGTAGTTAAAAATGTATGCTGTATATAAATGTACACTGTATAAATGTAAGAGTAGTTATAAATGTATATGGTATGGCAGCCCACAGTGAAAACGAGTTTGACACCCCTGGTCTATGTCTTGTTGACTGCAAGAATGTGCTGTTTTACTCCAGGTGTGAAGTACCAGGTGATGCTGTTGGGGTGGGTTTTTTTGCTTGGGTTGGGTTGGGTTTGGTGGTGTTTTGTTTTTTCTTCCTTCCTTTCCTGGGAATCTCACTCTACATTTTGTATTCCGATTTCCATGTAATTACAGTGTTATAGTTGCTAGGGAAGTGGAATGTTACTGATGATTACATTTCTGGAGGTGGTACTTGTATCACGGTGTTGAGCTCTGTTTCCCTGCCTGCCCTACTTTTGGGGCATGGAGTAGATTGCAGGGAGAAGCAATGACCAGTGTTGCCAGGACTCTGCTCCATGTAGTGAGCATGTGATGGTGACTGGCATGTTCAGGTGGGTCCCAAGTGACTTGGCAGGGCTTTTTGTGACAGAGGACATGTAAAGTTTCTTCCATTATTGACCAGATCTAGCCATTAGGTTGGTTTAAAAGTTGCAGTAGCTGCATATTGCTGGAATTTTAATGTACCTATGCTAACACTAATTCTGTTGCATTTTAATTTTTAAAAATATTATAATGACTGTAATACTGTCTAATGATCCTTCTCCTTTGACACTAGCTGTGGATTATGCATGCAAAAATTGCTTAAAACTTCCATTACTATCAAGGTATTACCTGGACAAAGAATGTCTGCCACAAGACGCCTTGTTCAAGCAAGAATTAAAGATAATGGGCTAAGTTATAGGTTTAATGGGATTTCTCCCACTTTTTCATTATGGCTGCCAGTTTTGTTCCTCTTTTATTCTCACCCTGCCTTTGCTAACATTCAGAGTGGTCTCATCACTGATGATCCATCATACTTCTCCCAAAATAACGCTGTTTGTATTGTGCAAGTCAGGAGGCAAAGCAGTTTCTGTGCTTGCTTAGAGATAGATTAAAACTTTGTTCTCTTCTCTCCTTGAACTGTCCCAAGAATGTGTGTTACCACAGGCATGCTGAAGTTTCCCGAATTCGCATCTCCTGCGTTGTGTAGCCACAAAGAATGTGGGTGTAAGGTAGAAAGGGAGGGAAGGTTTTACCTTATGAAAAAAGAGGATGCTCGGGTCATTTACTTCAAGCATTGTAAGTAATTGGCTTCAGATTTGTTTTGTTCTGGGGAGGTTTTAATTAAGCTTTTTTATATGCTGTTTAATAAACATTTGTCCATAAGCGGTATCTTGTGATCCCCATCAGTAAAGCAGGAGGATTAATTTGCATGTTGTTGTTTGTTATTTATTTAAATAGCCACAGAAATTACGCTGAGCATTCGGCTAAGGCAGTGATGATGGGTCTCTGCACTGAAAGGTACAATAGCATCTGAAAGTACATGTAGCATCAGGATTATTGTTGTAGTTTTGTTGATTTTGTTTTTTTGTTTTGTTTGGGAGAATATGGAGGAAAGTAGCGACTGATACATAAGGTCAGAAGAAGAGCCCGGTACCTTGTTTTTACACCAGTGTCTGAAAGCAGATTGCTAGGGAAAACCTTTACAAAATTGAAACAGTCTCCCAGCTTCTGGCAATCAAGGTGTTATTGCCACTTCATGTTGCTTACATTTGTTACTTAGCACCTCGCACACTAAATTTTCAGTGCTGTCTCACAGGACACAAACATATATTGCAAAGAGGGGGTTAGAAGAGAGGCACAGCCGTATCAGGTCAGATCAAGGATTCACGCAGCCCTCTGTCCTCTCCAGCCGAGGCTTTAATTGAACACCTAGAGAAGAGCCAGAGCAAAGCAAGTGTGTGGTACTTCCCCCAATGCTCTCTGAGCCTCCAGCTGTTTTCAGTTCAGGGACTTCCTGGGCCAGATGTGGCTCTGTTTATTGAGTAACCCTCAGAGGATGTCTCTTTTGTGAACTTGTCCAGTCTTTACTTGAGCCCACATAAGCTTTCAGCTTTCAAACATCTGCTACCTTTGTGACTGGAGAACTTACGTCTCTCTTGTTTCAAAGTTTTCTTCTCCTAGCTTTTACCATTTAATGCCGCCTCATTGTTGCATTGGACAAAATGTTTTTGTAGCTTTCTATCGTATTCCTACTTCCTGGCATCTTTTCCATACTCAAAGGGTTATAGTTTCTTTGTGTGGAAACTGTTCCACACCTTTGATAATTCTTACTGCATTTCTCAGAACCTTTCTGTTTGACCCTTCCTAGAAAGTTCAAGAAGTCTAAAGAGAGGGATTTTCCTTTAGAAAAGCTGTGTTAATATTTCCCAGTTCTGATCTTCATTCTTGTCTGCCCTGATTTATCCACAACAATCATCAGTCCTTTACAGTCTTAAATCACTCAAATCTCAGCTTTTTATTTTTATAAAGCCATACTCAAATTCTTATGCACCAAGGCAGCTCCAGGTTAGAGGCTGTGTTCTCTCATTAGTAATTCAGCTGTTTCGTTCTTGGATTTGCTCAGACCTTCGGGGTGATGCTGTATGGTCTTTAGCGTTTCTTAGCATTCATTTGTCAGTTTGTTCCATGAATAGTCTCATCAGATTCAGACACATTCATCGAGTCCCTCACAGAGGAGGACTCCAGCATGGGAACCTCCCAGGATTTTTTTGAAGTGCACACTAGTGCAAAAAAATTGTTAAGCTTCTATGTCATGGCCCTGTTTTCTCTGAATCTCCTTTTATACCGTGAGCATCACTTAGCACTTGAGATTCTCTGGCAGACCTCCTGCTCCTGATGCGTTTGAAGAAATGCTTCATTACTCGTTTGAGCTGTTTCTCCAGTTCTTTCTGGCCTGCCTTATTACATTTGAAGTGCCAGAGTTTACAGTCTTTTCTGTTTTCCTCATTTGTACTTGGTGTCAGCTTACTGAAAGATGCCTTTTTGCTTCTAGAAACCTGTGATAAGCCATGCTGATGTCCCTTTACTCTTTCTGAATAGGTGGTGAATATTGGTTCTGTGCTTTCCATGTGATCGTTGTTAAGCATCTTTCATGCTGCCAGTCAGATTTTATTTCTCATAGCTGTCTGTTAGAGCTTCCTTTTAACAAGCTATCTCCTTTTATGTGGTTACACTTTTTGAAGTTAAACACAACAGTAGTAGATTCCTTGTTTTTCGTTGTTCCTGTAGGGATGCTCAAGTTACCTGTGTTGTGGTCACCTATGTGTAGTGATTCGGTAGGATGTAGAAGCAGATGATTCCTGCTGCTCAGAACTGAGCCAAAGGCAGTGGCTCCTTTTGCAGGTTCCCTGCCCAGCAGCTCCATGGAACAACCGTTGTCAGTTCTCTCATACTTCGATCCCTGCTTCGTAGTCTGCTTGCTCACTCTACGTGGAGGAGTTGAAATCTGCCCCTGTACAACCTCGTGCTGTGCCTTTGCTGCTCAGGCTCGCTGTGCTGCTGGCAGCGTTGCCGTGGTCTGGCCGTGCCTGCTGGTCCCGGCGCTCGCCCTTCCTGATCCAACCAAGCTCCAGAGCTCTGCTGCTTGGTGAGGTGCAGTTTTGATTTGTTCCTAAACTCTTATGTTTAGGAATGTAACATTACTTCATCGTCAGCTGTCTTTCCTATGTATTTGTATCCTAGGATGATGAAAAATAGCAACTCACAAATTGTCTCCCTTCTACCAGATTTCCTATATGACTAATGCTAATGCTTTTCTTTGAGGCTTGATGTTCCAGTGTTCCAGGTTTTTTTCTACCCCCTTCCCTTTGTGTACAAGGCAATGTATTGTTGAATTTTCTTCTTGCCTACCCTATTTACTCTGCAGTCGTCTGTATGTCGGTTTTCATTCTTGGATTCTTCTCAACATCTTCATGTGATGACGCAGAATCTCCATGTCTTCATTTGTTATAGAAATGCCGTGCTTTTTAGACATGTGTTCTTCTAATCCCCTCTCTTAGCTTAAAATTTCACTTTCTTGATCCATAGATACCAGCAACCAGGCTCCTATGCTCAGGTGAGCTCCAGCCCTCCTGCATGAGTGTCTTTATTCTAGAGATACTCTGGTTCCTGATAAATCTGATCTTTTGCTTTGTCACCATCCTGTCAACCAGGCATTCAGATGATCTTTTTCTTCTTTCTGGAAGCCTGTATTTTGCTGTCAGAATATCTTTCCTTCCTACTGTTACTGGGACCCAGATGGACCACAACATAGGTTTCTCCTCAGCATTTCCTAGGAACCAGTCCAGGCTCTGTGACCTTTGCAGCTGACGGGCAAATCACCATGTGGTCTTCTGTCAGATCCCAGACTCCAGCTGTCTGTTTGCTTGATGATATTCCAACGCACCCTTTTTAGTTTGCATTATAACGGCCTCATTTATGCATCAGCAGGGAGAAGGCATTTGTCAGAAAGGGTTGTTTTGGTCACAGAAACATCTCACTGCTTGCAAAATGATGGTGAAGGAAGTGGAAGCACAAGTGAAGCGAACAAGCGCAAGAAGTGGGGTTGGAGCGCTGACCTTACGAGTTAGCAAGAAGTAGGACCAGCAGCTTCTGGGAGAAGTACCAGAAGCAGATCAAGTTGTGTTAGTAAAAATAACCAAAACAAGGGTTTAAATTTGACTTTGTATTATTATCATCACCTAGTCAATATTACTGAATGAATGTAGTAAGTTAACTTCAGGTAGAACAGGTGTGTGTTCACATATTGAGTAAACAGATTTATCAGTGTATCAGAAACTCAGTGGGAACAGTTCAGAGATCAAAGCATTTCAGATGTCAGATATACTCAGATATGTGAGACGTTTGCTCAGGGCAGGGATGTGCAGGACCAGCAGGAGGTCTGTTCTAGAAGGGAGAAGCCCTGTGTTGCATCTGTCATTCATCTGAAATGGTACTAAATACCAGTGTTTGGGGGAAGGCATGGGTACCTAAAATTTGGGCAGTCTATACACAATATCAGGAGTTTCTTGAAAATGTACACTTTTGAATATCTCAAGAAAATGTCAGTGTCTATTGATACAAGGCTTACAGACTAAACTGATGCTGAAAATTCCTATGACACTGTAGCTGACTTGCTTTTGCTTATAAGTGAAATTCTCAGTGTGTGGGGCTTCTCAGTATATGTCGCGTGCTGATTTGTCCGTTAATAGGCCCTGTAACAGCTTATTTTGTGTTGCACTGGCATTTTGTTTTCGTTTAAAAAAAAAAAAATCTTATTAGAGAAGAGAGAGAGACTGAACTTGACAAATCCAAAAGCCTGCCAAACCCCATGTTTTTTGTGTAAGGCTTAAACAGACAATTGTTAAAAACCTGAGGGTTGTGGGCAAAACATTTCACAAATTTAGTGCTTTATTGCTCCGATTATTTTTTGGCTTTTAAAATTTTTTTTAAAATAAGGGCATTTCTCTTTCCATGTCTGTTTTAGAGTTGTCCTTTTTTCCCACAATTCTACTTTTGAGTCAGTGCCATTAGAATGATTCCTGTGTCGATTTCCCTCAGTAGCGTGCCCATGGATAGCAAACATTTAAAATGACCACTCTTGTATTTTAAGAGTGGGCTTTATGGGATCATGATGTTCAGAAGCACAGCATTTTCCTTAGAAGCTCTTCCTGAAAAGAGTAACTGTAGTGAGTGCTCGGGCTGACGACTCCTGCTCGGGCAAGAGGATCTGAAGGGCTTGGGTGAACTGAACAGAAGAGCGGGACTGTTGGGTCAGGTGTGTAGCTGAGGGATATCTATTTTGATTGGGTTGCCATACAGATGTGACACAGCTGGATTTCATGTCCTCCTGCCTCAACTCATGCGTTTGCTTTGCTTGGCTCTTCCAACAGATTCCGCCCCAGTACGGCCAGCAAGGTGTGAGTGGCTACTGCCAGCAGGGCCAGCAGCCCTACTACAACCAGCAGCCCCAGCATCTGCTGCCCCAGGCACAGTATCTGTCGCAGGCACAGCAGAGGTACCAGACTCAGCAGGTAAGCGCTGTCCTCCGCTACTGACAATTCCCGTGGAGCTGGACGTGTAAAAATTGATCTGTGTGACATGAACAAAACCCACCTGACCCCTATTCCTGAGAACGGTGTTAAAAACAAAATTGAATAAACATGGAGTCAGACCACATCCGTCTGAAAAGTCTTCTGGGATAGACACACAAGTACGTCTGCACCCACTTTCAGGCTTTCTTTTATATCAACTTTTTGAGTAAAGCCAGTGTAAATACCCCAGCAACTATTAATTCTGGTTTTAGAAAGAAATAATGTTTTCTTGATCAGATATTAGTGGAGGCTGGAGATTTTCCTTGCTTTTGTTTGGTTTTATTTCCCCCTCACAAGACAGACATCATTGAGAGCTCATGCATCTAATGTGGTCACTGCTATTTTGTTTTTTCTGTTAGTTCATTTGAGGGTAGATGACTTAAAGGCAGTTTGAAGCTGCTTTGTCAAGACAGCTTCTTAAGAGGTGTTTAAAATTGATATTACAGCTGTTAATTTGAATGTTGTCAGTTTGTACATCCAGTTAGTGAGACTATGTAATTCAAAATCCATTGCTGTTCTTGAATTGTGCTTTATATGTTAGCCATTAACGTTAATTTAAAGTGATTTTGTTTTTAACTAAGATCAGAAGTGATAGTGTATGGGTCTGCTTCCCCGAGCTTGAGAAACATCCACATTTTAGATACTGAACAAAATGGATGTGCAGAGCTGATGCAGCTGAACATGTAGGTTCAGTTCTATCTACAGTCTTAGCTCTGTTAATCACAGAGAGGCGATCTGGAAATGGAAGGATGAAACTAAAGCATACTGGCCATCCTGGGAAATCTAACCAAAGTGAGTTGCTGAAGACTGGGTATTAGTGGAAGCATCAGTGCTTGCTGCAAATCACTGGGGAATTCTGTCAGGCATGGCTGATTAACATTTTGGGATGATGCTGGTGTGATGTAGAAATCCTAGCTTGAAATAAAAATAGTGTGTAAAATAAACTAACAAAAGATCCTGTAAGTAGCAATGATACAGGAGGCTCCCCTCCTTTGATTTTAAAATAAAGCTATGATAATTTCACTGTGTAATTACATGTTAATTTTTCTTCATCTACATTTTAAAATTCCATTGAGAATTAACTTTTTTCATTAAAATGCTGGATGCTTTATGAAATAGAATTCTTAATTGTATCTATGATATTCTTGTAAATGTCACCACTTTCCATCTTTTGGATTATGTGTAACTGTGACTTAAAGATTGCAGTTGTTATCTTTAAATTTAATTTTTTACCTTTTTACTTTGGCATTAAATGCTTGATTTTTCTATTACTTGAAAATAGTGTTCATAAGCATCTTGATGAAGCCTTAGCAGATAAAGTCCTAGTAATACAGCCTATGAGATAGAAGACACACAGCTGCTCCAATGTCTACATATCACAGTTTGCGAAACTGAAATATTTTTTTGCTGCCTTGGACACCTTGTTATATTTTAAATCCTGGCAGTTGAATTGATTGAGTATTTTAGTTTAAAAAAATATACAAAACACACCAACTATACCGGACTTAGGAGGTAACAGGATACTGATTTATCTGTTGATACATGTTCCAATTACATGATTTGCTATCATAGCCAGTAAAGTGGAGGTTTGTGAAATGAAGTGAGGGGTATCGTAAAAGAGGATGAAGGCAAAATGAGAGTAAAGCCTTCCATATATTGTGGACTTCAGAGAACTGAGATGAAGAGAAAGGCAGGAATGGAGTCACTAGTAGAAAATATCAGCCTGATGCAGCCAAATTTGTTTGAGGATTTTAGGGTACATTCAAGCAAGTGTCTAACTCCAGGCTTCAAGGGTGATACAGACATTTCAAGGTCAGTAGGCGTTTTTGTCTGAATCTGCAAATTCAGATGATACTTTAGCTGGTCACCAACACAGCCTTGTGGCTGGTGATCCTTACTGTGAGAATCTCACCTGAAATTCTTTGTGGTTTCTTTCGGGCTGGTGAGTTATCCTGTTCTTCAGTAGTGGTCAACCTCTTAAGTCTTCAACTCTGATGCCACGTTTTGAATTATACAGGCTTTTCCTGGGTATTTGTGTGTAGATGGGACTATTTCATATAAATAATAAGTAGTCTTTAAGACTTTGGGGCTTGCTCCTTTTCTTTTCCCCATCTCCAGACTGATTCCGTGGCTGCTCTTCCCCTTGTCTCAAGAAGTGTCATCAGGTCAACACCTGCTCTCTAACGTTGCTCTGTTAAACCTCACTACTTTATTCTTTCCCATTCTTTGGGAACTGCTAATATAGAAGAAAAATTCCCGACACAGGAAGTTCAAGTCTATACTTTTGACACTTCAGCATCAGTGTTCTTTCTCTGTTGCTGATGCACAGTAGTGTTACTGTCAAGTGGTAACTAGTGCACAATACAAAAATAAATACTAGCATGAAAAAAGCTTGGGAGTGGATGTCAAATTCTGCTGCTGAGAAAAATTAAAGCTGTGCTTATTTAAGCATAAATGTCTCTGCTTATATGAGACTGACTATCTTTTGAAAACAGTTTATAAATTAGAGTTTACTTGATGTAAAATTTTTGCAAGAAAAATAGGGATAGGTATTTGTATAGTTTTAGGAGTTTTAAGTGTAGGCTTCTCAGTGATTTGGCTTCTTTTGCCTGCTGTATTTTCTCTTATTTTCCTTTTAGATTTATGTCAATCTACTTGTTTTGGAGATTATCAAGCCAAAAGTAGTGTTTATTCTGGGTGGATGATGGACTTTTTCTTGCCACTAGTTTCTTTTAATGTATAACCCTGTAGTGTGATGTGCTGGGTATTCTGTTATGGGAAGAAAACGGATACGAAATTTCATAGGGATAATGTTTTATTTTTACTCTTTCAGCCATAATGTGAGTGAGCTTCTGCAGTCAGGTATAACTCTTAGTGTTATACCTTGGAACTGGTACTCATTTTTATTTCCCATATATTGTGGAAGTGTGAAGCCATTCCTTCTTTTCCTTGCCTCACTTGAATTCAATATGCAGTCTTGTCAATAAAGGTAAACAGATAATTTCTGGGGCTGTTCCAGTGACTTGTGACTTTCCATTCTTCTAATAAGCTTAGAGGAGAAGGAGGAGAATGGGATTTATTTGAATGTTTGAACTGTAAGTTGTTTAGATCTTCGTTAAATTGATTGCATGGTGGGCAGAAAGGGAGTTTCATAAGAGGTGATTTGATAGTGATACTGGCATGGTTTACTATAGAGCCATATTGCAAGGCAGCATCAGTCATCCCCTCTTCATATCAGGAGCCTGCTGTGTAAAAACCATTAAAGGAAGAGCTTTGTTTTAAGCAAATTTATTGCAGTAGCAGATTCATTGATCATTAGATACTGCCAGTAGATGTAGATAACACTTTTAAAAAAAACCAAACCAACCCAAAACACCCTTCTTTTTACCTTTACTACTCTTTAAAAGAAAAAAAAAAAGGGAGAAAGAAAGATGTGCTACAGTACTACAGTGTTGCCCTTGGCAGGGTTTTTCATCTTGAAATGGCATATAAATGAATAAATGCTTCAGTTGTTTTTGCAGTTTTAAATCTTTTGCCATAAGTAGAAGTGATATTTTGCTCAAGAATGTCATGTAATTGCAAACTTAAACTGTCATCACTAAACATTATTTTGTTAAGATAGTGTGGTGTATATTTTGGGTTATTATGCTTTCCAACTGGCTTTTAAACAGCCATGTTTATATATTTTCTTGTTTTATGTAGCATGTGTTCATATGTATCAAGAGACGATCGTGCCTTTGAGGTTTAATGTGTTGTTTTATGAGTTGGGACCATATCGCTTTTTGACAGATGAAGTGGATCTGGGAAATAATTATGGTCTAACTCTTAGTTAAACAAACAAAAGTCATTTTATTCTACACCTGCTACTGCTAACCTGGAGTCATCTTTTGTTTTAAGTATTCCTGGAAATTTTTCTGCTTGCAAGTTTCCAGAAGAGAGTGGGATTATGCTGGAGTGTTGATCCCTTTTCTCCTGTGCAGGCGTGGGATTCAAAGGGGAAAAAAGTGTGGTGGGGCACACGTGTGCACTTTTCTGGGGCATCGGTCCTTCTGGTTAACAGTGTTTATCACACCATTCCTGTGTGGTTACCATTATTCCCTTTGAATGCGTGAAAGGAACAGACAAGTAGTTCAGGCTTAGTCTGTAGTCTGGTTTTATTTAAAAGGAGAAAATGATGTATAAACAAGCAAACAAACAAGACTCCCTCCCTGTCAGGCTTGATTACAATGTTCTAAAAGCTGGCCAAAACCTTGTTTTCCACACCAGTATAATACCTCACCTACTGATTATGACAAGAATTTTTTCAACCCAAATCGTCATTAGACAAAGGGCAGAATAGTCAGTGGTGTTTGTGTGGTGGTGGTGGTTTTGGTTGTGTGTGGAGGTTTTGGGTTTTTGTCTGTTTGTTTTTCCCTGAGAGTGGGCCAGGGGGACAAATGCAGTTCAGGTCAATATGTGAAGTGTTTTAGTAGTCCCAGGTAGAAAAGCCTCCCAGGCAGGAAGGCAGCAGAGGTGGGGGACATGCCTGGTGATGCCTTGGTTGGCCTCTCCAGGTGGACATCCAGGGACCACTTAGGCTCCTGCAAGGGGCTGTGGTTTCTCTCTGGTTCCCTGAACTTGAATCAATGGAAGCCATAAATTTCAGATTCCTTGCTGAGCTGGTGACAGTGGTTTGAGCTAGTCTTAGTTGCAAGCTTGAGAGGATGGTGGCTCTGAGAATGTTCTTGTGAAGACATCTGTTTCTAGCATTGAGTCAGTGCAAGGTAGGGCAGATAAAACATTCCCCAATTTGAAACAGTCTTTGAAAATGTGAACAACATGTGAAATTAATTAATCTGTTTTCATGTCCAAGCTGTATGACTGTCATGAAAACAGAACAAATTGTATTGTGGCAAAATGCATCAAATTATTAAAGTGATTTTGGTACAATGGGGATAAAGTCTTGTTTTTGAATTTGATGCGAGCTGCTGAAGTTCTTTTAAGAGTGTAATAAGCAGCATGTTAATTAACATTGTCAAGCTGTTTGGGGTGTAACACTGTACAAAAATACTGTTGTTGTAAGTTAGGAATAGTTGCGTTGCATGCAAATAATGAATTCATTAGTAATACAGACAGACCTCAGTGAGTTGAAATATAAGTTTTATACCTCAGTGCAATGATTCTTTTTAATAAAATCTTCATTCCAAAGTAACTAGAAACTGGCACAGAATTAGCAGTGGGCTGTACTGTAGTTCAGTCTCCTGCAGAATTTAATTTAAACATTTTTTAGAATATATAGGGCCTTGCAAGTAATGTATAACTGCTCACAGCTTAAAGTTGTAATAAAAATTGATTGTCCTTCTGCACTTTTAACTTGTATGTCTCTAATTTTCTGACATTAGATGAGTGGTTGCCCTTAGTATTTATTGTGTTATGAACCACAGGAAATCTGGGAAAGAACAAGCTTCTGTGTTAATCTGACATTTGCTGCCAGGCACATAGGAAAGCATTCTTTGTGGAAGTTGCCTCTTGAAGTTCTGTGGGAACTCCTCATAAAATTTAATGTTCAGAAGAGATGGTTAACCTGCCATCATTGGCAGTGGCCGACACCACCCTTCTTGTGTACCGTAAATCCTTCATGGCTTCCATCTCAGCAGAGGTACCTAGATCCACACTGTCGTGAAATGCTGGTCTTGTTTTTAGGTAGAAGTGATTATTTTCTTTCCCAGGTAAAGAGGTAGAAGTGATTCCTTTAAACCATTCAACCTCAAATTCATGGCACTGAGAACTTCTGCTTTGATGGGTGCTTGTTTGTTGGCTTTTGGAAGCCAGGACTGCTTGTATGTAGTGAGCAGATAAATGCCTGACAACAAACTATCTAGGTGGAAAATCTCATGGACAAGCCACCAGTGACCAGCAGCTCTGAAGGGCACTTGTCACCTCACCTTGCTGAACACAGAAGTGATTTAAAAGCAAATGAACTGTTGCAATACTTAGGAACTGTACTGATCTTGTGAACAAAACTAATTTTGAGCCTTTCTTAAAGGCGTGATGTATTCAGGAAGGGCAGATGAGGTTTGGACCTGCATTAGTTCAATGAACACTTACGGGATTGAAATCTTTGCCTGCTAGATTTCTGCTTGTATAAAGTCTTACTTCATAATCGTGATGCTACTATAATAGCGAATAAGTGTTAAGCGTATGGCTGTTTATCTCTGTGGCAGAGGTTACTCAGCTCAGGAGTTCAGTGAAAACGTGACTCCCGTTATGCCACATCATCTCCCAGTAGCAGGAACTGCTGGTTGTTGTCCATTTGGGGAATGCTCTGTTTGCTCAGCATTGCTTATATCATTCCAGGAAATGTGTCGAACCTTTGTCTTTTTCCCTCAGTGATTTATAGGTGCTAGCTTGTCAGACTTGGAGAATGATCTTCCTGAGCCAAGTAGCTGGCAGGAATAGAGTCAGGCAGAAAAAGCAAGGATAATTGTGAACTCACACCTGAGCACAAACACAAAATTGAGGGCATAGCATGGAGCAGCACTCACAGCAGCACAGACTTGTTCTTGCTGCAGGCATGTTGACCAAACCCAAAAATCCTTGCTTGGATTTTGAGAAGAATTTCTCTGCTCTGTTATTTTGAAGTGAGTGTTTACAGACACAGCAACTGATTTAGCCAAATAAAAATCAACTACAGACTATCCCTGGAGGTATTTAAAAGACACAGATGAGGTTCTTAGGGGCATGGCTTAGAGGTGGACTTGGCAGTGTTAGCTTAATGGCTGGACTCGATAATCTTAAAGGTCTTTTCGCAACCAAAAAGGGTTTTATTATTCTATTAGGTCTGAAACCTTTAAAGCTAGTATGTGTAGTTACCCCTTACCTGTATCTGTCTTTTTAGTAACTTGGATTTGTGAAGCGATACTACTGGGAAAAGAAATATTTTATCTTGCAAAGCAGTACTACTCTTTATATATAAAATGTAGCAAACTTCTTTATGCTTCCATTTTATAATCTTCCAAAGGGCTGTCAATGAAAGTATTTGTTTGCTTCCACGTTGTCTTAACTATTATATGGCACCTTCAGTTTCAAGTTCCCTCACTGTAGATAAGAAACATTTTCCCAGTCTGCATGTTCTTATGCTGTGTTCATCTGTTAATGGTTTTCTGCAAAAAATAGGCTTTTCAGCTTGCAGCTCAAAGGAGAAATTTTGAAGGTCGCCTTTCTTCTCCCAAGAAAGCAGCAAGTGCAGCTCCTCAGGCATCTGCTGCTGACAGGGTTTGATGGTATCTGGCTGGGTAGTTGGAGGAGATGGGTCAGCGCACACTGCAAACCTGTTCATGACCACCTGTATACTCTGCTGGGTTTTAATTTTTAATTTTAATTTTTAGCCCCCGTTTTTGTGTTAGATCATTGCAAACCTAGTAGACATACCACAGCTTGTAAGATGAGCAATGCAGAAATGCTGGAGCCCTGATGTGCTGAAATGAAGTTAGTGTACCATATCATAAAGAAACTCTGGCAATGAGAGCCTCCTTTCTGCGAAATTGGAAAGAGAGAAAATGTAGTCTTGAGAGGAAAAAGGAAGTCCTGTTTTGCTCCTTCATTTTTAAGTGGTCAGTTAATGGTCGTGCAGTCAGTTTGTAGATTCAGCAGGCAGTGTCCCACATCTGTAGCAAAAATCTCTGCAAAGCATTCCAGTACAGAAGGTGGTGATGCAGATAATTTTTTTCGAACTGAAAACTTTGGTATTTATAGGTTAGTAATCCTGCAGAAACCACGTAGAATCTATCATGGGTTTAGTATGTTATGCTCAGAGAAAAGTCTTTTTAATGAGTTTTGAAGTTCAGTAAGTACATGTGTTCAAATGCATTTCTCCAAGTTCTCAAATCGGTGGTTTGGCTTTGATCCACAAAGTATCATTATTGTTGTTGATATGATGGTGGTATTATTTAAAGTTCCTAAATTCTGACTTCTCTCAGTACGTAAATCACAGAAGGTTAATTAAAGCAGTTCTTTATTTTGCGATTGCTTGGGAATATTAACCTCACAAAGCCTGCATTAAATCATTGAACTCATAGAATTGCATTTGCTTTATAAAATAACTCTACAAGAGCAAAGACAAAGCCATTTATAGTTCAGTGCCACTAATTGCTTGGCATTTAGATATTAGTGTAGGAGTCAATTAATTAACTTGATAGTAAAACTATTGGAATGCAGGCTGATAAAAACTATTTTGTTTTAGGAGATTAGTGATCATAACTATTGTTGTTCCCCATACCACTCTCCTTATTAGTCAGAGGTGATTTTCTTTTACTGTTATTCAGAGAGCAAAATTAATATCCCAGAACTAATTTTTCCACACCTTTGAAGTTTAGCAGCAAGTTAAACAGAATAGTGAGTTTATCAAAAGATACCTGATTGTGTAATAGTAATTTACATTATTATCCATTAATCTGATGGCTGTGCATAGACAAAGTTGTCTACACAAATGAATATAAATGCACAAATCCTGTTTCAAGACAAAATTTAAAATGCAAATAGTATAATACTGCGAATGAAGTGATAAAGTTGTAAAGTCTGAAAAGTACCGATAAATCTGAGTGATAGTTTTGTGTTTGTTTTCTGTTTGATTTTTTTTTTTTTTTTAATTCTGTATGAGCAGTTTACATTCCAAATTTTAGTGGTCTCGTAAATTACACCTCATGGCCAGTTGCAGTGCAACAGTATTCTCTTATGGCCTTTAAATTAACACACATTATTCTCCTCAGAGGTTGGGCAGATAAGTTTGTTAGTATTTCCCAGCATAAAATTTACCGCTGTATTTTTTTTTGGCTGCCCATATTTTCTTTAATAATTGAAGATGTTCAGTGTACATATATTTAGTTTTATTTTCTATATTTCAAATTAAGAATTTGTTGTTGAGACAATGTATTATCTGAATATAGGTCAGCATATATTTTATATGTATTCATGATCCTTTCCAGTATTTCCCTTTTACTGCATTTCCCTCCTACTGTAGTAGGAGTTAGAATAGATATTGGAGCATGCAGCTGAAACCTTGGAGGGTGTTTTGGTTGTTACAATCAGATACAGACAACAAAGAATAAAATAGCAAATCAAAGTAAATAAAATACCACTTTAAAAAAAACACGTTTACCTTTACATGTTGACAAAACTGCTGGTGTTTTTGTTGTGGGAGAGAGGAGAACAACTGTTGGTTTCTGTGAGCCGTCCCTCAATAAACCAAGCTCTGCAAGAGCGTAGCCTCTCTCTTCACGGCTTTTTCACGCTTCTCCCCGATTGCCAGGTACCCATCTCACATGTCTTCCACATGCCTGGCTTTGGGTAGAAAATTAAATAACTAGCTATACATGTTTGTTTTTTGGGTGCCTGCCTACAGAATTTGTAAAGATCGTGCTCCTTGATACTCACAAAAATAAGAAGTTTATTGTTGCTTTATTAACTTAGCAATCCGTTAGCAACTTTTAATGAAAGACACTGTTTTTTTGTTGCTGTATTTAAGCTTATTCAGTGGTCTGGTCTCATGGTTTTTAAGTTTTCATTGCTTCTTTCACTTGTTCTCCATCCTTCTTTTGGCACTCCCAACACCAAACCAGTTGGGAATACTTCCTTTCAAGAAGTGCATGGCTGTAGTGGTGGTGGTGAAGACTTGTCTACCTCGAAGATTAAAGAAATTCTTTGCTGCTATTGTTTTAACTGTCGTATGGTGGAGTCCATTTAATTGATTATGTTGCTGGATGCTTCCTTCAGTAAATTATTATTCTCTTTCTGTAAATTACGGTTCTCTTTCCACTCCTTGGACTAACGTACTTTTCCGTGTGGTGGCTGGTTTTAAAGATTGTTGTGCAGATACTCTGTGTCTTCACACACCGCAGAGAGATGACGGTGTTGCAGCTAATCATCTATGAATACCTCCAGCAGCCCCAAATGTAACATGCTAACCCTCTCACATATTGAAAAATTAAGGTAACCTAAATAGTACAGTCCAGCGGAGAAATCTTCTTTGCCAAAATTACGAGACACTTGTTTGCATCTAAACTTCAATTCCTTCACCTGTGATTCTGCTGTTGATCAAATAGTAGGTAAACCTCATTTCAGTTATTTCTTTTAAGGGACCTTCGTGGTGGAGAATTAGGGAATGAGTTAACAAGTGTCACTGGACTGTGATATAAATGTTGTCTAAAACATAATATAGCTTTATATTACGGGTGGGGGGAGGAGGGTGAGGAAAAACACACAACAAACCTTGCCATTCTGTGTGTGGTGGTGGTGGTGGTTGGTTTTGTTATGTGGTTTTTGTGTGTTTGGGAGCGCGTGTGTGCGACCTCAGTGCTGTTTTAGGTGTTGCTCGCAGCCCTTCCTCACAGATTTGCAGATGCTCGTGAGCCTTTAGATGAAGACCTGGCTTTTACCTGCAAGCACAGTTACAGACGTGCCCCTAAGAAAACACCGCAGAGATGTTTTGCGATCTCCAGCGAGGCAGTCTCATCCTTGGGTACCCAGCTCCATTAGCCTGGAGGTAGCAGCTGCTCTTGGTGCAGCTTTTGTCTTTATTCCGCGAGCCGGCTTCAGGCTCGCAGTGCTGCTGGGAGCTGCGGGCGCTGCTCTGACCTCCTTTCTGCCGGCGAGACGTGTGCTCGGGAGAGACAGAGCTTTCTCGGGGGCAGCAGGCTGGGCCAGGCAGCTGCCCTCTTGGGGGGCACAGAGCCCCCTGGCTCCCCGCTTCTGCAGCCACCTTGTTGAAAGACATGGAAGGTTTTAAATCCTGTCACTCTACTGCATTTTGATGGGGTGCAGAGCTGTAGGCAGGACTAGTTTAGCAGGGCTGGGCGCTGGATGGCACAGAATCTGTAAGTCAGCACAGTAATATGGTTGTCTATCCGAGGTGACTCTAAGGAATAGGACTCATTGCCAGGGCTCATTTCTTCCTTTTATATTTATTTATGTATTTATTTTTAAATACAGCCTTGACAGTGAAAGGATGGGCAGGGAGAGGAAGGAATGAGTATAGAAAATGAAAGTGTGGTTGGACTGCCCAGCCTTGTAGGGTTTTTTTAGGAAAAGTCCAAAAAGCTCTATAAGCATGGGAAAATTCGTGGAAATAAAAGACTTGTTTTACCCCTTATTTCCAAGTTATATTTCTCAGATCACCTCTTCAGGTTTTCTCTCATCTCTTCTTTTACACTGAAACTTTACATCTGTAGAACAAAGAAACTACCTTTTTGCCTGTAAATGAGGAACTGACAGCTGTTTATCAGGCTGTGCAATGTGCAACCATCACATTTTAATATAAACATCAAACTGGTGTATTTTTTTCATGTGGCATGTTACAAGTATGAGAGAAGAAAACCAGAAGAAACGTCTTGTTTCTGATTAAATCCACTATTGATATGCTCTGTGATCCGTGGAATGCAATAGTGGCAGAAAGAGAATAGCAAGATAAGGGTTTCAGGGAATTATTTAATCTTGGAATTCTTCCTGTGTCTTTGCCTTAATGTGGCTCCTGAGGCCATAGAGATGAGACACATGTGAAAATGGACTAGAGGGACTAGTTGTCTCAGATTACCTGATAGGTGACTGGAAGCTCTGCTGGCCAGACAGTGTTCTTCCTGTAAAAGGGGGGTGGCTTTTTTGGACCCTGGCTGCATTTTAAACGCTTCCAGTATATTCTGCAGAGGAAAACCTTCTGTAGTGAGGTAGTCTGAGTTTCTAGTAATTTCCTGAGAGTTTTGGTGGCCCAAACCTCAATAATATATTTGCTTACTTAAGTTAACTGTCTTTTTCATCAACTGCTGACTGCTACATAAAGTTTATTTTTTCCTTCCCCCTCCAGTGTTCTAAGACTTAACTTAGTTGTTATTCTATGATAACTGGAGTCCTGAAGGGACAAAATGATGTTCTAATTGTAGGGGGTTTTTTAAATTAGCTTAAAAAAAGAGATCTAAGAAATATTAAATTTTAGCATGAAACTGCAGATACCTTGGAAGGCAAGGTATTAATAGCATTGAAGAAGAAGATGGGATGTCTTGCTGACGATGACTGGTCTACACCTGAGGCATCCAAACTGGCAAATTTTCCAAATTTCTCCAGGTACATGGTAGGATTTTTCTCTGAGTATTTAGGTGTGATTTCTGGATGAATTACCTCCTTTTGGAAGAGGAAAGGTCTGTGTTGCTTTGACATGTCTCTGAAGGTCTTGACTCCCTCTCGTACATGTAATGAAGATGAAGACTGAAATTTAACTTGGTGAGGCAAATGCCTACCTGTGTCATCTTTGTTTCTGAGGGCACAGTCCTGCCCTGGCTTGGCTGTGGGGAAATGATAACCACCTGCTGCAACAGCAGTCAACAAATAGCATCAACATGTTGGGGTCGATGCCGGGCTGTTCCTTGCTGGACTTGGGGACAGCTGATTTCCTCATCTCCCTTCAGGTTTCTGTTGTGGTGCTAAGGGATTGGCCTGAAATGATTTACATGTTTTGGTTATGAGCAGGGTTTATTCACTTCATCATGTAAACACAGACCAGCGTGTTGAAGGGGATTACCAGGCTGCACTGGTAATCCGCCTCTGGTGGTTAGCTCTCTTCTTTTTTGTTGGTGTAATAGGTGCTGGGAACTACCAAATAATTTCTTTCCTGCAATCACTTGCTCCCTCTGTGCAGTAAGAGACTTGCTTGCTGGCTTGTGCACAATGCTCTCTAGTTGCATGGTACCAATTTCCTTTTCTTCAAGGCTTTAGAGGGGTTTGTTTGTTTTCGTGTTGTGTGTTTTGGTTTGGTGTGGTGGTTTTTTTTTTTTTTTTTTTTGGTGGGTGTTTTTGTTTTGTGTGGTATTTTTTGTTGTTGTTTTTGTTTGGTTGGTTGGTTGTGGGGTTTTTTCTTTTCATTTCTGATTCATAAAATTAAAGACATAAGTATTTTGTCTTCACCCAGAGCCTTCTGCAGGAGTCCACCCACATCCTGCAGGACCTCTGCAGACCATCTGCCCAGGATTCAAGCAAACCTCTCTGCTTTTTGTGTTTGGTGGATTGTTCCCCACAGGGCTGCATTCTGTTGATTGCTTGCATGAAACTTAGTGTTGCCTGTGCCCGTGGGCATAACATTTTTTCTGAGTGCAGCCTTACCTGCAGTGTTCCCCTAACAGGTTGGCTGTCTTCTGTTGTCAGTTTCGTGCTGCCGGAGAGTGTACAACTTGGGAGATGACATGTTAGGTACAAGAGTTGGGCTAGAAGCTGGCTCTGTAGGGATATGTCCGCATTCTAGTAAGTGATTTTTTTTTTTAATTGTAGCTTTTTATTGCAGAAGGTAGAAAGAGGGGAAGTTGTGTTGCTGTGTATTTACCTACACAGAACAGATACTTGGTGAAGTGATAATAAGGTATTTCCTTCTATAACCCCTAACATACCACTTGCCTTCTTTCTGTTCCATAGTACCCTTTCAGAGATCACAGAATCACAGAATGTTGGGGATCGGTAGGGATCTCAAAAGGTCATCTAGTCCAATCCCCCTGCCAGAGCCACCTAGATGAAGCTACACAGGAAGGTGTCCAGGTGGGTTTTGAATGTCTCCGGAGTAGGAGACTCCACAACTGCCCTCGGCAGGCTGTTCCAACGTTCTGATATGTAAGATATGTAAGATGATCTCGTATTACTGGGCTCTGTGCTCCTCTTGGCTGCTGTACTGGGTCTGGACTTTCCATTCTCAAGTGGTCTGGAGAAAAAAAAAAAAAAAACACAAAAAACTAAAAACAACAAACCAAAACATTTGCTTTTGGTTTTGCTGTTGTCACATTACCATGGAATTCACTGCTCTCACACTTGAAGTCTTCTAAAGATCAATGAACTGAATCAAGAACATGAGCTAAAATAGTTTTTAATGAGTTTTTTCCAAATTGAAGTCTAGTATATTATTTTCCATAAATTATTTTCCTTCTATTTAACCATCGTGGTACTTATCTTTCTGGGTGGTCATGTTATCCCTCTGAAATTTGCTGCAGTAGAAACGGATGAAGCTTAAATGATATTTCTCACCCAGCCCTCCTTTAAATGTGGTTTTCCCTGAACATTAATGTTTTCTCTATGCTTTCATTTTCCATTAAAAATAATTTAAACTATTTAATAATTAGATCTTATCTTCTTTGGTAGAACTTACAACAAATGTGCATTTCATCTGCATGATTTCAAGCATTATCAGCACCATATTGATTCAGGTTTGCAGGGAACATGTAAATGTGGAGAGACTTGTTTTAAATTAGGTCCAGCTAGAGAATGAAAGCACAACACTAATTAGCATTGCACACCAGAAAGGAAAAGGTGACAGCCTGCACCACAGTGGTTGCAGGGCAGCTGAGCTGGGCAGCAGTTTGGGAAGTTTGACAGAATCACAGGATAGTTTCGCCAGAGTTCTCCTTCCCCTCTTTGCTCACCCAGCCCTTCCCGAGGGCAGCTCTGTTCAGCAACCCATGATGAAGCTGGGAGGTAGGGGGTTACTTTTTGGGTGAGTTCTAAGTTGCACTGTTTCAAAAGGTGGTCCAATAAAGAAAAAACTAACACAGACTAAGGGGTGTGTGTGTCCAACTGCAAGAACTGAGGCGGCAGGAACAAGGGGCCTTTGACTTTCTTGCAGACTGGTACCTTGGCTTATTTGGTTGCTCTAAACCTCTATGTTAGTGAAATCCCACACCAGAATTATAGACTTTAGAAGTTTGTAAGATGAATACAGTAACAGAGAATAAGAGGGAAGAAAATATCCTGTTTTCTTCTTTACTTCTCAGACTAAACAAATCTTGAGCTTCATATACCATAATTTACAGAGCAAGATAAAAGTGTACGTGAACAGGAGGTGAATAACTAGTCCTGGCTCTGTACACAATAAGCAATTGGTTGCTGTTATTATTACCCAAATACATTAACTGTAGATGAATTGATTTCCGAACAGCTTACCAAACACAGAGGTTTTAGGGTGTGTATACACAGGCATAGCCCCCTTTTTTTTCCGCTCCACCTGTTTCACAATATATATGCTTTTTGAAAAGTCCAAACTTCAGCTATTTTGAGTAGGTGTTGGTGACTTGCTGATTATTTGTCCCTGTGCCTTTTTGAAAACCTGATGGGGGAAACCCTGCTTTTAGTTATTTTACAACTTTGTTGACAGTTTGTGCTATAACAGCTATGATATGATTGGGTTTGTGCCAAGCTGGGAAGTTCTGAGTGGAAACTTGTAGCCTTCTGTTTATAAAAGCCTGGATTTCTCTCTTACACATGTGCTCCTTTTCTATGGGAGCAAGTATTTTCTGTGATTCATAAAAAATGATAAGCTTTGCTTTGAAAGCCGATGTCGTTGATGGATGAAATATTGAGAGTCAAAAGAAAAAATCAGGGATTCCAAGGGAAGATTGAACCCGAATGTCAGTGGGGGACTCCTCAGCCGTGACTGTAGCACAACACATGGTAACATGTTCCCTCTGTTCAGTCCCAAATAAATCCCTTCCTAGATGGCAGAAAGAAAAATGACCTTTCAAAACTGAAAGTGAGAATTGCCAATTCCATGCATTTGTTCAGCGACAGACAATTTACCCTGATACTTTGTTCCTTATTTCTTATTTATCTCTCAAAATCTGTTGGATCTATTCTGTAATATATTGTATTGTAGCAAAATTTCCTAATGCAGAACTGAGGAAAGGCAGTAGGGATTTTCTCTCCTCATTTTTTCAGTGAAAATGATACTAAGCTCTATTTTGGTTATGAAGCCAACCTCTTAGTGAAATGTGCTATTATTTAATCATCGTTATGTTTAGTATATAAATGAACTGTTTTTATTGGACAATGCATATGTATAAACCCATAAAATTATACACACAGCCCCATGCATATTTCATCTGGGAGATTCCCATGCCTGCAACTTACTGAGAGTTAACTGATTCTGCACTTCTCAAGAGCTGCTTTCCAAGTTTAGAGTGATCCAAGTATCTAAACAGCTTTACAGAGAATATAAAAAAGAGCATGTGATCTTGGTCTCATTTGGAGTGCAGAGGTATCTGCATTTTAACAAACATGGGTGTCTACAGTATTTGTTTCCAAAGCTAATCTAGAATTGAGCAGAAAGATTTGATTTTTCCACAGTCAGAAAGCAAAGCATTATGAAAATGGTACATTTAAAAAGACGAAGGGTGTCACATCTTGGGTTTTTAATGTGCTCTTCACTGTGTGGAAAGACATTTCATAGATTGTCTCAAATACCCAGGTAAAAGTAAATTCCATTCAACATGCAGTATTTCTCATGAGAAATAGTGCTGTCGCTTCCTTGTGCCACTCTGGTCCCCCTGGAAATTTCAGTAGGAAGTGAGGTTAAAATCTTGCAAACATGTGGGAAGAAAGACATGCTTGGTACTTTGTAAGGAATTAATGGCTCTTGATTTTTCAAAATATAAACCATCTTTTGCTTCCCATCAAAATCCTGTAGGGTCTGGAAAAAGGAACAATTGTGCTTCTAAAGTGACGTCTCCTAAATTGAATATTCCATTTACCCTTTTTCACCACTTTTGGTATTTCTGGGTGTTTCTTTGTTGTTACTGTTTTAACAAGTGGTTCTTATTTGGTGTATTTTTTTAAGAATTAAGAAGAGAGTCGAACACTGAACTGGAAGTTGAAATCCAGGGTTGCTGGGTTTATTACAGAAGCCTACGCAGTGACAACCCCTAGCGTGCATGTGCGTATGCGTGTGTGTTTTTAAATAAAAAGGAAAGCAGAGGTTTGCTCATTTGTTTGCCTATTGTGAAGCTGTCCTGCACCTTTCTGCTCCTTTGTGCTGGGGTGAAGGCTGCTGAATGGAGGCCTTGTGCCATTTGTTGATTTTAAACCTCCCTGTTAATCCACAGGAACCTGCTGGTGTGCGCAGCAGGAGAGCTGTGTGACAAGTGGAAATCTGGGCGGGGGGGAGCGCGGGGGGTCACAGGGGATAATAATCATTCAACCATCAGCCTTTGTCACCCTTAAGCCTAATTGTTACCCTCTGCTGGCAACCACATTGAAGTGCTGGCCTTTTAAGTGTTTCTTGATTTTTTTTTTTTTTTTTTTTACTTGGCACAGGCTTACGGATAGGATCGTTTATTGCCGGGTTAGCATCGTATCAGGTTTGCTGGGGTTTGTTTTATTAGCCTCGTTGAGTTTTCTGCGTCCCTTAAAATAATTTGGGAGAGTCGGAAGCGATGGAAGGGGCCGAATGGAGAACAGTCCGGTTGTTAACAAATTTCCCTCTGTCAGGAGCAGGGCTAAAGCCAGAAGCAGCTTTCCCACCCTGCCAGCTGCCTGCTGGAGCCTGTGCGTGAGCAGCAGCTCTGCCGGCGGGGCCACAGGAGCAGCAGCCAGGTGATGGTTGGGCTGCGGTGGGGTGGGCCAGCAGACAGCTGCCCCTTCGTGCCCAGAGCACCTGCCTGCTCGCAGGTACGCGTCCAAACTGAAGCTGTGAGGTGGCTGAAGCAAATTGAACTGGTAGGAGACTCAGAAGGGGGAAGAGGAGAATTAAACCGTTTAGAAACAACAGAGAAAGACCTTTAAGGTGTGATACCTTTTTCTAGCAGGCGGGAACTGGTTCTCCAACTTTCCCTGCCAGTTACACATGCTGCAGTCGCTATTGCACTTTCTGTTGTTTTCCTTGGACAAGTCAGTCTAGAAGCTGCTACAGTAGCTAAAATGAAGCCTGAATGTAAGGCTCTGCAGTGGGCAAGTATCTGTATGTGTGAAGTAAGCCTGTGCTGTGGGATGGGGGTGGTGTGGAGGAGGTTGTTTCGTGTCTCCCCCTGCCCCTGAGTGGTGGGTGTGGTGTTCGGCCATTACCTAAGATTGCTTGGGCTTGCATAGGGAGGAACATCCCCAGGTTGCTGGTATGAGCTTTGGAGCTGCTTTTGGTGAAATACGCTTTCCTTCCAATCCGTCGGACATAACGTGCCTCCAGCAGATGTAGTGAATGTGTTGTGTGCTATGACCCGATAGCCAGCGTTTGAAAGTTGTGCCAGTAGTAGTGATGGTAAATCCAGGGTTGTTACGGGAGTCTGGTTACACAGTGTGATTACAATCTTGCTTTTAACTCAGCCTTCCACCTGGCTCAGTACTTCATCAAAAGGCTTGAGAATACATCTCAGACTAGGTCCATGTTTTGACCACTTTGTGCTTGCTACTGTTTTACAGTGAAAGGGGGTTGTTCATTTAGCAGGTTTGTCTTTCTGTGTTTTGCTGTGTTCCAGCAGTATTCCCTGCTGCTTGTCAACATGTCAGTCTGGTCCTTGGATTTCTTTATGAACAGTACACGTCATAGTGGTACCTCTGTGGGCTTGATACTTCCATTAAGAAGGTTTAACTAGTAGAAATTTCTGATCAAAAAAACATCAGCACTCAGCTGTTGGATTTTCACCTTTTTGTGATGCAGACTTAATTGTAATTACTGGCGTTAATAATCCTGTTAAAACTGTTGTTGCAGGACATGTCTCAGGAAGGCTATGGAACCAGATCTCAAGCCCCTATGGCCCCAGGAAAGCCTAACCATGAAGACTTGAACCTAATCCAGCAAGAAAGACCATCGAGCTTACCAGTAAGAAACTCATGTTTGTTTCAGTATTTTAAAATGAAAGCACTTTACATAGGATTTCACTGCATCTAGGATGAGCAGATGAGAAATACTGAAAGAAGAAATATTAAAATGAGGTTGATCACAAACTGTCTTTAAAAATGTATAGAGAAGAAACTGCTTGTGTATGAGTGGACTTAGCTTAGGCTTAGTTCTGGTTCAAAATAGCACTATTTATGCACGTGCATGTTTTGTGGTTGTGCACATGTGTATTTGCATAGAGGAAATGGATTGATTTTTTTTTTATTTTAGCTTTAGGAATTCCATACTCGCACAAAACAGTCTGGTGAAGAAGAGGCTTTTTCTTCTGTGCCCTTTTTTGAAGGATTTCAGTAGATTCTGGTTTAGAGTACTACCACCAGGAGGTATTTGCTCCAAACACAGTGCATCAGTAATTAGTTTGACATGTTAATTCTGCTACTGCCTGTTACTACAGAGATGTAGAAGTGGGAATGATAGCGATACATGGGCTAGGCTGATGTTTTGCTAGGAGATTATTTTGGACTAACATTTTTTATTTTTTTCTGAGCTCTGTGCATTCTGCTGTGGTGGAAACAGCACAAATATACTTCGCAAAGACATTTGCAGCTACTAGCATTTTTGAAGGTCTTACTTCTTTGTAATGGACAAAGTAGTCCTTGGCCTGGTCTCTGAGTTGCCCCTAATGGTTTGGGGATTTTCCTGTTGGTAGTAAAACAACATGAATATAAACCAACTAAAATATGGTCAGCTTAACTGATGAAAACTGTTTATAAACTATGTGACCTCTGACTTGGAATAATGTATCATAAATATATAGGATATTTTCTGCAGTTTACATTTCCAGTTCGCAGCAGATCTCTCTGAACAGAGTTTACCATGTCAAGATACACGGCACTATTGTCAGCCCCTATAAACATGGCAGCAAACATCTTCATAGCATTTTAAAGTTGTATCTTTGTCACCTAGAGTATATGTGCCACCAATTCTTTACATGACGTTTGAGATGTGGATGTCTCGGGAGAATCTATGGAAACCGGTGTGAGAAGAGATACCAATTTGCTTTGAACTAGTATTAATTTGATATTTTTTCAGGAAACGGTTTTTAAAAATGCTAGTTTCTCTGAACAGGCCTCAAAAATGAATGCTGGCGATTAGTTTAAAAATAGTAACTACTGTGGACATGGAACTGTTTTGGCAACAACTACCTGCTTTAAAAAGCAGTGATATTAAAAGGGACTTTTTACCGTCCCTGTTTTTAGTGAACAGTGTTTGTTAGGGCATAGAGAAGTGAAGTTATTTATCAACTAATGTTCTACTAATTTGCCTGTGTTTATTCTCAAATACTTGTCCCACTTTTAATCAATGCTCTGTTCTACCTACATCATCATGATATCTAAGCAGGGTATCGGATATTATCTGTGTCCCTGAGTGTTTGGTATATTTAGTAGCTCATTATTATTCTAGGTATGAGTAAGCTGGTAGTATTAACAGTGAATGTTAACCATTTTGGCCACATAGATTAAATGCTGATATTGAAACACTTCATTACTGAAAAGCTTTGATACATAACCAGAGAGCACTTAATACACTCAAACTCTGCTGTTCAGATATGGAGGGGAACGGAGCTATTATGTTTTTCTATTTGGTTTTGGTTTGGGGTTTTGGTTAGGTTATTTGTTTTGTTTTTCCAATTTAAAAACAACTGCAACCCTGTGTATGTGGCGACGATGCTTATTTTGCAAGTGTAAGCAAACTCCCTGTCATCTCACTTTCAAGAAAAATGTTTTCAAAGTTAGGAACAATCCATACATTCAAAATATGGTGAGCATGGTAAATGCTTTAATATAACTCTGTTTGGGGTATGGATGGCTTGACCGTATAAACATGTTTAGTTTGTTTGTGGTGTTTGTGTTTGGTTTTGTTTTCTTTCCCCTGGAGCAAGTGTTCTGTGTTCAGTTTTGGACTGCTAATGAAAACCTGTGATCACTATCCCTTGTTTAGTATTCCTAGTTACAGTGTCATTTTGGGGTGCTAAATGTGGCTCCTTAAGCTAATTTTCAAGATAATGCTGTTCTTGAGCATAGTCAGTAAGTCATCTTTGTACAATGAAGCTTAAAATGATAGCAGTGGTGTTATGCTTTTAATAAAATTTGGCTTTTTTTGTTTTCCATGTTATTCTGGTATTTATACAATTTGCCCTTTATCTTTTTATTTCTTAAGGGCATTGTGTAAAATCATGGCTGCTACATAGCAAGTTTATACAAGTGTCTAAAAACAACAAAAGAGATGTAATACTAAATGGTGAATGGTGTTCTCTGATGTGGCTTTGAAAAAAGTGTTTCCCTTTGATGGATTTGAAGAGGAGCTGGCCACTTTTCTGCGGCACTGAATGCTGGCTTGTGTCATCCTTTGGGGGAGTTTTTTCAGCAGGTTTGTGTCACAGTAAGCACAGCTAAACAGCTCAATAGTTGTTCCGTTTCCTTCACACATTGTATATAAAAGTCCTGGCATGAATGTTCCCATAAAGTTCAAAGCGGACAAATTTGTAATGCGGGTTGGTAACAAACGGCTACAAACAAAATATGGCTTTATTAGCTACTTCTAATGGCCTGTCAGATTCTAGACAATGCTTGCTTTCCTTCTCCTAACTGCTCCGGGATCTGGAGCGTTTGACCTGTGGGTCTCTGACCATGTGGAGTCACTGAGAGCCCAGATGAAAAGTTGCACAGAACAGTGCTCCGAGCACTTTTGTTGGGGTCACAATTAGAAGGAAATCCCGAGCTTTTGAGAAAACGTGGGAGTTCGGTGCTCTGTGAAGGAAAGGAAGTCATAAACAGAAACTGTTCCCTATTAGAGTGGCAGAATAAAGGGGGAGAGGCCTGAATGAAATTATCTGCACAACAGTTACTACGGAATGCGTTTATTGAGATTTAAGGGATAATAGGAAAACACACACTTCTATTGTGAGAAAGCTAGAGCAGACCTACAGGAAAAAGATTTGAAATGATATATCTGCAGATTTGTTGTTGCAGTAAAAGAGCTTGTGTCAGCAGCAGGCTATGTGTGTCTAGGAAGACTAAGCCTCTATTTTGTCTTTAATGAGTAGTTTTGTAAATGTTCATGTTAGGTTGTATTGATAGAATGAAGAGCAGGAAACTTTTTTTTAATTGGAGTAAGTATGGAAGCAATTTCACATAGGCATTGGTGCTTTTGCTGTTACTTTGTTTTGTTTTAATAAGGTCCTTTTTTGCCCACTGTCAGGTGTGTTTGTTTGAGGTGTGAGGTCAAATGCCCTCCTCAAGTTTGCCATGCTTTTGAAACATGGGTTCTGCTAATTTTCTTTTGTCGCAACATACAGGTGAAGTTCTGCAGCTTTTTGAGCTGTTGTAAGCCAGGGCTGTTGTGGTCCTACAGTGCTTGAGAACTGAACCAACTGGGAAATAATCACACGTTTTATTTCTGGGTTAGTTTTTCATGAATCACTGTGTAATTGCGTAGGCATCAATGGTACCTCAAAAGAGGAGACAGGAGCTGTGATGGGAAAAGGGACAGTGGGGACAGCAACAGCTTTGATTGTAGCCACATCCTAGAAGTCTGTATGGTCTTGCTGGAAGGGTTTAAGGTGCCTGCTGAGACATCAGGGCACAGCAGATCTCAGTGTTCCCAGTCTGGTCTTTGGCAGTTGCAGAGCCCCAAACAGACAGAAGACAGTTCACCTCTTTTTGGAAGGTAAGTTTTCTGCCAGTTGATATCCCTGAGCTGTTTAACACCGTCGGTGAGTGCAGGCCCAGCAGCGTGAGCCTGCGTGACTGGAGGCTGTAGGCAAGGGGGCTTATGGCAGCCCTCAGCCACTCTGGTGTCAGCTGCAGGGAAATCGTGGCCTTAGTCTCGTCACTTAGCTCAGAGTCATCTTGTGTTTGTTTGCTGGAGGGCATGCAGTGTTGAAGGGGGAAGGTTGTATCTGGAGTTGGGGGAATTGGCGCTTGATGAGGTCACCTAGAATTCTTGAGTTCATGGATTAATTATTTGACATCACTTATTTGCTGAGTCTTTTCATGGAGGCTGAGCAATTTCTCTGCAAAACAAAACAGTAGCCAGCAATGGAGGTAGGCTGCTGCTTGTATCTTTTGCAGTGCCATGACCTGAGAAATTTGACTGTGGTTCTACGATGTCCGTAGTTGTATGAGCTTCAGGGCCAAGTTGGTCTCAAATAACACGTATTTTTCCTTGGACAGATAAACTTTATAAGATGATGGTTGTCTTGTTTCATTATTCTTGGTACTATGGAAAACAGTACATCAGCAATCCCGTCCTGATATTATTAACTGCTTCACAGTTCTGTTTTACTTCATTTTAATGGGCCTCTAAAGGATGTCTCAAGTGCTAGACAGTCATTCCTCTGGTTGACACACTTAGTATCCTCTCCTTCTACAATGAAATAAGATTTCAGAGGACCTGTTTTGAGAACAAGTAGGGAACAAAATGTAAGACTAGATATACCTGGCTCATGGAACAACATCATTTCATGTGGATTCTTTCAGGTGCAGACTGTGAGGAAAATACATGGGATGGTCTGGGAATCCACATTCTCTGTCTCACTTCTAGAATATGAAGTAGCTTGGAAAGTCATCTCGAGCAACAGCACTCCCTGAATGAATGCCTTTAATGGCTGAAGTCTTAATAGATCAGGAGAACCGTTTCCAGCGTTGAGAAACTGTGGTTGAGAGTTAGCAGGAGATACCTCTTCTTTTCTCAGAGGTTAAACTCCTGGGACAAGGGACTCTGGTGACATTTATCCAGAGCTTAGTCCAGTAAGCCTTAATCATGATGGAGGTTTTGGGCACTACCATAATGTAAATATGTATTACTGCTCTGGTAAGGACAAATCAGTACTAAAGCAGAGGTAGTGCAGCAGTCCTCTTTTTTTTCTGGGAATCTTTGTTGGATTCTTTGCAAGTAAGCAAATTAGAAAACTTCTTCTAAATTCAAGTGATATTTTAAAAATCCAGAAGATTGCTTCTGATTTGAGGAAAAAGGATGCTTGGTAATTCTTGGGAGGCAAATGCAGTTGCCAATTGATAGATGCATGTGTAGTACATGATAGCAATTCTGTCCTGTAGTTATTCACTTCTACTCTTGCCTCCATCTGAAAATAACTGTTTGGGAGTATGTTAAACCGTGAACAAGAAGGAAATGTATGTAATACTTGTGAATTAAGTTTTCCATTGTTTTTACATCAAGTAGGATAAGACTGGTGTGCCTCTTCACCACTTTCCATTCTTTTTTTCTGCTGTGTTGTAAAATAACTGAATGATCTTGTTTTCCTTTGTTTGGGTCAAGAAATTTTAGCTGAAAATTGTTACTCTGTGAAAGAAGATTATTGACTCAACAAGCCTTCAATTTTCAGTGAATAACACTCCCACCCTCTAGCTTCAGGAACATGTGGTGCATGCATTCTATTTTAAAGTACAGACTGTAATTTAAAACTGAGGCAGTTTGATGCCCCACTGAACTTTGTTTAAGCCTGGAATAAAAGGAAAAAAGCTTCAAGTTGCAAAGAAGTGACTAAGCTTTCTCAAAGGCTTTTCTTAGCCATTATGCACAGAGTTGGAAAAACTTGCTATTTTTTCCAAGACATATTAATTCTAGATCAAGTAGTTTGTGTGTTGTGTTTTTTTTTTTTCTTAGCATTCCATGTAACAAACCTGTAGCTAGAACAAGTGTCACACAATACATATGTGTAGAGATGTCAAGTGTATGTATTTCACTGTGTTTCTGAGGTGTAAAATATGCTGTGTTGTTGGTGCTGGTGTGCACACAGGTTCTGTATGTGGCCTCCTGTTTGTGTCCTGGTGTCAGTCAGAACAGTGCGTCAAGTCCAGTGCGAGCCCCAGCAGCACTGCTGGAATCGGTGACGTTATGCGCCTTACGCTTTGTGTCATTGAAAATCGTGGCCCACGCAGTGTTTGTGCATGGTTTACGTTTGACTTTTGTGGAACCAGGATTTCATGTAGCTGATCAGATTAATTGTCCAAGAATCAACCTGTACATTCAGTTCAAGTCCCATTTTGGGGGAAAAGTATGAATAAGGTGGTGCAGAGCAGCCCTGTGCATATGTTGTCCGTGCAGGGTTAAACTGAAACATTGAAACTTAAAGTGTTGATTCTTGCTGTTAAAATCAAAATTTGTAATAAGGTTGTTACTAATTTGCATTTTGTGCTTTACAGGTTTACTTGGTTTTGCTTGGCAGATTGATCATATTTATTTAAAAAGCAGTTTTAGATTGTTATTGTAGTATAAAAATTAATTTAACTAAGTACCGTAAAAAAGATATTTGGCTATTCCATCACCTTTTCCATTTTCAAAATACCTTTACAAGGTTCACAATATTCCTGTAATAATAAAATTACTAATTTAGGATCTAAGAAAAATTGCAAATGCAGAAAGAAATATTCAGTCTGACCTCTACATGAAGCTTACATAGGAAACCTGCTAAGGGATTATAGATCCCAGTAGTGGTTAAAGTTGCAAAAACTTGTATTTAAATAGGCCAATGTTGTCCTAAGTGGAATATTAAAGAATTAGTAGCTTTTATCTGGCAATGTTTTTTTAAGCCATGAGGAACTGTGCCAGCATAATTTATACCTCCAAATACCAGGACAGTATCGATGTTGTTTAAAGAATTCAGGAAATTAGATTTAATTTGGGTGGTTGAAGCTTCCCCCTCCTTCTAGTTGTTCCCTCTCCACAAGTTACTGCCCCCATAGCCAGGGTGACTGAACTGTACTTGTGGTAACCCCTGAACCACCAAAGCTTCCAGCTTGAGATGAGAGGCAAATTGAAGGCCCCAATAGTTAGTACTTCAGTGTGCAAGGCCAGAAACTGTAGTAGCGCGGGTGGCTCTGCACATGTGGCACAGATATACCTGCTGCAAGAGTAGCGGGTTGTCTGATTGTTTGGGGGGTGTCTGTAGTTGCTGGGGATTTTGGGTATCTGCGCCAGCTGTCCTCTTAATCTGCCTAAATTTCCAAGTCAGTCCCTTTAGGTTCTGCCTGTGGGAACCTGACTCTAAAATGGTAGGGTTTAGTGGATTTTTGTTTTGTTTTGGTTTTAATTTGGGGTTTTTTAAAAAACATTTTATACAATGTGTGTACATATATATAGTGTGTATAAAAGCATGTATGCCTTGTCTACTTGGTTATTTGTGAATTTTGAGTTGATAGCATACTGTAAGTTCCAAAGCTTAATATATTCACTGGTGCATGTCTTTGTTCATGCCTGTGTGAACACTGGGATTACGATGCAGAAAGTAAGACAAAAGAGTGTTATTCACTCGAATACCATTTCAGGAAGTACCTGAGACACTTCAGATGTTTTTTCTTTATTTTTACCACAAGTATTCCTGTACGATAGGAATTTTGTTTTCCAGAATGACTCCTTTTCTTGTGCTCACCAACCATTGTGAAGTGTGACTTCAGCTTCCTAACCTTGACTAAACACTCATTCTGACCAGCAACATCCGAAGCCTTAGCAGTAGATGTGCCTTTTCTTTTTCTTCTACCATCCATTGCTGTTTGCTGGGAATGTGTTGGTTTCTGGTGCTATTGTTGCAGCTTTCGTGGAAAGAAAAAAAAGAAAGAAAAAAAAAGTGACCATTCTTTGATGTGAAGCTCATTTCCGAGGGTCCTGCTCAGCTTGCTGTCTCTGTGTAAGCAGATGTTTGTGCAGTCACGGTCAATAGTGTTAAGATTAGGCCAGGTTTCACAGTGCTTTGTCTGATTGTTAATGGTGTATCCATAATTGCTGGGGATTTTAGGTATCATCATAGTGCAAACGGGAAGTGTTTGTAATGTATTATTTGCTTTGTAGTACTAGGTTTGAATCGCAATAAAGTCAGTCCTGTAGTGTGTGAGGCTATACACGTTTTGGTTTATTTTTTTGAGGTTTGAAACAGTTTTTTGAATTTATCTCAAATGTGTTTTCTTGAAACCTGATGTTTTGTAATGCTTAAACCTCTGAAACCTTACTTCCTTTCCTGGAGCCATACATCTTAGATTCACTAGGAAGTCTTCCCTTGAAGACAGCGATTCATTGTGGCTTTTTTGAATCTGTGCTATACCGTGCTTCTGAAGGGTGTTACATGTAAATAGGCATCCATTATCAATTTACCTTTAAAAAAAGTGTGTATGTATATATATGCACACACAAAACATGCACACACTAAATTAGGGTGGTCTCTGCATTTGTCTTTGGAAGGCACTAACACTTTAACTGATCGCATCAGTTTTCCTTAACGTCATGCAGATTATTCCGTGCTATTTCTCACACGATTCCACACACAATTCTCCTCCCACAGGGCTTTATAAAGAGGGTCCTGTTTGAATCAGCAGTGTAATTTCGGGGGTGAAGCATCATAGTGTTTTGAAATCAAGGTAGAAAAGCTGTTAGTATCAGGAAAAGGCTGCTCTAAGTTCCCAGTAGTTTAGGCTTTTGATCTCTTTCCTTCCATGCAAGCAATTGCAGGTGACCCTTTTAATCAGCTCAACCTGTGAAATGAGACTTATTGTGTTAAATTAGAATTAGGACCTGAGTTTTGAGGCACATTTGAATAATTGCATTAGTATAGGGAAATATGCCATTCTGGATCATTTATTTCACATCATAGTTAAGTGGCATGAATGTGTAACGGAATGTGTGGTGTTGGGTTTTTTTTTTTCCCCTTCAAGATGGAAATTCCCTTAATAGTTTATCTTCCACCATGGTATTGAAGTAATAATTTTGGGAAGTAATATAAAGATAAGCATACATGAGAGTTAATATTTATATGTTTGCATGTAGTAATACACTATGGATCAGTAAGGTTTGCTGAATGTGCAGCAGTGGACGTAGTTAAAAGAACAAAGCTTGTTTCATGCCACAGGATAAGGTGTGCACTCACATTTATAGTATCAAAGATGATGAATTTTGCCAATGCATTTTGCAGAAAAAGGTAATGAAAGAGATCTAAAACATTTTTATTTTTTAAACTGCAAACTGTACAATGGCCAGTGCTTGTTTTTGAAGAGTGCGGAAAGAAAGGCACTAGAAGTGATCTGAGACTTTTAGACTCACTTACTAAAACCAAAATAACTCGCAAGATTATATATAGGTAGATAAAATGGTGTATGGATTGAGTACAGACATTGGCCCTAGTGAACTAAATCATTATGGCACAGGATAAAAACTTAGTGCAAACTGTGATCTTTTGATTTTAGACATTTATAGTAAACTGAAAGCCTTAGCAGTTTTTTGTATGATACTGTGGTGGATATGGAAGAAAAACTCTAGATTATCTCTCTACCTTATTTAATTTACAGACTGTCAAGATTTTAATAATAGGGCTTCATGAAAGCTTCATAAAAACCTATATTTTTTCAAGCCTGTTTATTGTACCATTAGGTGCCTACGTGAAAGTAGGAAAAAAGTAAGGTTGTTCAGAGGAATTTTCAGCACAGCTCTTCAGGATTTATTGAAACAAGGCCGTAAAATTTTAGAGTCCGTGCTTGGTTTCTGTTTGTTTGTTTGTTTTTAATAAGTAACATCTCGGAGTTGTGACTTCACTTGGATTCTCTCATAGTCTGTTTTCTTTCCGTCTTCTTTCCTTTCCTTTGTTTTGATTGTGCCATTAAAGAAGACTTACGAAGACTATATATACACACCACTGGTGTTTTTAAATGACTGCTAGTTCTTCCTGCATGGCTTATTAGACATTTTGCCCCAGTGGAAATCACAGTAACTGCCTTTTTGTTCCCATTCTGAGGTATGAAGTACAGGAATATATTTTCGCTCTGTATGTCTTTGGCTGCTTCTGGCCAGAGGGTCATTCCAGTGCTTGGGTGGCAGCTTGGTGTGAGAGGGGCCATTTGGTCTTTCTACAGAGTTGTCTTTCTTCTCTGCAAAGAAACAGAGGTTGGATATTAGATCCTATGAAATGCAGAGAAATGCACCCGTGCGCATGCTTACATACACTTACAAACATTTTAGCTCTTTAACTTTTGCTGTTTAGAAACCAGTGCTTTCTAGTGCCTGCTTTTTAATGCCTATATTCACAGGTCAGATTGAAGTCAGTCCTATAAATCCTTTACGTTACTTCTGCCAGAAAAACAAACTTTCCCCTCCTGTATAATAATTTTGATCACTTGACCTCCATTTCCATGGAGATGTGATCAGAGGGCCATAGTGAGCTAGCCACGCAGCCTGAGAACTGTCTTTTGTCACTTACAGTGTGCAGTGAAACTACAGATTTGAAGAGTAATTAAAGGACCTACACGAAAAATGTAACTTGGAAACAAAATGTGATCAGCTATACAAAGGTTTTGTTTTTTTTTTTTTTAAATGCTTATTTAGAGGAAAAACCAAACAACAAAAAAACCCCAACCATCTCTAACTTTAAAAATTTCTTTTCTAGCAGTCTAAGACATTCTGTATATCCTTCTGTGTATATCTGAATTTCCCGCAGACTCCTGATTCCTGTGTGCTGAGTTTAGATCACATGGACTCTGTTTTGTCGAAAGCCAAATGTTGTAGCTCACAGAAATCAAACGTTCATGATTAAACAAGCGCAGACCAGGCAGCTAATGCTCCTCCAGGTTCAGCCTGGGGCTTTTGGTTCAGGGTCACTCACAGGATCGCTGCGTACCTCCCAATCTTATCGGGGTGAGTGACAAAATCTACCAGCAAGTGCTGGCCTGTGTTGCAGCTGGGGCCAGGAGAACATGGTGCAGGGACACGGTGTGATGGCGTGTGCCACTGCTCCATCTGGGGCGGGAATGTGTGTGGGGGGGATGTGTTAGTGTTTGCTGGCCAGCTATATATGTTCTGTACTGCTGTATTTGGGGTTTTGGTCTCTGAACACTTCAGGGCTCTGTCAGGTGGGAAGCAGCCTTTCCGGTGGGGATGCAAGAGCTCATGGAGTTCCATGACCTGGCAAATGGAGGGCCAAGTGTCTCAGTTTCTGCAGAACAGACTTAGTTTTCCATCAGGCTAGGTAACAACTAAGTTATGGATGTAATGCCATTTACATTATATATCTGTTTATGTTAACATAAAAAAATATACTTCAAGGTGTTGGGTTGTTTGAGGATCTGTCCTTTCTGCGGCTCCTCTGTGTCCTTTCTAAGGGGTTTGCAGGGTAACCCAAGTTTAGTAAACAGAAAGGGAGTATGTTACTTTTCCCTTGGTTTATGGCATGTGGCTGTGATGCTGTGGGGAACATGGCACCTAGAAGAACTGTGTTACCTGATGAAGACTCACTGAGGTGGATTTAAAAAACAAAACACATTGGAGCTTGAATTCTTGACTTCCTGAGCAGCACATGGCACTATTGCTAGCCTACAAAGGCCCGCTCTATAGATTGATTTCTCAGTGGATATTTTTGTCATGCTTAATAACAGCATATTGATGAGACAGCAGTGTATAAGCTAAGTTAATGTCCGTTTTTTCTGCACTGCTATTACTCTTTATTGCCAGTATCCACATAGTGGCAAAACTTGAAAGTGAGCTTTCTCCTTCCCTGGGAGGGTTTTCTCCAGTGAACCAATCTTGCAAGCATCCCTATGCTTTTCATGTAGGACGACAAACTGAAAACGACCGGGGTTTTTTTTGTTGTTGGAATGACTCTATAAAATTAAAAGCTTGTTGATTTAGCAAGCTCAGGTTCTCCCAGCTGGCCGGGCGCAGGGGCCCGCTCTCCCCTGGCAGAGGCAGCGGTGGCAGCTCTGCGAGGTGGTTTGGTGAGGGAGGCCCCGGGAAGGAGCGTCCTGCCCCGCGGGGGCTGAGGGGGGCTCCCCGGGGTCCGGGAGGGTGGGCGGCGGTTCAAGGCCGCCTCGGAACCGTCCTGGGCATTTTTCTAATTGATCATCAGCTGCCACCGCCCGGGCAGAAAGCTCTCACCGCTCCCTCTGGCTGCTGGAAGTCTGAAATTACATCTTTGTCTTTGAAGTCGGGCGCACTGTTAGCGTCGCCATGGCGACGGGGCGGTAATGGCCTCCGCCGAGCGGAGCCTGGTATTTAGCGCCCAGCGCGGCCCCGCACAAGGCCTCGCTCTCCAGAGCGGTTACTGAACTGTCCCCTCTTAGAAAATGTTTAAAAATCGCGTTTTTACGTGGCCTTACCAGTTTAATAGTCATGGTTTATTTCATTTTAACTGCAAGGATAAAAGCATTATTCCGTTAAATGGGTAGCTTTTTTCCCCCCTCCTTTGGTTTATGCATTATTAACACAAGCTTTCCTGTTTTGCTTGTAACACTTTATAGGCTCTTTCAAACATGTAGTCAGATTTGCTCTGTTGCTCTTTTATTTTTCAGGACTTAACTCTTTCACTACTTGATTGTGTCTTTAAAAACTTGGAGGCGAGCCTCTAGCAGTTCTGGCTGCTCCTATTTAATGTATTTAAAACAGAAAAAGGCTTTTTTAAAAGAAGTTTAGTTGTTTGTTTTTTTTTTTTTTTTACCGTTTTTTAAAGAATTCTTTTTTAGAGCTTTCTACAAGGTGATGCAGATGGATCTGTTCTTGTAATTTAATTGAAGCAGATGCTGAAGTCGGCATACATGAGCTTTGGTAGGCTTGTGGACGGTTCGAGTCGAGGAAGTAATTTGCTCTTGCATTTTAATTTTTTGCCCAGCTTGTCTTCTGCCCCTAGTGTTGTCATCTCACTCTGTGCATGTAGCGTTTTGTTGACAGATTTCAAAAGAGATGCACCTGATGGTTGAAGGACCAAAAAATCCCGCACAATCCTGGGGACACAGTATTTACCTCCACCATCTTCCTCTTTAACACGGACCCAGTGAAATTCCTCTAGACAAGTACAAGTATTGTTATAAACACAGCTTGCAGGCTTTGTTTCACTTTTCCAGCGCTCCAAAATATAACTTTCATTTTAGTCACTAGTAGGAGGTGTATAACCAAGCGCAGTCAAGTGCTGTGGATACAGGGATTCAGTCATCCCTGCCGACACAAATGGATTCTTTACTTCAAAACTTGAAGGCTAACAGGGAAATCAGGAATTCATAGTTCCCTCCAACCCCCTTTTATATTTTTTCGTAATGAATTTGTTGTTATTTGGTGCTTACTAGCACCTCACTTTATCTGTCTGTATCTATGACAGATCCTACTCTCTGAACACTTCCAAAGACATCTCAGGAAAAGGCAAATCTTCCTCCATTTTTGTCTTTTTTTTTTTTTTAATTGATGTTGTGTACCGATGTTGAAGTAAATGGTATCTCTCGTGGGATGGACTTTTACCTTCTGGACAGTGGTCCGAAACCTTTATTTCACCTATGCAGCTGGGCTGTAGACTGCGGTAGGGTCTCTGAGCAGGGAGGTTGTGTGCACGGCGCTCCTGCTCCGCACCATGTGTCCATCTTCAGCTCTTGTGGTCTCAAAGCTCAGCATTTGTTCTGTGTGCAGCTGTGACTCCCACCGACAACCTTCGGTACATAGCACTGCTTCTAAAACTCGGGTGAAATCCACCTGAGACCAGCACAGGGCCCATCTCTGCTCTTCGCCAACAGCAGCTGCGGGCTGTATTGCAGCCCAGCCTGGAGTCTGTGTGTTGTGTATATGTTTTTTAAAATTCAGTTTATTTATTTATATATATATATATATATATATATATATAAAGGCAGTTCTGGCAAATCTGTTCCGAGCATGGATACAGTATTGTATAACTGTGTGTATTAAATGGGCTGAGCTGGAGGTTTACTCTACTCTCCTGTTTCTGTGTGTATAAATTTCATCCTTTTAGTTGCCTTCCCCTTAAATCTGTGAATTCTGGGAAAATGAGACAAAACGGTTTGCATTCCATTAATAAGAAGTTACTGATAGCTTATAAAACAGGCATATCTCTATCTGCACAGGGCTTTTTAAAGTTACTGCTTAATCTTTTTTTTCTTTTTTAATCACTAAATAAACATGTCTCAGCAGCCACTGCATGTGAAACCAAAACCTGGATATGGACAAAAAGCAAACACACTACACTAATTTTCATTAGCATATCCTATCTCCCAGAACATTTATTTTTTCATCTCCTTGTAAATTGATTCTTCATGTGCTTGTGACTGATATTTGAACTGTGTGTTTGTAGTAACTGACTTATGTAAAAGCCAGGTCCTGGATCTCCCAACATGAATATATTATAGAGGTGACCTAGTAGGTCCGTAGTTAAGGTTGCAGAGTTTTCACTTAAAACGATGTTTAAATCCCTTAATTAAACATTGAAACTCTCACGAATTCTCAAACATGGACTGTTTCAATAAAGAGGATAAACTTTAATTATTTAGGTACTCAATATTCTTGTTAGCACTGTATTTGCAGAGTTCAGAACAACCTGAAATGATTCCTTCTCCTGCTTTTTTCCAGAATGCCTAGTATTTTCACTTCCTCTGTTCTTTTTTAAATCTTTTGACTAAGCGTTTCACTGCTCCAAGTTGTCGTATCTCTGACTTCATAAAACTATGACAGTTCACATAGAACAATTTAACTAAAACCAGTTCAGCTGGAATTATAATAATGCATGATACAGAAGAACATATAGAAGACAGAAGGTGAAAAAGGTCTGTATATTATATTAGTTTTTGCCATGGGGGTCAAACAGCATATTGGTTAGGTGTACCTGATACCAGTCTTTGATACCACTGATTTGGAATGAGAAGAAAAGATTAGAGAGACTTTTTTTAAAAGGGAAATACCACATGGAAGCAAAATCCAGACTCACACTTAAAATGCCAGTAATATCTCTTCTTTGCAGGTGGTTATTTCCAAACCAGTCAATGAACAACAGCCACAGTAGCCCCAAATGGGTATAAACTTCTGTCTGATTTTTTCCATCTCCTTATTCTTTGAGGGCCCCTCTCAAACTTTGTTGAAATCAGTCTTTTTCACTGACTTCAGTGAGCTTTGGTATGGGCCGATTAATTCTTATGTCAGTTCTCCCCAGTTGTCACCCTGTTCCTCCATATTAACATCTTTACTGAGCCTTTTTCTTTGGACAGGGTCTGTAAACCTGTTGTGCACAGCTGTGTATGCTGTGCCTGTAGTGACCAGCAAATACAACTCTCCGTGGTAATGTTTGCAGCCCTCTGAGCCAAAATCACATTTCAGCACAGGTGGAAACCTCGCTGGAAACAATATATTTGCAAATCATACATAAATGAAGAAAAAGTCCTTTAGAAACCAGTTACATGTCTTCAGTATCTGTATTCAGACCCTTTAGCCTCTAGCTATTCCTCTACCTAGCTAGAAATAGAGACAAAATGGAGGGGGGAAAAAAACCAAAACAAAACAAAAACCAAATAAACAAAAATCCAAACCCCTACTCCTAATTAGGTTATGGTCTCAAGAAAGGATTTTCAGTCTTTTAGGTCAAGATCTTTGTTTTCGTATCTCTTTCAACTGACTGCCACTGTGATCATGTATGCTTATTAGTTCAGGTCTCCTTTCTGTTGAAACACTACAACTATTATTTTTGAAAATATTCTTGTCCTCTTATTGGCAGGAGCCAGGGTCTACAAAAATACTTATTACTTGTATACAAAAGCATTGCTTCAGAGTGGCTAGTTTTTGAATTCTGGAAAACGCAAGTACTGTATCCCGAGATTTCAAAACAATACCGTAAAGATTCAAAATTACTTATTAATCTGAAGAATTGCTTCTTGCTTTAGACATTGGATGAAGGGTGGAATTCACGGGCAGTTCTTGTTGGCTCCAACCTGTGAGTGGGTTCTCAAGCTCTTCCAGAGTAGGGATTGAGATGTTGGCAGTGAAAAAAGCCTTGTTGGACTTGCACACTGCAAGGTTCATATGGAAAGGTGTGTGAACAGAAGCTGCTGGGCCTGAAATGTTCCTTTGTTGGTGATGTTCTTGCATTTCATGGACTCCACTGTGTGTGTACTTGAGCAGTGTGAAGCAAAGCATAATGCGGAGGAGTCCATGAGAGCAGCTAGTAGTGGAATAATGTGGAGAGTCTAGTTTGTATGGGTTGGAATCTTTCACAATAGTACTGTATTAGTGGTATTTTTGTAATTTTTTTATCTTGCTAGCCTGTGCAAATTCTCATCATTCTTTTTTTTTTTTTCTCCTGGGTTGGGGGTGGGGAGCGGGAAGGGGAAAGTTAAACAGGTCTGAGCACAGTGTATACATTGTGACAGCAAGGGGTTAAAGAGATGTAATTATGCATTCTTCGGTAAATGTTCTCCAGTCAGCAGTACAGCAAAGATTTTATAGAAGCTTAAAAATAAATAAATAAAAATTGGAGAGAAGGTCAGATCCAAGGATTCTCCTAGGGTTTTCTCATGTTTGCTTTTTCCTTTGTGGCGTATTTTACTCACTCTTGGTAGAGAGAGAAGAAAGCGTTATAGACTGTTGGTTCCTCCTACTGATAATGTACACTTGATCCCTTTGCTTCATGGTAGTGGTAGAGGGGAATTTATGGATTTAGTTTTTGAAGGAGTTCTGAGCCATCCCAATGCTTGCCATGGTCCTTGTGTGTTCCCCAGCTCTCAGTTACTGCAAGAAGTGGCTTGCAGCCTTGTGAACACAGCATTTCAACAAACACTGTTTCTCAGCTGTGGTTCACCTATTCCGTTTGGGAGGATTTGAATTTCCAGCAAATCCATCTACTGGAAATAGGTTATTTTGCACCTTTTCGGGTGATTTGGATGGATGAATGGAAATTCTTGTACAGTCAGTATTTCAGGCTGACCTGACTGGCAAAGGTAGCCTTTCATCACTGCTAAGCCTTTGGAGGACTAAGGGGAAAAAATGGATCCCCCCCCACTGCCATGTGTGATCCTTGTGTTGTTCTTCACAGGTGGAATAGAAGGTTGAGAAGTACATTGGATCGGTTTCAGTAACAAAGCGAGCACATGAAATGGGCAGGATATCTGGGATGTGGACTGCCCCCTTAACTTTCCACCCTGCGAGCTGGCCTGAGGTCTGACTTGCTGAGTCACTCAGTGCACCAGATCCTTCTTTGTTATTGAACTAATTTAATTTGCAGTTGGATTTCAACATAACAGCAAAGCATTTCTGGGAGATATTTGTGTGTTTGCTAATACGGTACTCTGCAAAAGTGTTCCTCCCCCCTCCCCTTTTCCTTTCACATGATACAATTTTCATTTGTTTCCTTGGGTACTTTCCCTGTTTAATTATATGGAAAGAAGTGGAGACAATTAAATGAATAGGATTTCTCCTCTCATCCTTCCCTTAAACAGAAAAAAACCCCACTCATACACCCCCTCAAACAACTCTTCTTTTGGGATAAATGTCCTTAGCCTTGCCACTGACCTTATGGGGACAGGCTCTTGCTATCTCCATGGAGAGAGAGGAGGGGAAGTTTGTCAGTTTATGTACTACTGCAGAGTTCCTTGCAATAAGAACTCCTAGTTAATTGCACAGATCTTCTGAATGCAGCATTGGGGAAGAGTCTTTGAGCAGGTCGAGGGAGGTGATTCTGCCACTCTGCTCTGCTCTAGTGAGACTTCAGCTGGAGTTCCACATCCAGCTCTGGAGCCTGAAGTACAGGAAAGACATGGACCTGTTGGAAAGGGGCCAGAGGAGGCCACAAAAATGATCAGAGGGCTGGAACACCTCTGCAATGAGGACAGGCTGAGAGAGTTGCTTATCCTGAAGAAGTCTCCAGGGAGACCTTATTGTGGTCTTCTACTATCTAACAGAGCCTACAAAAAAGATGGAGAGGGACTTTTTCTAAGGGCATGCAGTGTCAGGACAAGGAGTGATGGCTTTAAACTGAAAGGGGCTAGATTTAGGTTAGATATCAGGAAGAAATTCTTCACTGTGAAGGTGGTGAGGCACAGGAACAGGCTGCCCGGAGAAGCTGTGGATGCCCCATCCCTGGCAGTGTTCAAGGCCAGGCTGGATGGGGCTTTGAGCAACCTGGTCTAGTGGAAGGTGTCTCTGCCCATGGCAGTAGGTGTTGGAACTAGGTGATCTTTAAGGTCCCTTCCAACCCAAACCGTTCTGTGATTCTAATGATAACTGAAGTTTTTGCTCCCACCCTTGTTAAACACCAGTTTCAAGCTATTGATTTCCTTCCCCAAGAAAAATAAAAGATAGTATCTGTCGTGCTGCTTCTTTCTTTCTTTGTCTCTTTCCCTTTTAGCTTTTTTGGTTTTGGTTGGTTGGTTTTTGGTCCCTGTGTCTTTATCATTTTAACTCAGCAAAATTGTGAAAGAATTGCTGCGAGGAGGAAGGATAGCCTGATAAGTGTATTTCCTAAAGCTTTTGGCCTTTCAAGGTTTCTCTTATGGTAAGGTTGAACTGTGCCAATGACTTACATTGAGACGACAGGGGAGCAGCGTGCAATACTTTCTGTTTCCGATAGCTCTTTGTTGATCTAAGAGAGAGCACTTAGAGAGTGGTAGGTCATTTATGTGATTATGAAGAGCACTTGGTTCTTTCTTATTCAAGATGGAAAAATAATAGTTTTTGAATAAGAGGTTGCTGTCAAGATGACATTGAATGTGACTGCTCTTCCGTCCCCCACTAGAAGAAATGTGTCACTGGAACTACTCAGGATAGGGCTGGATTTTTCTAACTCCATGTGACTTTCTCTTCTGTTCTTTGTTCATTTTATTTCTCACCATTTCCTCTGTGTGTAATGTTTATACTTCTTGATGGTGTCTGGATATTTTTGGCATCTAGAAATTTAAAAATGAATGCAATGCATGTAAGGCTCTATGTGTTGTTTTAAGTCTTGTTTTTCCACTTCGCAGAATTAAGCTGCAAATGTGTGGATGTGGTATCTGCTTTGGGTGACAGATGTCCATTCCTGAATGATGCTGTGTTGCCTTTGCGCTTTATTTATGGAGTGATTTACTTCTAAAATAATCTCTTAATCTTTTCCAAACTACATTTCTGTATGTGCTCTTTTTACATATGCCATCATTTAGGGTGTAACGGACTAAGAACTGAAATTGCTCCTAAAAGCTTTGTTTCTAAAGCTAATAATAGTGATGTAACACACCCATTTTTGGTTGGATGTGTCCTTTCAGAATTAGGTTAAGTGTGTAGTTTGGTTTTGCTCTGGTGGTTTTTGTGTGTTTGTTTCCTGTAGCACTGCCATAATGAAATTGTATTTTAATTTCATTCACTTATCAAATGAAAAGAACACTAGTTTGTCCTTTCTTATGTTAGGTTTGCTTTTATACCTCAGAAGAAGGTATGTGTTCCAAAATTAAGATGCAATTGCTCAGAGTACAAAACATAGTAATGTATTTTGTGAAAATAATGAACAGCAACTCTAGAGTTAAGTTACTTAAACCAGCCCTGAAGATCAGTAAACAATCTACTTCATTGCAAATTTCCTTTCAGTAGTCTTTACCAGATGTGGTTTCAGCTCGGGGAAGAGCTGATCAGTGGATTACGTAGAATTCCTTACAGCAAGGAAGACCTTTTTAGATTATTTTCTTTGCAGTCTAAAATAAAATCTTTATACACTGTGGTGAGATTTTCAAGTGTTTGCCTGTTGACACTTTTAAAAGAACTCAGCTGGAATTTTGAAATATTAATTTTTTGGAAAACCAAAACTGTTTTGGAGTCACTTTGGGGAAACACAGCAATGGGATATTTTGTTTTCTTTCTGAACTATTTTTTTTGCCTTTTTTTTTTTTTTTTTTTAATTGGTTTTCTGATTAAGACACCTCAAATTTAAACAAGAATTGCTGAGAACCTCCTGAGGGCACTTGCTGTGCTGTGGCCCCGGAAGTCCATAGTTTTTTTTCTGGAAATCTGCTCAATTCCTCATAAGGTCTTTGTGATAGGACAAGGAGTAACAGTTTTAAACTAGAAGAGGGTAGATTCAGGCTAGATATGAGAGAGAAATTTTTTACAATGGGGGTGGTGAAACACTGGTCCAGGTTGCCCAGAAAGATGGTAGATGCCCCATCCCTGGACACATTCAAGACCAGGCTGTACGGGGCTCTGAGCAACCTGATCTGGTTGAAGATGTCCCTGCTCATTGCAGGGGGGTTGCACTAGATGACCTTTGAAGGTCCCTTCCAACCCAAACTGTGCTATGGTTCTGTGACCTTACTTCAAAGAAACTTGGCCCTGCTTCTTCAGTGGCCGCTCGAGCTGTTTGATGCAGGAGTGGGACTGTATTAACATTTTGGTCCATGTCACGGGCGGGCTTTTGAAGCAACTCTCCCAGTTGAGCCCTGTTACCATACTTTGATTCACATTACCTAGCAGACAAGGAGCAAGCTGGATTCCTTTCGGATGAAATGAAATGGAAAAATGCACCCCAGGAGCTTGCCCAATGCGCTGCAGGTGCTAGAGGGCACTTGGTCCCTGGGCTGGCCCGAAGGACACAGCCTCTGACGGGATATGGCGTGGGCACTGGGCGCTTGGCACCAGGCTCTTCGGCAGAGCTGCAACACCGTGTGGGCAGGCACCGCCTTCCCCTTCAGTACGGGATGCCGCTGGGCCACATCTGGATGTTTTACGTAAGGTCTGGATCCAAAGTCCTTTGAAGTCTTCTGAATGACTTCCATTGACTTTAACAGGCTTTGTGGCAGGCCCTAATGATTTGGTTGTGATCTGAAAAGGGATGTTCAGAGATTTTTCTATAATGAGAAAATGTTACCTTTTAAAGAACAGAGTTCAAATAGCCTGATCAGTTCTCAAGTGGAAGTGAGCTTCTTGCTCTCTCCTGGAATCCTTTTGTCCTAGTTGGAGGGGGGGGGCGGGGAGGGCGGAAGTCAGAAAATTAGCATCCAATGCTTAAGTAAGGTCCAAAATTGAAATTAGCAGAGGAGTTTTGGGTCATGGGTTGAATTGCACTGACAGGCAGTGGAGAAGTGTACGCAGTGCAGCTGTGCTCCTCTCAAAATCATGCCATAAGCCCCTCATTCTCACCAACAGTCACTTTCCTCACAGTTTTGAAGTAAAAAGGTAGGAAAGCAGAAGGGGAAACTCAATTTTCAGTTGTACTCATGTTGTTCTGAGATTAGTGATACCATAGGTCTAAAACCAATGCTAATTAAAAAATCTCAAGTTTGTTTTTAGAGGTGAGGATGGGATTTCACTGTCCTACTAACTGATGAGTAACCTATGAATTCTTTCCATTGCCCTGGCTTTCACACGGTCACCTCAAAATTTTCTCGCTTTGGGAAAAGTATCTCAATTTGTTTTGTGTGCAGTTACTTTTTTTTTAATTACATAAGATGTGTGATCAGTATCCAGAAAAGCTTTTCTCTGCCCACTTCCTCTGACTGCTTTCATGTGAGGTAGGAAATCAAATTACTGCTTTAACAAATTAATGTGGACAGCTTGGATCTGTTGCACTTCTTCTTTATTTACTGTATTATTTTGTTTACTTAGTCTTCATCTTCCATAAAGTACAAAAATCTGTACTTTTTTTTTTAATTTCCAAAACAGGTGTATACTATAATAATGATATTTGAACAATCTAGGAACAAAGCGTAGCTCCATTTCATCTTTGGATGCGGGGATCTAGTAGAAAGTGCATTTACAATTATATGTAATTGTGTGTGTCTTTCTCTAATGGTTTGTCTTAATATTTTTATTTGTACGTGTGCATGGAAGAGTTCCTCTGAATTTGCACTGGGGCTGATTTATCACAGTTATCCTTGTTTTACATCTGTGTAATTACTTTGAAATGGTTGAACTTATGCTGAGACAAAATTGCAGTAGTGGTGAATTACAGTTGCGCTTTTGATGGTGCTTTTTATTCCGGTTGAAATACTCTCCTGATCCAGGTGAGGATGAAACGTTGTACCAGGCTGTCAGACGTTTTGCTGATTGGGTTCATGCTGCTTATCTGTCAGCACTTCTGTTCTTAGTAGCTGTATTTAATGCAGTTATTTCTGTGTGCCTTGAAAATGTAAAGGAGTGGGGAGAAAAGTTTAAATCAAAATTCAATGGTTTTCTAGTATTTATGCATCAACTGTAGCCAAAGTGGTCCTGTGGGTCTTGCGCTGTATTTTTGGTAAAGACATTTTTCTGTCCTTCATCTTTGAGTGCATTAACTTTAGCAAAAGAGGAATACCAGAGATCTTCCCATTTTTCCCATCTGCTTTGAAGCAAGGAATTAATTTGTTAAAAGGAAAGCATAGGATGGTGTTACTAGATGGTGGTTTGTGTTATGAGAAGGTAGAAGGTGCTGGTGGTTTTCAGAATTAAAACAAAACAATAAAACGAATGGACAGGACATGACAGTGGTTGTGTCTCCACTGGCAACCCCCCTGTTCCTCTTATCTCTTGGAAGTGATGGAAGGAGACCAACTGATGGCTCTTGACTGAGCCAGCCCCGCGTACCCTCCTTTGGTTTCATTTTGAGAAGCTTGTCTATCGAGGGGAGCAGTGGCTGAGCCTGTGTGCTGTCACACAGCTCTGGAGGACATTGTGTGGCACCGTGGTCTTGGCTTCTCCGCTCACCACGGCACCTCTGGCTTCCCTGGCGGGGAGCTGGCACCGCGAGCCAGTGCGGCTGGAAGGGGTGCTGTGCCACCGCTGAATCGGCTTTTCCCCCCTTCCCTTCCAGATGAGGAAAGGAGGTGTTAAGTCTCATTTTAAGAATTTATTGTTATCTGTTGCTGACACTTTAGAGACCACTGTGCTTACCCGCCTAATAGCCAAATACAAGCTAATAGTCTGTACAGGCCATTGAAGCCTAAAATCCTGCTAATTCCTTCCTCTAATGAATAATCCCTGATCGCTCTATGTGCCTTGACTACGGAAGGGCTAATTATGAAATTCATTGTAAAGAAAATTTTGAACTCATGGTTTCTGTGCCTGGGATTTGTAAATAAATAATGTGTCTGCATGTATACCGTGTACAAAGTATAGCTTTCATATGTAAAGTTACATATCCCTGAAGAAAGTAAATGGGATTGTAAAACATTTCTTTTGCTCGGTGGATTAATTGCTCCTAGTTTAGGGAATAGGTTGCCTGTTCTGTATGAAGGGTCATTCATTTTAACCCTTAGGAGAGTCATCCTGCATGGCGCTGGTGAGTGAATTTGCTAACAGCTTGGAAGAAAGGAGCTTCTTCCTGCTGCAGGGTGGGAGGTGGGAATCTGCCCTGGGGTGTGCAGGCCCCTGTTGCTGGGGCCTGGAGAGCCTCCTGCTCTCCCCGGCAGGTAATTCGGACAAAGCGTTACCAGTCTTTGCCTGGAAATGGATGGAGATGGTAAGTCTGGTTCCTTGGGTTTGAGGAATGCTTATAAGAAACAAGTCTAGCGATCTTTTCATTTTAAATATTTAAAAAAGAAGAAAAAAAAAAATCTAAGCAACCAATGTATTGGGGTAGAGATGTTGCATAAATTATAATGAGCACCAGAGGACACAGGATGTGTTCGTTCCCAAGCTGCATGATTATTTCGTGTTGTGAAGGGTTAGCTTTTCAATTGCAAAGCTTAATCACTTTTCAAATGAATATTTCATAACAGTTATTTTTTCATCAAATATACAACGGCATGCTTATTTTGTGCCTCATGTGGTAGACATTAGTTTTCAGCAGCTTTAAATTCCTTTTATTTCCCCTCATCTCCTATTCTTGTTTCCAGCCATGGATGGGCAAGAAAATATTTGTGAATGTTTCCTGATGAGTGGCTAATCTTGTGGCTGAGAGCTAGGAAGAACCCAGAAGTTCCAGTAAAATTAGTCCCAAATTCTTAAAACATTCTAATTTATTTCATGCTGAGTGCAGCTTACGTGACTGATTTAAAATATTTTAAACTTAATTTAAAATGAAAACACAACTGTTGGAGACCTCTGTCACTACTAGTAAGCCTGGTATAGTGATACAGCACAGCTGTAGTACTCTCTTACTACTTTTTGTTACTGGATGATGAAAGTTATAATAAAAATGCAAGCAACTGATTATGCTTAGTACATCATCTTTTTGCTAAAAGAGTTGGGTGAGGGGGATCTATAGAGTTGTGTATGTACCTCTGTTGTGATCTCCGTAGGTATTTGAGAATTGCCCTGCCTTAGGGCAAATTTTGGATAGCAACAAGGTGGTGCAGTTGCCCCATTACCTATCCTTCAGACCCTGAATTGGGGGAGTTTTGTGGCACTGCTAACTTGGCTCGTGACTGCTTTCTCATCTCTTGAGCACTCTGGCAGATGGATGAAAATTGAACAAACTCAGAGGTTTTGAATTATACTAATGGGCCAAACTGGCTTGAAAATTGGAGAAATGCAAAACTGACCTTAAGGCATCCTTATGTCTTTTTATGTTCTTTTATTCAAGAATTCCTTGGTACTCACCTGTCCAGTCTTTCAAAATTAAAATATATTTTTCTTTGAAGTATACAATAAAAGAAATATGTATAAAAATATCAAGTGTTGTTTTGACTAGACAGACTACTTATTTTTCTTGTCTAGTTATTTATTCTCATACTTTACAATATATTTCATAGTGCACTTTAAAGCGTACAGAATACAGTATTTGTCTTTCTTCCCTCAAAACAAAAATAATAAATCTCTAAAACTCATTTAATCACATATACAAGGCCCAAGAGAGTCTGGAATTGAGAGCAGTGCAGTGCCTTATGCCTGCACCCACGTGTACTGAACCAGCAGTGTGAATGTAGAAGCTGCACACATTTGATGCTTTTTCTAGGAATGTTCTAGGGGATTTTCCAGCCATGTACTTGTCTATATTGGACAGTGATGTTCAAAATTTAAGCATGCTCAAATCTTGGGCAGGCTGTTTAATGGTAGGTATATATAAGTTCTGTTTTGTTTGCTGTCTTTTCCTTTCACCTGTAGTGATGCTGTATTTGCCAGGATGGCCTGGCCTGTGTGTTTGTGTGTTTGTTAATCAAGTACAGGATCTATAAGCTCCTCATGACACAGTTGCTTATGTCTTGTGTTTCTAAGTGCAAGTCACTTTCTTCTGTCTTTTGTTCATGTAGCTGAAGTTGACTGTGGGACCATTTTAAAAAAGTAGTCATTTTTTCCTGTCTTTCAATTCACACTTAATATAGAAACCCTGGAATTACTGGATACTTTCTGAACAGCATAAAGTCCATACTGGAAATCCTCATTATATGCCTGCTTAGAAATTTTTTCTTTATCTCTTTGATTTAGAGGTTATTTTCTGACAGCCACTTCCCTCTAGTTCTTTGGTTATTTTTTTTTTTCCACTTTACAGTTATTTTTTAAATCTGTGATTGTCTAAACAGTTAAAAAGTTTCTGAATATGAAATACAGAAATCTCCCAGATGCCGTGAACACAAATGATTTTCCAGTCAAGCACGTAGGTGATGAAGGCCTAGGAATTACTGACTCTTTCAACTTATTATGTGTTTGGTGGTCATAAGCTCCAAGTCCATAATACACCATTATTGTACACTTTCATGTGGAAAATTCAGGTTTCTTCAGCATTTCAGGTTCCTTAATGCATAAAACAATCTGCAGAAATAGTTGCCTTGCTGTTTGGAATCAGATAGTGTTGGGTTGCTGCTGTTAGCACTTTGATGTAAACAAAATAGAGTTAATCTATATGACCTGAGAGGGAGGCAGCTGGCCTCACAAACATCAGTGAAACAGTCCTGGGAGGTAGGAAGTTGTATTATTACTATCCCTGCTGAGTATCTATGGCACAGAAAGATTAATTGATTTGCCCAAGGTCATGGAGGAAGTGAGAGGCAAAGATGGAATTGCATCCCGGTCAGATGCCTTAATCACAGGACTGTAACCCCTCAACATTTGTGATTTTGTTTGATTAACTAGGTGCTCTTAAAAACCTTATTTTGCCTTTTTACAATCCTTACCCAGTGTGCCTTTTGTCCTGGTGAAAAGGATTTCTAGAGACTTGAGGTTTAAGTGCCATCTGTTCTTTCATATATATTAATTCTAAGATTTTAGGTGGTTGCACTTTGTTTCATTGAGTAAATCAGAAGCTGAAAATGCAATATAAGCAATTTTTTTTTTTAAAATTAATATATTTTCCCCCCGATGTTTTGTGGGAGAGAATTCATCACAATAAATGATTACACTGTCAAATGAGTATTAGCTGTTAGTGGTGTGTCAATTCATTATATGCCTTCATGTGTGTGGAGTCATTGTGCTCCACAGCGAGCAGGAGATGGGGCTGTCCAAGGGGAGCACCGCAGTGACCATTAGCAGTTGATTAAGAGGGAAGTATATGTAGTGAGGAACTGCTCATAAATTATGCCCTTCCAGCTGGAGTTTTTCTGTGTAAAAGGAGCTGCCAGCATCATTATTTGTTCATCTGACATCTAAAAATGTGTGCATGGTGAAAAAGCATAGTAGTCTGTAATAAGTGTCTGCAGGCGCTTGCCTGGTACATGCTACAGGTAGGTGGACCGCTTATGGGGACATGAACCTGCTCTGAGCCCCGGGAGAGAAGAGGACGGGGAGCAGCCAGCAGGACTGGCCCAGGCAGTGCTCTGCTCCTGAGGTCCAGCTGCTTGTAGGACCGTACAGGGCGTTCTGTCTTTCCTGTCCCGTGAGTGATTTGTCTATGGAGAAATCTGAATTCAGCCTTGGCAGTTCGTGGTCAAAGTGGGTTTTCAATCACTAGCCCAAGGCACATGCTTAATATATAGGGTGCCTTGATGTGGTGCCCTGCTTTGCCACAGACACGTTTGAACCTCAAAGACATCTTCTAGCTCTATAGATGTTAGAGAACAATAATGTCAGATGACTTTTCTTTTTTCCCACCCCTCATTCAGTATTTATATTCAGTTTCCCTTTACACTAAAAAGAAAGTACTGAAAAGTTACATGAAGTGAATTCAAGTCAAAGGTGTTTAACGTATGTGAAGGAAATGAAGCTTAGATTTCAAGCAGTGATCAATGAAGTATAGTATTGTATGATCATTACCGAGCAATAAAGCAGGAAAGGAATTATCACAAGGATGTATATGCCATTCATCATACCCTTTTAATACCTCTTTTCTTGCTTGCTTTCTTTTTATTGTCTCCTATGTTTTATATGCTTTGATCCTATATATGGGAACGAAGTTCCATCCTCCTCTCTGACATTTTCACCTACTGTTATACAATGCCAGCTTAGAAGAGTACTTCAGGGGAAGAAAGTCTATATACTCTGTGCTTTAATACTTTGAATACAATTAAAATAGCTTATGTTTCAGGTTTTGTAATTTTGCGGGAAATACTGCTATGTTGTGTTTATTCTGAGTGTCACCAGAAAGTCAGTGGATTTGCTGAAAAACAAATGTACTGAAAATTAGAATAAAATGGCAGCACCATATTTTTGCTCTAGATTTGTTGAAAGTGAAAAATATCCTAGTATCGAAACATATTGTACCTTACTTGCTATGGGGGAGGTATCAGGATTTCTTTAATTCTGTTTTCTTTGTGTCCTGATCAGTGACCAAGATTGCCAAGTGTTTATCCTTGTATATCATACAAAAGTAATTAACTGCCTGTGAGTTGGATATGTGAAGAGGCTTGAGAGTCTGAGATGAAAGCAGCAGTGCTGTAAATGTTACCTTATGGCTTCTCAGGCCACACTTTGCTCGGATCTGATGTTGGTGTTGTCATGAAACTGGACATCAGTCCAATGGTACATCACGGCAATCCTTCTGTGGGGGCTGTATCGTTAATAATAATCAATTTTGCTGCTTGCAGCGTCATCTTAAGCAATGCAAACTGAAACGTAAATTATTAAAGTTTGTTTGACAGTGAGCAAATGCAGAGTCTCGTTTTCAGGAGGAAGGATGACTCAGCCATATACTTCAGTTGATGTATCAGGCTGCAGTGACATCCTAAGATTTGTCGACAGATCTATTAAGGAGAAAAAAATAGTAATTTATAATTTCTGGGATAAATTAGTACTTACTATTATATCCTAGAAGGTTGTTTGGGGATTTTTTTTTTTCGTGGTAAATAGCATTTAAAAGATATTTACAGCATCATTTCAAATGAACAGAACTTGGAGGAATCTGCCTTGAAATGTTCTTAATTAAGATGCAAAGCAATTTTTTTCATTGCACTGTGTAGATATTAATCAGCGTAGGTGGAAAATGGAAACATGCATGATTAGTGATAGTATTTTACCTTCAAACCTTGAAAACGGCTTAAAATTAAACACTCTTAAATCCCTTGTCACCCCCAAACAATACAACACCCCATTTTGACTCTCTAATTACCAAGCCTAATTTGCTAATTTCAAAGGGGAGCACAGCAGCCCATAAAGGCTCGCAGGACTCTTGAAAAGAGCAGTGCAGTATAATTAAAATGATCAAGTGGATCTAATTGGGGGGGGGGAGCAGGGGTGATGTCTTTCCTCATAAGGTTACTTCAAATTGAATTGGAGTTGGCATATATAGCCTTTAATGAGGTAACATCCCCAGATAAAACATCTGACTTGCTGTTTATTTTAGTCTACATTTATTTGCAGGCTTTTATAGCAAGAGAGCTCTGTCTAATGGTCCTACCAACCTGAGTGCTGCTTCCATTGTGGCGACTGGCCTGGCTTTGGGAGAGCACTATGCTCTGGATGGTGAAATTGGTTAATGTGTGTTTCTGATGCATCCATCACGGTGACAATTACACTCGAGAAAAAGCAAAATGCAGAATGATGCTCCTTGTATCCCTTGCCATGGGTAGCAGTGGTGAAAGCACTGAAGAGGACGTTCCCTTCCACTGCTGGCCTGCACAGGGTAGCTGTGTCACAGCCAGAGATAAGCTTCAGTCAGATTTTGGACAGAATTTTCCAAGTAAATATTTTCCAGCCATATTTTTCTGGGCCAATACAGATGTGATTTCCCAGTGGACACACATCCTCCAAACTGTTACTGTTCATTTAGGGGCTGATAGTGCCTGGCTGGGGAGCAGGTTTTGGGGGTGGGGTTGGTTATTTCTTGGTTGCGAGGGTATTTGTGGGGTGAGGGGTTGCTGGTTGGTTTGGTTTAGTGTTTGCCCCACTCTCCCGACTTGGATTAATGTGTAAACATAATTCTGGGCTTTAAACTCCTGTAGGAATATAGTTGTGCGTGTGTGTTCTGTGTTAAAAAGATGAATACCTAATCTGGATAAGTTCGTAATCAAAACACTTTAGATTGACTACAGTAGGAGGTTTCTTGTTTTGTTTTAACTCTTCTGGGTGTTTTATCTTGTAAAGCCCTGTAATAATAAAGCCATATGAATCCTCAGCTTATTATTCATATTCCTCTCTGTGCCACGAAGGAGGCATTATGGAGCCTTGCATTTTGAAATAAAACATTCTGTGAAGAGGATGAAGTTTTCTCTAGCAAAGAGCCCGGATGGTGAATGCAGATGGCAGGAGAGGAGTGGGGGGATGGAAGGAGTGGCCACCCTAGGGGTGAAGTTTGGGGGGGAGCAGTGTGGCTCTCCTTTTGTTTCAGAACAAACACCCCTGCCCTGTTCTGGCCCATCTCCTGGTGGAGTGGGTAGGCTGTAATTAATAGATAATTGAGCACTGAGGAGGCAGAAGCAAGTGCCTGACAGGTGCTGCCCTTCTTAGCTGAGTGGTGGTTTTGCAAGGAAAGGCGGTTCTCATTCTGTGACCAGTCGGTATCACCTGGGAGAGCAGAGGTTAATGTTCAGAGGAGGAGGAAAAGCTGTTTGTATGCAAGTGACATTGAAAGGAGATATGAATATTTTAATACCCGTGGTCAAGGCCAGTGGGTTGTACTACGCGCACATGTTCCATTTTGGCTGGCCCCCTTCTGAGCGCCAGTTGTCTGGGCTGTGGAAACGGAGCAGAGGTCTACATTAACAAGTACATTATAATGCCCCGCTCCTCCTTTTCTCATGTACGTGGTAAAACTTGTATAAAAGAGGTGGTCAGAAAGAATTTGATGACGATAATGTGTTTTTTAATTGTAATCGTCTTAGCTAGCCACTGTTGCCTCTGATGTCTAATGTGATTGTAAAGTAATACTGTACTTCTTATGCAGGTTGGCAATTGCACATCAGCAGAATTTCCAGCATCTGTAAGGATGTTAAGATTGTTCCTAATATTTTTTTTTTTTTGTTTCTGTTGATTTTGGACGATGTTACCAGCATTTTCAACACAAAAAAAGGAATTCTGCTTCTGTGGTGTGTTTTTGTTTGCTTGGGTTTTTTCCTTTTTCTTGGCTTGATTTATTAAATCACACTCAAGCTAAAGAAACAGTGAGTCTGTCTAGAGCTTTCTGAAATAATTACTTTCCCACTACTCAGTAAAAAGCTGAAATAGGTAGCTGCCATAAAACAAAAGTAAGGGGTGAGAATATTAGTAAACATTTCCAATATGCTAGTTGTGCATCCACCAGGCATTTATTAGAAGCCTTTGATGTCCAATGTTCTCCAAATTATTTGTATAAAATGTTTGAAAAGAAAAGCAGCACAGTGGGACAGAGATGGAAAGTGCAAATTATGAAACAAAAGTATGAAATATATCTGTATAATTCAGTAGATACAATATTCAGTGGATTTATAATTTGGCTGTAGATCTATAATTCAGTGCAAAGTAATTATTTTGTGCATTCTATATTTTTTCATTTCTTGTGTGCAATTGGATGTAGGTAATAACAAGAATAATGTTCAGAACTCTTGCTTCTTAATGGTGTAAAGCTGGTACTTGTTGATATGAAAAATGCCATGTAAAACGAGTGGATTACAGTAACATTTGAAATATCGTGGGGGGGGGGGGAATTGTTTCTTTAACATGTCTAGCAACTACTGAGCCAAATACGTAGAAGCCTTTACTCTCCTAGGTCAGATTCCAGCAAAGCCGTGTTGCTTTTATAGAATAATGCCATATGGCAAACTGACTCAGCTTTAAGCACTGCATATGGTCCCGAGGGGAGAAATTACCCATCCAAATGACGGGTGGATGGCAGGCAGGCAAGTTTGGATGAAGCTGCAGTGTGCTCATGTTCTGTTTCACTAGGGCTGCAAACATTCAGAATAGCTACTTGGTGTATTTGAATTTGATCCTCATAACAGTAAGGACATGAGGGGATTGGAAATAAAAGAAGAACAATAGCTATTTCTCTTTACGCTGCTTCTGTAAAGTACTTTTGATACATTGAAGAGAATTAATGTCTTTTGGCATGGTTTATTTCATTTTCCAGAGTGGATGTAGTAAGTGAATGGGAATCAAATACAATTATAATAGCCCATTTCTCTTTCCTAAATAAAGTTTGGTATGCTCATATTAACTCATATGTCAGTAGTTGCTTAGTTCACATGAGTAAATGTCAGTTTATAATAGCTAGGAATTTGACTTTTTCTTATACTGGAGGTTTTCTTGGGAAAGTACCGCAGTAAAGAATCCTGGTTGGGTTTCGGTCCACATCGAATAAGTAGAATAGCAGAAAGTTAATTTACACACTGTGCTTTGAAAGAAAAAAGAAGTAAATATCAAGCACTAAATGAGGTGTTCCAAACCAGAACATTTTGGGGGAAAAGCCAGCCATTTTGTTAATCTGACAATTCTATAGCATATTCTGTAATTACCAAGAAATTTGCGTAAACCCAGTAATGTTGTTTCATAAATTCATTAGCTAAAGTGCATTCGTGGTAGCTGCCGTGCAGTCTTCTTGTGCTCAAACACCATCACTCATCCTTCCCATTTAGTTTTGTTGTTGTTTTGTTTTTTAAATAACTGCTCAACCTTCTTAGTGTGCAGTTATAATTTGGGTGAGCTGACAGGGTGCTTACTGGTTGCTGTCTGAAGGAAATCACGCCTCAGTGAGCGGCAGAGTCGCTGGGTTCACTGCAGGGCTGAGGCTGCAGTTGGGGTGTTTGCTGGAGGGTTGAGGCCTCGAGTGTGAAGAAGTCAGTGAAGTTCTTGCAGGAGGGCTGCTGAACTCGGAGAGGTTCTGTAGCAGCACTGCAGTTTGCTCTCCTCCACCTCATCCGGGTGGCTTTTCTCGCCCTGGCTGGTCCTCTGCAGCCATCCGTGGGGCAGGGTGCGGGAAACCTGCGCGGGCTCTGGATGCCAGCAGCTCCCCACAGCCTCACCAAGGTGCACCCCATGCCTCCTCTGCACGATAAACCCTCACGAAGCTGTGAGATGGATTGTGCTGGGTCTCCTCCCATCACAAGCGTGACAAAACTTTTTGAGTGATCTTTGCTTTGAAGAGCGGTTTGCTGAAGAATTGATAACGCTGCTTTGTTTTGCTTGCGTGTGTTTTAATTTCCTGCGCATCAGTCTTGTTTTTTATAACCAGGCACACTGACAAGTGAAACCCTTGGGTTCACTTGCGTGTATAGGAATGTTGACTCCTCCCAAAATCTTGGAAAGTGTAAAAATGGTAGAATGTTCTCTATACCGTTCCACATGAGTAAAAGTCAATTTATAATAGCTAGGAATTTGACTTTTTCTTGTACTGGAGGTTTGAATGTATGAGTAGTGTTGAAATGCTAAAGAATTTACATAATCCTAATCTATTGAGGGACAGTATATAACATGCTAGTCATATTACCTTGCGTTTTTAACTAGAAAATCACTTCTTGCATTCCATATGTGGCATGGAATACTGATCTTGTCAAATCCTAGAATTAACTGTGATAGAAGATACTTTCATTTCTAAACATTTATACTGAAATGAGAAATGTGTAGGCATTGTATAAAGTAACGCAGGTTTCAGTGCAAGCTGAGCCATTGTTGTCTTCAGAGTCTTGAGTAAACTGAACCATCCTGGAAACTTTGCGAAGAAATGGATCTAATTGAAAAAATATTGTGCGTTTGGACCAGCTTTCTCAGTTTTCACGATTCATGAAGGTAGCAGCCTTTTTTCCCAAACTTCATATGCTATGTTTCCAGTGAAATAAGCAAAATTCTGAAATAATTCCATTGTAGGCAGAATAGATTTTTTTTTTTTTTTTAAATTCATCTACTCAGAGAAATGTTGTTTATTTTAATAAGCAGAGTCTTCTAGCCACTGAAGTATCAAACTTAGGCTGTGATAATCATTCAACAGCCTTTTCCCCCTCCCCAATTTGCATGCTGTATGATTCTTTCAAGTGCTTGTAGTACCTATTATTGTGACTGCAAAATATTTTTATTCTTTCTGTATCTGTTGTTGCATTGACCTCCTGTATTATCTGTGTTCGTTCCTTTTTTCTGTGAGAAAAAAAAATACTCAGTTCTCTAATTTCAGTATAGCACCAGCCTAAAGTAGTGGATTTTCTGCTTACTGAAGTAAGGCTAAAAGCTGATGAGAGAAGTCTTTAAAATCCTATTTTAGCCTGAGTACTAAAATTATGTGCTCGAAAGGAAGTGAATAGGTATCTTTTACTGATGACAACCAGGACAGATGGAATTCACTTTCTAGGCTAACCTAGTTTTTCAGGTTGCTCTCAAAAAAACACTGCACTTGCAACCATTCAAAGATACTACTGACCAAATCCATGGAAAGGAAATTATTTGTATAAAAGGCACAACAGTAAAGGACTGTTAGAAAAAATAATGCTATTGAGGTTTTCTATTTTTTCCCTTAATTTTATTTCATTTACTGCAGAAACCTGCCCTATTGGAACCTTAAGAACATCTCTAGACTGTCCTGGGCTCTTGAGTATCTTATTTAAATTTTAAACAGGTGGTGGAGGGAGAGGAGCGATGCTTCCTATATAAATTGCAGAATGAGGTGGAGGAATTTGCTGTTTCTGGTTTAATATCTGCTTTGAAAACCTGTATGTTTTAATTTCCAAGCATTTTAAAGTTCCATTGGCTTACTTAATATCCAGTACCGATGCTTTGATGTATTCGTAGAGTACCTGATGCTTGTATATACCTGTTACCACGAGCACTGGGTGACTGGTAACTCCTATTTCTCACCTTGAGAGCAGACTGGTAATTGTCAGAACTTCTCATTTGCATGTTCCTATTTCCAGTCAGGACATACCTAATCAAGATTTTTTTGTGTTTAAGTTACATACTCCCACATTTCTGAAGATCTGGGTACAGTTAGCATTGCACAAAATGCATTTTTTGGTTTTTTTCAAGAGACACTGCCTTTTCTTTCTGGAAAAGGATGGGTACTGTTTAGACTCTGAGTTATACCGTGTGTCTTTCTCGTCATTAGTAGGAGCTGGAAGAATGCTATTAGTGTCTCTGTACTTACATACTTACTGCCTTTGACCTTTTCTAAGGCTGGTAATATTGTTCCAAAAATCCATCAAGACTGGTCTTCAGGAAAGCTTGAAATCACGCACCTAATTCCTGAAGTGTCTTGCGTGAGCAATAAAGCTAGGCTATTGAGTGTTTTCAGGAAAGATCCAGCCTGGAAAAGCACATCTCTGTCTACACATCTTCTCATTGTCTTCTGACAATCGTTGGTGGATCTGCTTGATTTCTACCCCACCCTACTGTATGTGGTCCTTATCTTCAAGTTGTTCACAGAAATGCTGGACAATTGTGCTGCCAGACCTCCATCAGATGATTTTTAGTATGTGTTACCTAGAAGATGGGATCTTGAGCGGATTGCTTTGATGGTCAGGAGAATTAAGAGCCTGATTGTCTGGGCCTGGTTGTGGATTCACAAGAAAGTTCTTATGTGTCTGTTTGTGGAGAGCTCATTTATTACCAATATTAGTAATTCCCTTTTGGATGTACATTACGACTGTTCCCTGAAACACAGGCGTGCTATTCTGCTGCTTCCCCATGACCTTTCCAAGCCGGTGCTTCCTTGGAAGATTTGGTACTTCTGTCTCAGTGTTACGTTGAGGAAGGCAAAATAGTGACTGACTGACACCCAAACTGACTTTGCAACAGTCGTGACACAGTTCTGGAGAGAGGAGTATGCTTTTGTGTAACGTGCTTTTCTTACCAGTAGGCTGAGAGAAATTATACCTTGAAAGATAGATTTCTGGTGCATATGTTTTACATTTAGCTGACCACAGATTATAGTTTGGGAGGCTGAAGAGCTCATCTGAGCTGAAGAATTATGCAGTGTCTCTAAAGCATATGAGGAATCTCTGCCTTGGCATTTGCAAGCTCAGTGCTGCTCAAAGGATCTTCCTTACCTTAAAGCAGGGATTGCGTGAACACCCTCTCTTGCTCAGCGTGGCCGTAGTGTCTCTATGCAAGTAAACCAAGCAAGGGTCTAAGAACATCTTTCCTAAATTGGGTTGCTTCTCTGTATACTGGACAAATTTGAACATTCCCATTCCAGGTAAAGAATCAATAACATAAAATCTCTTTTAAAGCTTAACTGTTTAGTTGATAGCATGTTTGGAAGAGCAAACTGCCCCCCCCAAAAAAAAAATCCACACCCCAAGGACTGAGAGGAAAAGGACAGGGGATTGTTTACAGGCATAAACAACATCCATGTTTCCACTGGCAGTTTAAGTAACTTAGCTGTTAAACTTACTAATGAATATAGAAAGGTGAAAAGGCCGGGACTGCTGGTAAAATCACATTCTCTCTTTTGACCTCTTGAAAGAAAGGTTTAGTAGACACAATTTTGTTTCAATCAAAAGACAGTCCCCCCATGCTGTGCCTTAACCCCAGTGAGGAGCTCTGGCACGCTTACATGTGTATAGGGCCCGTAAGGTAAACTTACCCAGGACTCTGAAGTAAATGGGCAGAGGGGGAGGCAGAACAGAAGAAAAGAAAGCCAAACAAAACCAAAAACCCCAAACATGTGAAACCCTTCTTTTTCATTCTCTTTTGAGGGTTAGTAAAAAATCAGATTTTATGTTATTTAAATAGATAGCTCTATGTTAGTAGTACACAGGCTGCTGGGTCTCCCCTAATCTTGTGAACATAAAATAGCTTTCAGCTGTATCTATTTCACCTCCCATAGGTTGAAAAAAGGGAGGATTTCTATTAAAATAAAATATTTTTATTTTAAAAAGGTTTTTCCACTGGTTGATCTGTGTTTATGTTCTATGAGAACTTGTTATTGCTGACATTTGCCTGTGTGAATATTTTATGTGGGCATTGTACAGTGGCTAACACTTGACTTTGCTTTCCTGTAGTTGGTATGTTTTATGTCTTACCCTGAAATAGTTATTTTTTCCAGGATAGGAGAAGGAACAGCACTGTCGATGGGTGCTGCAGCAACTGGCTTTCCTGTGAGGCTACGGGGGGTTGTAAGAGCTGAGTGTAATCCCTGTAGCTGCTTTGCTGTTCCCAGCCTCTGTATTTTTAGGCGGTGGCCCTCTCTAAATTCCATTTAGGCAGTATCACTCAGAGACAGGACATGAAAAAACCTTCTTGCCTAATACTTTTTTTTCCCCCAGACTTCCATTTTCCATACAAGGACCTTTTTTTGTTTGTTTTTGTTTTTGTTTTTTTTAATGGTCAACAAAACACTGAATTTGTGCTAATGCGTATTGTGCCTTTGGTGTTTCAAGATTTTAAGCTGTGGTATTTTTAGAGTGAAGAGGTGGATGAGAGCTTTGTCTCCTGTTCAAATAGAGAGGTTAAGCATATGGTTTCATGAGTTACAGATTTACCATAGGAAGAGGTAGGTAGAACTAGCATTCTCCTAAATATTTGGAAAATTAAATGGCAAAAAGGATGAAGAAATTCTGGGTGGCTGAGTATTTCTATACGAAAATTTAAGCTTCAGAAATGTAAGGAAACTTGCATGTTTGCTAGAGACAATATAAGCCCTGGAAAAAGCAGAAATAAATCTTTGAAGTGTAATTGCAAGGCCGTCTTTTCCCACTTAATTGATATTTAAACATTGGCTAACATGGATCTTTGCCATTTAACTGACATTAACGACCTTGGTTAACTTGGTTTTGAGCTTTTTATTTTATTACACTGGTTTGTTTGTTTTGTGTTAATTTCACTTTAGTGCTTGGTTCCTTGTAAAATACATTTTTTTTCTTTTCAAAAACAAACATAAACCATTCAGAATATCTGTTTTGTTTTAATATTTAGACATTTAAACACATCTTGGGCATAATTGTATATGCATTTTATAGCATGAAAAAGCGAACCATATTGATTGTAAATCCTAAACATCTGCACTGCAAATGAAAACCACACTTTTTTGTGCACCTTGCTTTTTTCCTAAGTTTTTCTTCTCATCATATTGTAAATATTTCATTTTTATTAAGTAATCACTGGTGTTACTTTTGGCTTTTCCCACACCTTTTTTTTTTTTAATTATTATTTTTGTTTTATTCCTTTAAACAGTTTCTCTTTTTGCCCCATCTGTTCTCTGCATCAGTAACTTGTTTGGAATAAACAAAGCCTAAGCTGGGTTTTTGACCTCAAGCCTGTTGCTGCTGCGGTCATGTAGGTGCTGTGAGCGGCGTGTGACAGCCAGGGGGGTTCTGCTGGGAACGAGCGGCCTCCACAGCATCCGTGACCCCCTGTCCGCGAGTTGGGCACACCCTGCCTTCCCACAGCGCATGAGCCTCCCATGGGTCCCCAATTCTGTAGTTACTGAGACTGGACATGTGGTCACCGTCAATACCTGGCACTGTCAGCGCAGCCCTCAGCAGAGGAGAGCAAATGACTGCTGGGAGGTGGTAACTCGTTCATACACCTGTGCTCGGCTTCCCAGGGCTGGGCACTGGAATTTGGTGAGCTGGCTTCTAATTGTCTTTGGAATAGGCAAAGAGAGAAATGCTTTCTGCCCTGAATGCCCTGTACCACCTGTACTGCATTAACATCAATCCAGCTGTTAATGATACTGGCAGCTACCTTTTAGATGCATTAGAGCACTGTTGGCAAAAAGTTTCCCCACACACACGAATCGGTATTCCAGTTTTTCTGTAAAGCAATCCATATGTTTACTTCTCCTGGATTTAACAAGCTTTGAGATGGTCACAGTATTTTAATCAGCTGGGAAGGTGTTCACTGCAAAGGAGAGGATTGCACATAAAGCTTCTTCACATCAGCAGCAATATTCTGCTGCCTCAGGACACCTGGATATGGTGCTCATTGTGCTCTCCAGTGTGAAGATATGTTCCAGAAGTTGTGAAGCAGAAGACCTAAGCACAGCCTTATTTCTTTTCTCTCTGTCCAGTCATTGTCTTGATCCATTGGTAATCTCAACTGCATTGAATTTCTGATCATATATTTGCATTTTCATTCAATCTTTTAGCAACTTTTCTTCATCTAGGGTTTTTAGGGGGTTGGGTTTTTTTTTGATGATCATGTGTATGGATTCTTGTACACAGCTGCAGTTACAACTTAGATTGAGAGAGAGAGAGAACATCAGTGTGTTGCCACTGCTCATTTGTTGTGCAGTTTTGCTTGTGATGGAACATCGGATGAAGTTGACACACAGTGGAACAGCGTTAGACCTGCCTGAAGACAGTTCATTCTCTGCCATTTCTTTTCCTTTCCTCCTTCCTTGTGATCTTCCGCAAGCTTAGTGTATTGAAATGTCGGAAAAGGCTGTTTCGATCTATTTAGACGTTCAAGCAGGAGGACATCATGTTTGGACACGCTGAACTGGCTGTTGCAGCAGAAGAGTGATGGAAACCAGGGACCACTGTAGGCAGGTAGATCAGGTGGGCCTTTTCATAGATTGATTGAGCTCAGTCTTCAAACCGGTTGCTGTACCTGCACCTGCTCTGCTCTGTTGGGATTGCTGCTCCAATATTTGCCCAGACCCATCTCTTCTGTGTTTTTGCTTTTCTTTCTATACATTTGTCTTTGAAGCGGACTGTCTGCAGCCCTCCCCAAGCTAGTGTTTGTCAACATTAGTCAAGCTTCTGTAACAAGTAGGAATTAGAGTGCATCTGGACTTCGGGCATTGTAAGTGATGCAACTGTGTTGGTCCACTTTGGATGTTTGATGTGTCAGTGTGTGAGAGCTACTGTATTTTTTGTTGTTCCTCTGTTCCTGTGTCCACATGAAACGTGTGTGTTCCTCCTCTGAATTTGTTGTCTGTATTTGTTAATGCTGCCGTCAGACTTAACTAGGTCAGTGTGCTACAAATAAACATTGCATGGCATGAAAGGTGGATATACAGATGTCTCCTGCACTTAATATGCCCTCTCCCCTCACAAATCCAAAACACAAATCCCAAACCTTTCCATTTGAAATTATTTGCTTGGCAATATTCATAAATTCCTCCAATATTGTCTGTGTTGTAGAATTTAAAAGTGAATGACTGAGATCTACAGATGACACATTTCTTCAGACACATATCAGAAAATAGGTTTATAAATGACACACAGAATTCATAAATAGATTTATAAAACATGGGATTTAGGCTTAACTGATGAAGTCCCACAAGTGTAAGTGTGGAATCCTAATGATTGTTTACTGTCTTTAACTGATCTTTATCTCGTCTAGAGTTTTGGGTAGGTTTTGTTGGTGTTTTTTGGTTGCTAGTTTTTTAATAAATAAGTTTGTGTGTGGGTTTGGGGTTTGTTTTTGTTTTTAAAATAAAACATTTTTCTGTTGAAAACAACTTTCGGAAGACTTTTTAATATAAATACAGTATTTTGAAATGTTCTTTACTTACAGTTTAGATGCCTCGGGTTTTATTTAAGTCTTGCTTTTGATTTTGAATGTCACAAAGAATTTTGCTGTCTCTGGTCCGAGACTTAGAGTTACAATAAAATATTTACTCATTTATCTTGATTTTATGCTTACTGGAAATCCTTAATGAGAAATAGGGTTTATTTTTCGGGAGGTACCTGGTACATTTTGTATACATTTTCATGTAATTTGCTGATGCAAAGTTGATCTGTCCTTAGAAGTAGGTACTGGCTACTTTTGTTTATGGGGGTGGACACTGCCTGAATAGATTTGTAGTCTTGATTTCCATAAAGTGAAGACAGTTATTTAATTTGATTTTTGGAAAATGCATCATAAAAGAGCTGTCCTCAACATGTACTTATATTAAAGAGCACAAAAATCACTGTGTTTAAATTGCAGTATTTGTTTCTAGCTTTCTTAATTTCTTAATGTTTAATTTTATGCATTAAATATGTTTTTAAGTTAAGGAAGTTGTGAAATTACATTGAAGCTGCATTAACTGGTTTGGGGCTGTGGATCACTGGCAGAAACCAAAAGTACTGATGTAAACATTTCTTGGTTGGTATCAGGTTGATTCTGAGTTCTAGTAGGAATTTACCTATGCAAATATAAATTAAGGTTGATACTGCCTATGGTGCACAAGTGTAAATTGTATAAATAAAATTCTGTGTACTTTGTTTGCTCTAAGCGAGGCAGCTTTTTTGAGGTGCAAAATTTTTTCCCGCACAGTGAAACAGCTTTAAACTTAGGTTGGAATATACTTTCATGTGACACCCCTTTCAAGGAGCAAGAGAGGAGGAAAATTGAGGCTTTTACATACCAGGCTGGCAAATTGTAGCATTTCTTTCTAAATATTGTTCACATTTGTGCTCACAGAAAATGAAGTCAATTGTAGACTCATGAGATATTATACGAGAGAAACTATGTATTTTGATATGTGGTGTCTGGTACAGAGTCCCTAGCAATGAATGCAAAGGCTGCCATTGACTCTGCTGGGCTTTTATCTGGCTGTATAACAATCTGTTAAGAGAGTTTCTTTCTTTCTTAGATAGCAGCAATGTGATTTGCTTTTTTTGTGCTGCTGTGCATAAGTGTAACACGTACTTCAGTGTGGCATAGTCAACAGTAAAGTGTGGTGGTTATTTTTCTGGCAGTAATTAGGTATTTTCCTTTTAAAGGTGATTTTCTATTTCTGTGATTTTTAAGGATTTTTACTTTTCCTGAATATGAATTGCAGCAATAAAAACTGCCAGAGTTTTTGGTCTTGTTGCAACCCTTTGTCTTGGACAAAGTACCATATTATTCTGGAGCAGGCACATGCTTCAGGACTTGCAAGTCAGATGGATGGTACCTGCCTTGTCTGAAACATGGAGGTCCCAGTTTCTGCTAGATCAAGTTGGGGTATGCACCGTTTCCAGTATCTATGAAAAACTAAATTAATTTTAATCAGTCTCTACAGTTTGTAGTGTCTTCTGTCTTTTGTGTGTCTCTTACTACAGTCCTTATATATGCAGTTTTAATGCCATCAGATAAGTTGTTCTGGTGGAAACAAGTGTCCTCTGCTAGAAATCCTACCAACTGCAAACTCAGTAAAAATGAAGCATTTTACTGCAAGTAGCTTCACTGCAGTAAAAACCAGCTCTCCCTTCCAGGGTGACTCGCTCGGTGTTGCTTAACCTGAGCAGCATACCAAGCCGGGTGCATGTATTTTTTAAATGCTTGTTTGCCCCTTTTTGCATATTTTTTACATGCTTTCGTGTTGGCAGGGTGAGCAGAAGGGCCGCGAGGGCTGGACCAGGAGGCTTTTCCAATGGGCCCCCATCTGTCGGGGCTGCGCGCTGATAAAGCCTGTGGCAGCTGGCTCGACTCGCCGCTAATCCCTTCATCCCGACTGCGGATCAGGAGGTGGCCTGTCCCTTCTCAGAGGCCTGTGGACCTCAGAGAGTTGCCGTAGCCCCCAAGCTGTCCCGCCAGAGCTGTCGGCAAGTGTAACCATGGGGCACGGGCAGCCTGAGCGAGAGGCCCATGTCGGAGCTCGAGGACTTTGCGCTGGGGACAAAGCTGGTCCATCTCCCCCCAAAGGACCCGTGCTGCCCTCATCAGCAACATCATGTTCACAGCCCAAGTGCCAGCGATGGGTGGGAGATGGTTATCAACATGTTACTTGGGAAGGAACTGCGAAGTTCTGAAATGTTTTCCTGCACGCCATGCGAGGCAGCGCGCACAGGCTGCCGTTGCTCGCAGCTCCAGATGGCATCGGCGACTGCGAGAGACCACGGCTGTACCTGACCTTTCCTTCTGCTCTTTAGTGTAGGCGTGTTGCTGTTACAAATAATTTATGAGTATAGTGGTTATTTAAAACCGTGTAGTAGGTTGCATTTCCCTCCCCTATCAAGGCTACATAGCTTGTTAACTAACAAAAGCAGCGAGATAATTCCTGCCCTAAAAATTTACAGCCTTTTGTGCACGAAATCTGCTGTTGAGCCTGGAAGGTCTGAGAGGAGGATTGCTGAGAGGGGGAGATGCAGCAGAAGATAAAAAGTTCAGAGATAGAACGAGAATAGAAACATGCCAGGGAGTGTACGCATGGCAAAGCAGCATTAAGGGCTGATATGCAGTAAAATGGGCCAGCAAGATGAGGGATGCGAATCTTAAATCATCTGTTAGAAGTAGTTCTTTCTTTCTGAATATTTTGGGATGCTTGTGAAACATGGGATCACCAAGCACCTGAACAGTAAGAACGGAAGGTGTAGGCAGGGAGTGGTGAACTGGCTTGTCCGCTGTCACGGCTCCCTGGTCAGTAGAAACAGCACATCCTCAGCTGCTGCATCTCTTGCAACTGCATTAGTGGATACATACATAGCTCTGTTATTTATTTGACATCTCAAAAAAGCTAAATCCCAGAAGTCACAAGGTAATTAAACAGCTTGGAAGAAAGTGGTTTTATCCCACAAAAGAAGTGCCTGCAAGTTTAACAGACTCTCCATGTGATGACTGGCATTGGTTGCAGCAAACACCTTTGGGGCAGTCCAGAAGCAAAATGGACACACTGCTACTTGAGTTGATTCCCGAACTGATGGTTGACATGACCGTCAGTGCCTGTGACATGTTAGAAGATTCAGGACACAGCAATTGGAACTGACATGGAGGATACAGCATAACCAAAAGGAAACAAAAACTGCTCAGAGCTCTGTCACAAGCTTTTTACAGCAAAGTTTTGTGGCAGAAAGTTGCAGAGGCTACAAGAAAAGCAATATCATATTCAGAACTACCTTTATTTGAACTGAGAGGTGGCTGGCTCATCTTCACAGATGAATTGCTTTAAAAGCATATTTAGATGAATACAAATACAGTAACAGAGAATAAATGGATTTTGTTCTCCTCTTTTATGATGAGACTGCTCTTCAGAAGGTATATTTTAAATGAATCCCGTTAAAATCCTCAGAAAGGAAGACTCAATTGTACAGAAAACATAAACAGAACAAGCGATGCAAAATCTCAGCACAGAAACGCGGTTAAGAAAACGACATTCACAACTCAGTTGACTGGGCTTCCTGGTTTTGTAGCTGTGCGATGAACCCAGCTCTGGTTTGCTTCAAACATGGAAATCTATCAAAAGTAACTACACTGTAGTCCAGACTTACGTGAACAGTTAAACTCTCAATACCTTAAATACTCTCTGGAAACATGGATAGATTAAACTGAATGTTAGATAAAATCGGATTTGGCATAGTAAATTTATAGACTTTTTAGGCCTGTGCTATTTCTGTGGGATGCTGTTCTGTTTTGAATCTAATTTTAGTTTGGAGAGCTCGTTTGATTTCCTTTTTCACATCCGTATGTGCTCATATGGTGAATTTATAGTCTTTTTACTAGATTTTCATTATGTTAACTCTAATTATTATAGCACTATGGAAGCAGTGCCATAGTTCATACTGAGATACAAGCTCTTGTGTTTAATCAGTAAAAGTATTTTTTGTTTTAGTTAAACATTCTGATATCAGGACTTGGGAGTTCAAAACAGTAATTTTTTGGGGGGTATGTAAATGGATGCAAGAAGGAGGCATGGTAAAGTTGATAACCGAATTTCTTTCTTGATAAATCATTTAGAATTTACTGAAAGTCAAACCTAGCACGTAGATAGAATTAATACGAATATACTCTGCAGATATTTAAAGACGCTATGTGAAAAGTAAAAAAGGTTAAAAAAATATGAAAATAACATCCTAAAAATACATGTGACCCTGTTCCCTTTTAGTGATTTGGTGGCTCCCAGTACCTCTTTTCATACATGTTCATGAGGTCTTTCCCTCTGGGCATGTCCCTTTTCCATATTGGTCATTATCTCCAGTCTTTAAGGCGTAACAGGAATGGTGGCAGCAACTCTGACACTGGTTTTTATTTAGATATCAATGTCAAGGATTACATTTCAAGTGCTCTGTGAGATGCTATGTTCTGCAGAGAGGCCGTTATGAAAAGTGCAGTATTTATACAAATACAGCTTCACAGTTACGTGTTTCTCTAAAACTCCTGGCTACCTTCTCCTTCCTTTAGTTGCCTTCCTGGCTCAGTGATGTTCCTCTCCCCAAGGTGTCCCAAACTCATCCACCTCTCTAGGAGAGATGGCAGAAGATGGGAAGCGGCTCTCCCAGGAGCGCACAGAAGGAGTCACTGGTGGTGAGGTCAGCACTGGTAAGGGATGGACACCAGGAAGCCATGCGAGAAGGGTTCAAGACAAAGGCTGTCAGGGTAGACAAGGGAAGGTGGGAATGTTTGGGGCTTTGGTGAAGCCCAAAGGGGTTCTTGGAGAGAAGGGTTTGAGCAGAGATCCAGCAGCAGAAGTGTGTTTAGAAAAAGCAGAGAGTGAAAATGTAGGTGAGGACATGGAAAGGCATGGTGAAGCACACTCGCTGATCTTGCTGATGAAGGAGAGGTGGGAGATAAGGTGTTTGTTGATGAACTTGTCCAAAATTTTATTTGTTTCCCATGTTGTGGGAGAATAAATTGCTTGTCTGTTGCTGAGGACTTGTGCATGATTGCCTTCTAATATTGGATAATTCTTCTTCACGGTCTCTGGCCTAGCAGATGTTTCTGTGAAACCTCTCCCAGTTGTGCTGCACCAGCACTTGCATCCCAGAGCTTTTACTGACTTGTTTTGTGACCTGCCGTAAACCGGCTGTGTGGCCCAGCAGTGGGCATGCTTGAGCACTGATTCCCACCAAATGTAGTGTGGTGAAGACTGATTTCAATAAGAAAATGACCACGTGTTTGCAGTTTACATCAAGGCAGAAGATAGCACTTGTCACATATTTTTTAGTGGTGGTTTGATGTTCCTGTGTTTGTATGGGTCATTTTTATAGTTAAATTCTGGTTTATGCAATGGACGAGCATTTGTGTTCAGTGCACTTCTGTGCCACCACAGCACTCTCCTTCTGGCCTTACAGTCACTCATTCCTCAGCAGTATATGAAAAAAAAAAAAGTATAATCAGTTTTTCATTGCCATGAAGAAGTAGGTGCAGGGAAATAAAACGTAATCGCATCATTTGGTGGGCAGGGTTTGACCTGAGCTTAAAGGCTTAAATCACTAGAAAACCCTACCTATTGCTGTGTGTGTTTGGTTTTTAATTAAAAGCATATGAATGGAAGATGTATCCTGTCCTGCTGCATAATTAACAAAATGCATTTAACCTGAAATATAATAGACAACACAAATGCATGAACAAAAGCAGAAACAGCACGTCTTACAAGGAAGTCACCCAAGATTTGTGGTCTTTATTGATATTTAGGAGGAAACTGATGCAGTAGAAATAGATCCGGTTTTCAGCCTCAGGCTGAAGCACAGATCTTTTCACCATTCACAACTTATTAGGAGGATCCATTTTTGTCTGCAGCATGCCTTTGAGTAAGGAGGAGAAACAGAGTATCATTTTTATATTACTTTTTAAAAATTCTCTGTAGACATATGGGCAGCCATATTCCGTTCTGGGGGTAGTATTTTAATTCATGTTGTATGTTTTTAGGCTTGCTTAAAATGTCTTCTTAGCTTGTCTTTCTTCATGCCTTTTTCTCTGCTGCCTTCTTACTCTTCCACCTGCCCTCCCACCCCTAACAAAAAGGGAAAAAGAAGAGAGAAAAGGAGAAACCAAGGAAACATAGTTAATTTGCTAATGCTTGTACATTCACGCTGAAATGTACATTATTACAAGGTCAGCAACACACACAGGCACACTTCTTGATGATGGAATAGCGCTGTGCCTGGGACAGGTGAGGAACCTTCAAACTGATATCACAGAAGATCATACAAGATCTGTTACTTGGCTCTGCAGGTGGCCCATTGCGTTATCTCACTGCAAACAGGGACCTTCTTGCATTTGGTTCGCTGACTGGAAGTACTTAGGAACTTTTTCTCACTTCCAGCCTATGTGCAGTTGTTGCTGGGAGTTTTTACCCATTTCTGCTTATTTAGCTGTCTTTCCTGTCATGTTTATCTTCCGATAGTTTCAATTTGGGTAGTTTATTTTACCGTAACTTTTTTTTTAATAGGAATGCTTCACCTGTAACTAGTGGTGTACATAAAATAAAACAGTCTAATTTTTCTGCAGATTAGGAGTAGCGCTCTCTACAGTCATAGCTTCAGAAACCATTCATAACACAACATCCAGTATTTCAGAACTGGGCAACTTCTGACATCCTTTTCGATGTCCTTGATTATTATGTTGTTTTCTATAGCATCTGATTTCCAGAATGTTAAAATTTATTATACCTTTGGAAGTGATGTGGATTGCATGTGTATAAATACATTTTTATATATAATCTTATATCTTCCCCTGCAGTGATACTGTTTAGTAAGTGCTGACCAACATTACCACTAGAGACCTGAGTTTTTTGAGGAGCACATGCAATGTCAGAATCATGGCTCCAGCACACCATTACCAGAAGTTATTCTGTATGTGTTGTTGCCCCAAAACGTTTTTACCTCCTAAGGTTATTTCGTTAGAGTTACTTCATATACGTAGTAAATACCTTTGTGATGCTAGGTTGCCCTACAGATAATTGTCATGCACTACAAATTGTGTGAGATACCTATACCAGCTGTTTCATGGAAGTGAAGAGGAATAGCAGATTTAAATTTGTTCTGTGTTTAAGAAAACTAAGCATTGTAATTCACAAGGTCAAGTTCAGGATGGTGATCCTGGCTGCTATGATTCTTGGCTTTTGAGGTAAAAGGCTGGTTCACATCTTTTGATCTTGAGGTTTCTGGTTTCATACAGCTATGAGAAGATCCCACAGATGCTTTGTCTTAGGATGGGCAAGACCATTTCTAATTGCAAATTGTCCCTTTGTCTACTACAGTGAGCACCTTAACAAAGCTGTTCCTTCTCAGGGGAATTCACTATCTTCTTCACTTTATCTGAACAACTGCTTGGTGAAAGAATCTTAGTCTTTGTGTAGCAGCATTTTATGCCTTAAGAGCTGGAGGTATAAAGATGAATGCCGAAAAGCTACAGGTTAGCTCTGTCCAGGCTTTAAAGGTCATTGTAGTGAATCTGGATTCAGTGGCTCAAAGGTCTTTGTGCAGCAGCGTAGGTTTTAGACCATGTGCTGTTTGTCTTGGCGTCCTGATTTTTTTTTCCCCCAATCAATATGGTTCTGTTCAGCCCTTCTAAACCATGTAGCTTCATAAACAGACACAAAACCTAAAATCCTAGGTTTAGACTGTTTCCTGATTTGTGAGGAATGGTTGGTTCCTTTAGCAAAATAAGCTACAGTATCTTTATCTATCGTTCCATCAATTGCACTTAAATCTGCTTTCACTCTTGACTCATGAGGTCATCAACTAAGTGTCTGAGACATCTCAGTTTGTGGACAAATGGTTCACATCCCAGCAAGGAAATATGTTCTTCAGGGCTGGACAGCCCTGACACTGGAAACCCTTCCTCTCTGGCTGGCTGAGATTTGTTGTGAAAGGTACTTCATTTTTAATGAGAGCGCACATTTTGGCTGCGAGCACAGAGGGCTGAGGGAGCAGAATTTTCTTACCCCTGCCTGTGATGACAGGATCAAGTGAAAGGGACAGGCATTTCTAGCTTATTTTTTAAAATTGTCTTGGTGGTGTGGTGATGGATAAACCAACCTCCAGGTACTCTTTTTCAGTTCTCTTTGGCCTGACCTTCAGTCCACAAGAACCTGTTGCTTCTTTCACCTTACTGTGAAGGTGGCATTCCTTTTGCAATCACCTTTTCCAGGAAGGTGGAAGAAATCCAGGCCCTTATTGCTGATCCTTCCCAGACAGTGCTCTGTCTGGACAGGGTGCTCCCGTGCCCTGTTTGGAGCTTATCTGAAAGGTGGCTTTTTAATTCCTCTTAAACCTAGCTGTCAACCTGCCTGTTTTTAGCCAACCCACTTGCTTGCATTGCATTCATGTTTTGCATTCCCCTTCCTCTCTCCTCCTGAAAGTCTTTTTGAAGCTCCTGTCTTTGGGGTAGTGCAGTCAGACTGAAAACTGGCGTGGCACGGAGCACACTCTGGTTTACATGCATGGAAGACCAGGGAGGACCATGCTGGTGTGACAGATACTGGTACAGGGTATCCGAGTGACAGTGTCTATCTGTATCTGCCACAGCAAGCATACCTGTGAGCTGTGGATATCAAAGAACTGAGGTTACAATAGATAACCTTTCTTTTCCTCATTTCCATTATCTTCAGTGAAGTTTTTTCTGCATTTTAAGTTCAGGGAAATCTGTCATCAGTTGTTGGAATATCTGGCTGATTTTAAAACAAAGTTCTCTCCTGTTCAGAAACACACTGTCCCATTTACTCCAACATGCCTAGCCATGTTTTTAAGCTTCACTCATGTTCTTCTCAATGAAAATGTCACACTTCCTTTTCTAGCGAACTTGTGAAACTAGTCAAACTAGACTGACACAGCAGCATAATACTACACTCGCTACTTCTTTAGCTTTGTAGACAAAATGCAACCCTAACAATGCCTGTGTCTGGCTCAGGGTAGATTAAAGCGTGTGCTTTCTTGTAGGATAAATCATGTGGAAATCTAACTCACCTTGATGTGTCCTCTCTGTCTTTTTCTTTCTCTTTTCTTCCCTCCCTCTCTTCTTTTTTTTCCCACTGCCCCTCATATCTTTTAAAAATAGTGGAGACAAGTTCAAAGAGATGAGGCTGTCTTTGCCATGTGGAGTGAATGAGTGATAGCTCTGGGGATGAAGAGAGAAAAACACAGCTCAAGTATTGATGTTGCGATGGCAGCTTTCTCATCTCTGGGTTTTTGAGCCTGCAAAAGGTGGGAGGAGATAGCCCATTTCAGGAAGAAAAATCCTAGTATGAGTCACTGGAGACCCAGTGTACTCTGGAGTAGTTTAGGATCTTCAGTTTTGTTGCATTCTTACTAATGGTATTTACACAGTTTTCCTTTCTGACTGCTTAAGGCAGGAAGGTGAAGGTCAGAGGAGCCATTATCATCTGCAGCCCCCTCATTTCCCATTTATATGATAGAGCAGAGCAATTCCTGGATTCTAAAAGCTGATACTAACCCATTCTCAACAATACATATTGAATTTCTTGGTAATCTGTCTTAATGTCTTCCACTCTTTCCAAGATATGTATTTAATGTACCTTCATGTTTCCCTTTGTCCTCTCCACCCAGTGATAACATACCTTACATGCACATTTCTGTAACATGGCAATACGTTAGAAATAAGTATTAGTGATGCAATGATAAAAGGCTGATATGACCCTTTTAATTATAAATATCCTTTGTAAGCTTAAATATTTAGGAATGTAAAAAATTGCTTGCTTAGCTGAATTATAAGCGTAGAGATTAATGTTTATAATAATATAAAAATGGTGGAGGGGAAGGAGCAATGTGCAGTTAGGACAACAGACTCCAGAACAGGTTTGCAAGTAGAACAGTAACTTCTCGCATGTGGTGATCAAGTGGTGATGGCAGTGATACGACTTACTTTTAGTTGCCTGATTCACAAACTGAAGAACGACCATGAAAAATGTCTACTAGGATTATGAAGCCTACTGCAGACATCCCTTGCGGATAAAAAAGAAAAAAGTTAGCTTTTTGGCTAATGCCAGACTGCTTAAAAAACAAAGCCAATTCAAAAGGATGCGCAGGTGGGAAGTGTATTGAATGGCAAAAATGGTATATTTATGTATTTAAAGTAAATGCAAATAAATATTTCAGCGTAATAGTAAATTCAGAATATTTCAAGTTTTCAATCTTGTGTTTTAGTTTATTAGAATTTATAAAAGCCAAATAGTGTTTCTTGCCGTTTGTTCCACGTTCCCAGGGCTGGCTTGTTTATCCCCAGGAAGAGGTGGGAGTGTCTCTTGGGATGCTGGCCTCATGGTCTGATTCTGGGAACAAATTCATCTAGCTTAGCACTCTGAAATTAACAGTTACTGGTTGGTAGTTATGGAAATCTGTTTAGGTGAAGATATACCACAGAATCTGTATAAATTTAATTTGGAAATTGTTATGGGCAGGCGTAATAGCGCTAATGTTCAGTGTGTCTGACATTTCCTACTGTAAGAGCTTGTTTTAAGTTGCTTACATATAGTTTTCAAAATTTTTGAAAATTTCACAAGAACAGCTCATCTTTTTTTAAGAAAACAGGTCTAAAGAAAAATTATTTTAGACATACAAACACATATACACAAAAAAAACCTCACACAAGGCATCACAACCCCTTCTCTTTAAACGGACCTTGCAGTCCCATTGTTTTTAGCAGAAACTTAAAACTGAACTGCTGCTACACTTGTCATGCAGGGTAGGTCACTTACATTGCCGTGAATCCACCCCCGTTACCCACACCTGGAAGATCCGAGTCCATAAAGATGCCCGCTGCCTGGTCCGGGAGTGGAGCTAAATTCCTCCAAGAGCCTTTCCACATCACGCTCTTGGCTGTGGCAGCAGCTGCACCCAGTGATGGAGAAAGGCTGCTCTGGAAGCAGAGGGGAGGCCCAACACCTGGGCTGAGGATGGGCAAAACACTTTGTGAGGGTGAGAAATTAGGATGTTTGGCTGGAGGAAAGGGCAGAATGGGGACAAATTAAACAGAGGTCGGATGACGAGCCATGGGGAGGCTGGAGCTGCTCCCTGGTAGGGCAGGAGTGAGTGCTGGAGGGGATGCAGAGCCTGGACACGGAGGAAGAGGAGGGGTGAAGGCAGGGGGAACACGGTGCCTGGGGAGGGTGTACTGCAGGGGGAGCAGAGGCAAGGAGCTGTGGAGATGAACATTCTGAGGACAGGAGAGTGAAACCTCTAGATCTGCTGTGAGAGTAAGACCAAGAGCTTCACACAGGAAAGGCAGCAGGGACTAGGACATGAACAAGTGGGAGGTGACAGGGAAAGAGGACCACATCTGAGTTGGTATCGGCAACCTCGATTTTCACTTCTTAACTTTTGATCCTGTTTTTGTGACCTAATATAATGTTTCATCATACAGGGCTCTGTGCATAGGGGTATTAAAAATACCTGACCTTGGAAGAACGTAGAATATCTGTACTGTATGAGCATTTGTAAAAACACAGCCTGTATTTCATGAAGTACATACTTCAACCTCCGTGACCTCCAGTGCTCATATTCCAAACAATCATGACATATCTTGAGATTTGTGTGGTTTTTTTTTTTTAGAGGGAAGGATTCATTGAAATAAGCTGACTGCGATCTGAAGCAAATAAATATAAAATTTTCCCTCAGGAGAACTGCACATCATTTTTATATTGCAAAACTTCAGTTTTGGTTGGCTGTTTCTATGAAGTGCTTGTAAACTGACGTAGAGGCTTAAGACAAACCAGGTTACCAAAAGACTCTTTGAAGGTGGGAAAGCTGCGTGTTCAACGTGATTACTGGACATACTGGTTATGTTTTCAAAGCTAACTTTGAAAACATGGTATCTTCCTTGATAGCATGCTCTTCCAGCTTTCAGTATGGCTTTGGCATATAAAGAAATCTTTTGTAAATGAGGTAGGATTTTGTGCAAGCTTTTTTCCCTTCCAGATGGTAATATAGCTCCTTTCACTTCTTAATAAAAACTTTAAATATCTTAAATATTCTACTGATAGGCTGTTATTCATAGTGGGAGCCAAATTAATCTGTGCTCCCGAAAGCTCATTTGAAGCAAATGCTTCTATCAGGAATGAATTTGGGCTCAAGGGTTAAATGCTGCCTCTGTTAACACCTGTTATATAGAGCAAAGCGAGAAAACTTGATCGGTTTCAACTACAGCCTTTTATATAGGAAGAAATTCTGCCTTTTTACAGATTTTTTTTTTTGTTTTTTGTTTTTTTTAACCTTTCAAGTACTGACTTTAAAGGGGATATCTAAATGTGTCTCTGTGGAGACTTAAAACAGCCTTCGTGGAAGTGTTTTGAGCACGGCTAATAACAATGGTTTCTGGCATTGCAAAATGGGATCTGACCAATTTGAGTAAAATAGTGACACTAAACCCAAAAGCTTGCTTTTGAAATGGTGTTTGAGTTTGAGCTGTGTTAAAGTGATGTTTTAAGAAACAGTTTTGCACCTCACTGGAAATGACAGACAGCTGCTAGACGAGGTAATGATCTGTCTTCATGTTTGATGCCTTCTTTTATCAGTCGAAGGCTTTTCACTGAGTCAGATCTATTGATGAGCATTAGTTTATTTCTCAGGAAGCCTGCTTTGCATTGAAATGTCATGGGCTTGAGATACTAAATGCATGCCAAGGAAGAGCCTGAACTCTGTCTAATGCTGCCCAGTAAATTACATGTTTGCTGAGTATTTAGCAAGGGTAATAGCTTTGCAGCCACCCCCAAATGTTAAACGAGGTCATTTTTTTATCTTGTGAACAAATACTGGGGGAGAAAATAATGGGGTCATAGGGAAGATACCCTGAGCTTTGCTTTGCTTTAAGAGTTTATGGAGTTACAATCTTGAGTCAGACTCCAGGAAGTTTGGGGTAAAACCTCTGCTTCACAGTAACTAGTGTGTCTATATTCAAAATAATGATAATGGGAGAGTGGGAGGAGAAAGAAGATCTACATCATTACTATTAATGAAACTAACCTCTTAAAAAAAATAATGAACACACAGAAGCAACTTGGGGAGACAGGAATTTGGTTGAATGCAAAGTTTTAATCTAAAATACTAGGGGGCTTGTTTTGTTTTCCCTGTTTTGCTTGCAGGGTTCCAGGTGCAACACTCTAAGTATATATGGTCACTTTGAAAGCAGAAGCTTAAATATAAAGCTGCTCAGTAATTATGCTAACTACATTGATGGGGGTTAGCAGAAAGCTAATTGTAACCTTGGGGAGGAGGAAAATAGTCTGGATATACTGAACAGGATTTTTAACAATCCTTTTATATTAGTTTTAACTTTTTCAAAAATATATTGAAAATCTAGAATTTTCCTAAAAGTTGCTGGAAATGTAAGAAAGACTGGTATGTCAATATTGATATTCAGTGATTTAATCTGATGCTTAATCTTTATTGTAGTTCTTGTGTATTTTCCAGACAGTTTGCCCCCTTTATTCCCCTTCTGTGTTTTCTCTAGCTTCTTTTTCCAGAAAAGTTTTAATATTTCACCATACCATGATAAACAGTAATAGATTGGGTCAGTGCCTAATATCTATTTTCTGTACTACCTGTAAATAAGAAACTAACAGTCTTCCAACATTTTTGTTGCTTTCATGTTATAAACACAGAACATATTGTGTTTAGTTGGTCATTTTAAGAGATTTACTTAAGATACGCTGTAGGTGACATTGATTCCTTAAGATTTCTGACGCTGTCTGATTCCACCCCCCACTCCTCCAATCCCCAGGATTAGAATTTAGAACAAATTCAGAACACAGGTTCAGGGGGAGTGGGTAGAAGGCAATTTATGGTAAAGCAGTTATTTAAAATAAAATGGCAGTATCCTGTGTATGCAATCGGGTTTTTTATATGTTTGTACAATGTTTTAAGCCATTTCCAAGAAGAATGTTGTATGCTGCACAAATGTGCAGTAATAGCTTTACAAAAAATGTTTGCTTCTGTTTAATACCGAATTTGAAATAATGAAGGACGTAGTGTTATTAGGCCCAGAGATAACATCATCTGATGAAACATGGCCATTAATTTCAAAGAGAAGATGTGATCAAAATAGGGGAGAAACAGGGAGGGGAGAACATCTCATGATGATTCTTGAAAGAAGATGCATCCCATTCTGTGCATCTGTGGAGAAAAATGAACTGCGAGCGCTGAAATTTGCTAAAAGTTTTAAAGTAGAGCTAATGTGTGGCATGCCTTGGCAAGCTGTATCTTGCCAATTTTTCTTCATCCCCTCAAGCATATGCCTTGCTTGCATAACCAGTTTTTTAGCCACATGGATTCACTGTTCCACGCTGCATGGAGGCTGTGCAGATTTATCGCTAATACTAAAAGAACATTCATGTTAAGTTGTTTTGAATAGCAAATTCGATCTAAAAAAAAATTCTGGATATTACTTAAAAAAAAAATAGCGATCTGGTGAGCAGTGTGGATATGTCACTGCGTGTGTCACCCATCTCTGCCAGATTCATCAGCTCTGCACTCTCACAAAGAGAGATGTTTCCATTGTGGTGAAACTCCCTCCACATCTCAAACTACCCCTAAATGGTCTTTAGCTTGACCAGATTACTAAAGGCCATATGGCCCTATAACATTTTGTTAATGTTCTTCCAAATCTCAGTAAAAGCCTTTCTTTCCAGCAATACTAGTGTCTTGCCTGAATAAAATTAAATTTTAGTTCCTTGAAAGAAAATGTTATCAGCCTTCCTAGCAGCTGTGAGAATTGTGCTATGCTGATTAGATGTGACACATAGAAGAAAAACTGCTCTAGCGAGTGGTATTTGTCATTCAATGGGTGACACTCTTCTGTCTCAACCCGTGCTGAGGCAATGCCCCAGCAGTCTGTCAGGGGACGGGACACCTTTTGCTGGCCCTGTTCAGATGGGATGTAAAACCAAAGTCCTGGCCACTTGTAGTCATGACAGGTTCCACAGTAAACCAAAACAGAAGAGAGGAGGTTGCCCCCACTTCCCAGATTTATTTATCGATGAATAAATGCGATGGGAAATCCCCATGACAGGTAGGTCTGGTTCTCTTTTTTCCTTCTGCACATTGTACACATTACTGTGTGCTGCTGGACTCCAGACAAAGGGGTTACCACACCAGGAGACTGGTAGGTAGCGATGCTGCTGAGCAGTGTCTTGATAGTAGGCTGAAAATCCTTTCTCATGTACTTACTTTAAAATTGCTAATTGACTTTGCATGAACTTTAAAATTTTTGGACTGTTATATGGAGTGCCACAAAACAGTTTTGTCTTTGTTTTTTTTTGACTGGAAAATGTTAAGTGTTAGAATGCTTACTAGATATTTGGAAACTGTGTACTAAGTAGAGTCGGTAGTATTTGCACAATGGCAAAAGACAGATGAATTATGTATTTTGTAGGAAGCTATTAATATCCCTTGGGAATACCATGTGCAAACATGAACACTTCTAAAAATTAAGCAAAATGTACATACCATAAGTCAAGAAGGGAAGGCTAGTACGAGTTAAAAACATGTATAGTGGCAAAAAGATTCTTACAGAAGATAACATTCTCACATATTACAATATTTGACTATCTCAAAGATTAAAGCTTATTTTGTATTCTTTACTATAGAGCACATGTGACTTACAGTAAATATAACTCTGTAAAAGTCTCTTTAGAAATGCAGTTTAGTGGTGTCTCAAAGAATTCATCAGACTTGTACTTGAATTTCCAAGGACCTTATTCCTTTTTCTCCCACAATTTGATGCTGCTAAGCTTTTTCTGTAAGGGAGAATGAGTGGACTCTTTATCCCAAACCCATTGGTGTTTTTTTGAGTTAGGCTTGAATCTGGCAAACAACACAAAGGGCACTTGCTGAGCTGAAATTTTTTTTTTTTTTTCTTTGAAGTATATTATTGCAGAGGAGTAACTGTAGCTAGTAATGAAAAACTGAACATTAAAACAGAGAGTAAGCCATAGCGAGTGATCTCCTCTTGAGCTCTGGTTCCATAGTCATGGAGGTTTTTCAGACTTACTTCTTACGTACCTTCTGAAAGATGTTATAATAAAATGGTCAAATTTTGCAAACTGGACTATAAGGGATGCATGGAAAGCGAGAACAAATGAAGGGGGAGGAGAGGGAAAAGAAGAGAGAGAAGGTAAATTATGTTTCATGTGAACCAAACCTGACAGTTAGATCTGGGCATGAGTAGCTCCATTTAAGTTGTTGGTGTTTATTAAAATCTAAAAAGGGAAAACAAGCAAAGTATGTTGTCTTTCTTCTTCCACCTGCAGACACACTTGCCACCCGAGTCTAATACTATGGTCACAGGATCAGATGCTTCATAGTAGGCGACTGAATAAAAGCATGGTTGTTCTTCCCAGTTCAAATTGAAGTCCTAAATTGCTGTCTAATTCGGAACAACATGTATGCAGTACCCACCCTCTTGTCCATCAGAATAACCATGTATTTGAGATGCAGCCAAGCTTCCCATCAGTTTAGTTAAAGCAGCTTGTGCAAATTTATCTAAACCAAGGGTGTGTATAAACGTGTGCATGTGTGAAAATGAAAATCTTTTCTCTGAGCAGCTAATCCTCAGTGTAGGGGACTAGGCACGGTTTCTGTTGTTATTTCTCTGAAAAATAATCAGTGGTGTTTCCCTATAGGCCATTTTCCAAATGCTGAGAAAGAAAGGAAACATCATATTCCTTTCCCTGCTGTCTCTTCTTTTCCAGTATTTTGTTATTGCTTCTTCTGTTGTTAACAAGTACAAATAACAATGTTACATTATTTGGCTGCCGTGGCTTTTTAGGAAATCTGCAAGTTATGAATAATCTCTGTTCTTGAGAATTAAAAAACTAAACAACAGGAAAAAAAAATCCAAACCCCAAACAAGCAAACAAAACATGCAGCTTGGTTATCTGTTAATTGCTCTGTTTTTTCTAGGGCCTGAGGAAGGCCCCAAGGCTAACATGCCACTTAGGAGCTAACTTTCTACTTGCTATATGTGTCTTAGAAGCCTGTCTCCCTATTCTCTTTTCATTTTATTGCCTATTTGCTGATACAACATAATTATTGAGTTGACTTCTTTGGGGGCTGTTGTGTGGGAGATAGCAAGGTGAGAAACTTTTCTGTTAGTTTTTAAGTTCCTGGAGCAATGAATTAAGCTTTCCAAAAGACTGATAAAGGACAAATAAGCTTTTCTTTCCACCCCCTGTCTCTGTGATTTTTGGAACAGGGAGGCTTTGGAAGCCAAGGCATAGCAAGACACTGATTTACCATTGGTTCCTTCACGTAGATAGACAAAACTGGAGTTTAGAACGGAGCTCTCTCCTGAGCCCTCTGCCCAGCAAACAATGTGTGTTACTGTGACTGGTTCCATAGAAGTCTGTCTGTTGCAGCTGTAGGTAGAAGTCAAGGTCAATACTAGTACCATTTAGCCCTAAAGAATGTATTTAATTATTGCTGTACAACCAAATATGTAGAATAGGGCAGGCTTTCAGACACAGAGATTGTCTGAATATTAAACTATAAGGGAAATGTTGTTCTTTGGCGCTTTGGGAAGAGTACTTATAAAATTCAGAAGGGAGTTACTTCCAGCAAGTTTTCATTTATTAATTGTATATATTTACAGCCCGCATATCCTGGTTATGGTATTAATTCCAAAGGCAAACAGAGCCATCCAATAGCCTGTCATTTTGCACAAAATATAAATAATTTGTCCTGTTTGTGATATAACTTTTAACATATCCCTGTTTATGGGAATATATATTTTCTAACAAACGTAGCTAAAAACTGACTATGAATGAGTTGCAGTCTTCTCTTAACCTTTTCTGTGTATTCTTTCTCTTATCAATGGACTGCCTAACTAGATGCTGGGTACTGGTCACTTGCATGCACCAGCTGGAGAGTGTGTGTGAAATGAAAATTGAGATGATGATGATTTGAAGCAAACATGATCATTAGCAGAACTTTCCCTCCTTATTTTACTCTTCTTTTAGATGCTTGTGTGAAAGCAGAGGTGGAAAAAATGAAGTTTTCTTCACACTTTGCTCACTGAAACACTGTAACTGTGCAAGTACCATTGGGTCAGGGGGAGAAGGGGGAAGAGAGAGAGTGTGTATCTGTGTGTACAGACACGTACAGAACTGGACAAGAAAGATGGAAAATTCCTTATCACATGTCACAAAGCTGTGTTCCATTGCTTTAATACATACCAAAGCATGAAAGCAATGCAGGTATTAAGAGATGTAATAATATTAAAGCTTTGCATCTCATTTTGAAAATAACCATTTATTTTAAACATAACAGCTTTTGTGAATAATTGTGAAAATCAAGTTTTCCTGTCTTTATCACTGGATTATATGATTTGGGGTCTTTTTGATTAATTGGAAACATGCTTTTTCCCGTATTATGCAAACAAAATCTGTTTTTACACAGGTTTACATTAAGATCATAGCATAAAAACTACAGAAAGCATGGTGTTTATTTCCTGGGGTTTTTTGTTAAATGCAGCAGATCTAGTGCAGCCATCCTAATTTTTCCTTCTGCGGAGGTGCAGCGTGGAGCACTGTGTGCTGGGACCTGCACACGCTGCAGGCTACAGCTTGTTGCTGAAGACGGTGCTGTCTCCCTTGTTGAACTCTGGATCTCATTTTGCTCACTTCTGGTTTTGAAATTTTGCTGGTGTGATGGGTAGGTTTGGATGGTTGTTCAGTAAGGTAACATGGATCTACACAGTTGGTACTGAGAGATGCAACACAACTCTGAACTCTTGAAAAGGGGAAGATTGTACATCACCTTAATTGAGGTCTTTTGAGAAGAACTACAAATATATTTTACCAATAACCTGACATTTGCTATCATTTGTGTTCTGATTGAGCTCAGAATTTGCATTGAAACATGGGTGCAGCGAGGCAAGGGAACAAAATCCAGGCAGGCCAAATGGAGTTAATTCCTGTAATTGAGACTCAAAGAGCCTTGTATTGGGAACATTAGTGTCAGCTGCCTTTTGTGAAGACAAGTAAATTACATGCTCTGTAGAACAGAGATGATTTTCCACTGAAAGGTAGTTTGTGAGATCCAAAGCCAAATTTAATGTTAATCTCCCTCACCTTTGTAGTCATCACCCTTCCTTGCCTAAAATACCCTCCAACTCATGAAGTGCTTTGAACCGTAGTTTTTGTTAGAGAAATGCATTAAGAAATTATTTTTAAATGTGTATATATAGACACACACACAGATGTTAATGCTTTGGAGGTGAGAAGACCTGATAGCTCTGAGCTGTTGTAGTTGGATTTGAATTAACACCATTTCCATAGTAGATTGTCTTGTACTTAACTCATCTTTTGAAGAGCTTGTCTTCATTATTAGCTGAAGAAGTTTGGCTGTGTAGTGCAGTAGTTATTTTACCCCTTTAAAATAGAATTAGGGTAAACTCATTGTCTTGCATTCAGGAAGCCTCCTTCCTTAAAGACAAGCAACACAAGAAAGAGCCAGAGCAAATTTTCTTCCTATTTAATTTGAGCTGTTAAATTTAAAAGTTATTGCAGTTACTCTTGATAAAAGTATAACTGAGATGGGGGCAGTGAAGTTCGGTGGTTTTTTTTTAGTATTTGTGAACTGTTTCTAACAACTTCTCCTCTACAGTGTTGCTCCATGGATAGGACTGACAATCCCATGCATTTTTTTTCCTTTTAAGATTATGTTAATGGCTTCAGTTTGTCTGAGAGTATTTTTCTCTGAAAAACATATTTTGTAAAGGAACTAAATACTGACAGTCATTCCAAAACTTTGGTAGTACTTTAAGAGGTATTTACCTTACCCTTGAAATAAGGCTGACTTCAAATTTTGCAAAATAGCATGATTTAAACAAATTGTATTTTGCACTTAGTTGATAGTGCATGTTTAACCAAGGTATTCCCAACAAACATTCTTCCTCTGGTAAGGCAAGTGCGAAGTAGTCAATGTAACAAGTTCTATTAGTTGTTCATTCCTTCTCCTAAAGCAAAACTTAAGATAGTTTTATCTCAAATGCCAAAGTTACTTAACCTTTCAAATGGTGCTTTCCAAGACTGAAAGGCTGGCTTTTCACGAAGAGATTTCACAGACATAGACTTGGTCCAACAAGGAGCATCATCTTCACATACCCCCCAACTTCTTGGCATGTTTTGGGGGCTATGTTAGCTTGTAACAGCAGCACCGAAGTGTCAGAGTGACAGTTCCAGTGTTTGCAATTGTCGCTCCGGCTCAGCTCGGTAATGGAGGCAACTGATGGGTGCAGGAACTGTGCTGAACCTGGAATCCTCTGATTCCCACCTCACGTCTGCACAGGAGCAGGTCCCCTGCTCATAAAAGGTGTGATTTTATGTATGCGTGTGTGTGTGTGTTAATATATCAATGTCAGTATTGGGTGGTTGGCTTATAAGGGACATTCCTGACTGAAGAATATTGGGTGCTTCAGAGCTTGTGTTCGTGTTCTTGCAATCTGGGACCAAGTGTACATGTGCAGAAGTCCTATCTTATGGTGAAGTCCAGTCCCACTCCTGTCTCTTCCAAAGCAAGGTAGCATGCTGAAAGTAAACAAAAAGAGCCAAATTAAGCTGTCGATGTCTTTGCTGCAGAATGTTGCAGGTGCAAAAAAAAGTACATGGATTTATAATAAAGATTGGACAAATCAGTGGAAGAAAACTCTATCAAGTGTTACTTAGTACAAAGATGTGTGACCTCTGATTCAGCAAGTCTTGAATTTCAAATCACTGAAGATTGGGAATGTATCTTAAATGGATGTATATAGCCAGATAAACCACATTTTCAGCTTGGTGGGTGGCTGAAAATGTGAGTGAACCCATATGCAAGCACAGAAAGCCAGAAAATTTTATTTCCTCAGCAGTATCTGCAGAGGAACAAAACAAACATGACCCTGTTTCAGGTTGCTCTGCGCAGGATTCTGGATTACTTGCTTGAGCGGAAAAGAAGTGGGCCTCTGTTAAGTTTGTTCAGGTTGCACTTGCTTTCCTTTTCTGCCTGGAACTCACAAGTAGAGATTTTCTCAGTGCTAATTCACCCCACCCTCTGGAGATCCCATAAGGATACATGCAATCTCTTCACTGGCTGAGGGGTAGGTCCTTCACTTAAATGTCAGTATTGTTGGCCTTACCTTCTGGATTATTAATCTGTTACAGCCAGAGTCCATCTACCCTCTCTGTTATTTTTGCAGAGAAGACTATGATTGTCTTCATGTCATGGCCAAAAGGAAAGGAGAGATCCAGGGCCTTGTGCTAGAACCATAATTAAGTATTTTTCAGGACAAGGTAACTTCTAGGACAAAAGCTAAGTTTTCCCCTATGGGGCCATGTCAGAATTCCATTTGAGCCTCCAAGGCTTATCTGCTCATACTCTGCTTTGAGGGCTTGAGGTTTCCTTGTGTGTCTTACATGTTTTGTGATCAAGACAAGAAGAAAAAGAATATCCAGGGGATTCCCTCAGCTTTCTGGATCTGTGACTAGAAACTCTTAGTGCCTGGTGCTTGCAACACAGAGATTGTCACAATGATGCTGTGAAGGAAAGTGGAAGTTAGGAAGTGCAAGTTAGGAAAGTGGAAGGCATGTGATGACCTGGGCATGCTCCACCATAGCTCAGGCAATGCCAGCAGATTTTCTCTCAAGTTTTTTCCAACATATTACCTAGAGGGTTTTTAAAAATATGTTTACCAAGCTTTGCACGCTCTTGGAGCCTGGCTGATTGATTCTGGTTTTGGGAGAGCAGAGCTTCAATCTCCCACAGACTCTGGAACCCTCCTTTAGGTAAATGATACTTTGTGGGAAGTACAATTTGGAGGTCACATGGAGAGGCATTTAAAGGAGATGGAACGGTTATTTACTCATTGACATTCTGCCTCATAAGGTATGTTGTTATTCTACATTTTCATAAACTATCTTGTTATCCTTCTGCTTGTAGTCCCTTAGAAAAAAATTTCTTAGTTAGGAACTGAAGGTGAGGAGCACACGCCATTGATTTCATAGCTGTATGCTGGGAACGTGGAGGAGGTAATGTTTGTCTCCCTCCACAGATATGGCTGAGAAAATAATTTTTTTAGGCTTTCCCTGCTTACTTATGGTTTCACTCCAAATGAAAACGTACACATAGACAATATTTATACAAGAACAGTTACCTGTAACTGTAAAATACAGTTAAAAACAATTATTGAAGAATTTTATTCTTGAACATTTTCACATAAAAAACATGTTTATGAAAGGTTGCGGGGAACCTAATATGAAGGATATTTCATTCTGGTGGAATAAATTAGCTTTGTTACAGGTTTCTTGTTTCAGAAATTGGTCCCATTGTGCTATGGAGCATGTGGAGAGCTCTGTTTGTAAATCTCTTGATGCATGGTAAAAGAGGAGAACTTCAATAGGTTGTTGAATGGCTATGCTGAAACTTCTTTGGCTTTCCTCATATTGATTTGGGTGCCTGGCTTTTGTACAGTACTGAAACAATTCCAGTCCCTGAAGAAGACTCAACTTCATCCAATGATGATGAATTTTTACTTTTGCCCACATCAGCTAGAATAGGTTTCCCTGCAGAGAAGCCTTGTTAGGAGTGTGTGTGGACTATATAAGGATTTTCCTTGCATACAATGCATCAGCAAGTATGTTGATTTTGTTTTGGGGGTGTTTCCCACCCACATGTGGACAGCGGTGATGACAGTCCTTCAGACGGTGGCAGGGAGAGAAATATCCAGGAGTGGTGGCAATTCATCTCAATGTTAGTGTCTTAAGAGCCCAAGCTTGTACCTGTGTAAAAAAGCTACTGCTTGTCTGCTGATCATTCATTACTGAACAGTTTTTAAATACTTGAACTGAATAGTAAATAACCCATTTTTGTATTGTTCTCATGTTTCTTCTTTACCTGTACTGTTACTGGATGTAGGCTTTCAATGTTCTGTATGGTGAAATGAGTATCTTGGCTTTTTTTTTTTTCCTCAAGAACCGTTGTCCAGTCTGTTAGTGGCTCCACTAGAAGCAGCACCATGCCTTTCAAACAGTTTTCTTCTGATATGGGTTGCATTTGGAGGACTGCATTAACTGGCTTCGTCTCCCGCTTCAATCTTGTTTTATTAAGTTGATGATATTGGGACTGACACTCTGCTAATGACAATTTCATTTAGGGGTAAAAGGAAGGGAATGGAAGGCAGCACTCATCTAATCATGTAGGCGTTTGTCTGGGTTGGCTCCTTTCACATGTTCTGTATTTTCTTAAGTTTTAAGAGGATTGAACCAGTATGTCAAATATTTATGCATCTATACCTTATTTTCCCTTTCAAGTGTTAGTTCCATGGCATGGAAAAGAGATGTGAATAATTCCTATGAGGCAGTATAGGCTGTCTTAGAACTTTCTAAAAGCATTTTTCAGAGCTTTGTGATTGTGTGTGTGTCTATTTAATGTTGCCATTGGATTTTGGAAGATTTGGAAATAGAGATTTAGTTACCAGCAAGGGAATTTTCTTGCTTTTCTAGAGTTTTGGAAAGCTTATTTTCATGGAATTGGGGTCACTTTCTGTTTAACAGACACTGAAAGAGATTGCATTTGGTTTTTATGCTTTTTATCTCCTAATGGTCTTGTTGGCAGTCCCAGAAAATCATACGTACAAGCATTAGTGTTTTCATTTGAAAAGGCTGTACATATTAGATTGTTTTTTTCAAGTATAAACAGACCATTTGCTTTCTATATGTGAACAGTTGCTGTTGTTACTGCCACATAGTACAAGACTGAAAAAAGTATCATCTTCCTTATTTAAGGTCTCATCTGCTGCTTACAAGTCATTGTACATGAACTTGTCCATATTAAAGTACTGAAAAAGTGTCGGTGTTCTCTTTGAAAAGAGTGTGCCCATTCATTTGTGCTTTCCCCCATACATCAGAGCAGCTTACTAGATACTTCTTCCTCCATATCTTTCAGTTCCTGAAGCTTTTTTTTTTTTTCTTCCCCTGGCCCTCAATACTGACGGTTACTTGAAATTGTCTCAGCCTGCAGAGGCATATAAATTGACAGGTCATCATTCCTACAGGGCTTCCCAAAGCTGTTATGGGGAAAGCAAGAACAGTGGGTGAGATTCTGCACTGTGCCTTTAATGGCTTGTCATCAAAGAGCAGCATTCTTAGCAAGTTAACTACCATGAGGTAATATGATGAGGATGAGATAATTTAGGTTTTTCAAACAATTTAGCAGGTCAAGGTAACCCTTAGGTTCCTCTGAGGATTTCAACTTAGTTAAATCATTTGAGAACCACACGACTGTGGCTAGAAATTTCTCCTTGCGCTGGCCATCCTGAAGGCAGTGCACAAGTCCTCCTTGCTTGCTGCGTTCCCCAACTGCAATAGGGCTGAGGCAGGATTCCTGGAAGAAAACCGTAAATTGTTTCCTGCAATCTGTGTGCCTAGGAGGCCTGTTAGCAGCAAGGAGCTCTAGTACTTTTAAAGCCACTGCAGTTGATTTTTCCCTGCATGAAGGACCTGGATCAAGCTAAAGATATTACCTAATGATTACAGCAGGGTACTGGGTTGACCTTTTTTTGAGGAACACGGCAGAAGGAGCGATTGTTGCTGCTGCCCTGGATGGGGGTGAGGCTAAGGCAGAAGGCTGGCTCCCCGCTCCCAGGGCAATCTGACTGGGAGTTTGCTTCACGGTTTGCATTGCAGGGTGGAGGGGAAGAGATGAGGATGGAACAGAGACTGGAGTATCATTTGTTGTATTAAAAAAAAAATAAAATCAACCACACACAACAACAACAAAACCGTTCAGCCTCTACATTCCAGTGCTTGTAGGGGGGCATTTTTTAGCTCTTGTAAAATGGAGGGGGAGGGATGTGAGCATAATGATCGTAAGTACCTACTTCATGTTCACAAACTAGAAGATGCATAAAAAGAATCCAAAGTTGTCTCCTAAAAGTCTGATGTTTTGTAAAGTTTTTAATTTCCTTTTTCTGAGCCAAAACATAGGATTTCTGAGTGCTTTGGCTTGGTAAAATTGACTGCAGTTCTGGCAGAAGGCAAGAAACATGATTATTTTGGTATTTCTCAATAATCTTACTGCCTTCCCCTCGCCCCCCCCCCCAATTTCTAATACTACTCTTTAGAGCCACCCCTGTGCATTGCTCAGACCTACAGAAAAGTTCATTTCAAATTGTGGGAAAAACAGCCTTTGTACAGTTAGAAATAACAGTTAAATTACATTCAGTGAGGTATACATGCACATGCAGTCCTCAGTTTGCCTTTTTCTCCTATTTAAAGCAGAGGTGATTTTTTTTTAATTAAGTTCCCATGTGGGAAAATGTGTGTTAAGTTTGATTAATATGGCCAAATGTGTCGGTTCAGCCTTGACAATTTGTAAGTGTGGGCTTTGTTTTCTGTTGAGGTGAAAGGTGTTTATATTATTTTTTTTTCCACGGCAATAACTGGAACCAGTCTAAGTATCAGATTCAAATAGAGCTTTGAATATTTTTAATGCAATTGTCATGTAGCTTCTGTAGCACTAGATACCACTGCCAAATAAACACATATTCCCTTTCTAGTCTCTCCATATTTGATGTTAAGTAAGTATGCCAGTATTTGGTTGTAATTCACTTTAAGAGAATTTTTTTCTGTTTCGGAGATTCAACCAAAATTTTCAAACCTAGGTCAAATTTAAATACGTAATGGCCTCATTTTCAGAGATGTGAAATTAATTGAAAATGTGAGTGCTTATCATTTCTGAAAATTAGGCCAATTATTTCAGTGACTAAATATGAACATAGGTACCCTAACAGCAGGCAACCAAGTTTGAAAAATTTGTAACATTAGCTTTCATATCTCGGAATCAATTCCTTGCTTGTCTACAGTGATCTCAAGTGCTAAACATCAGTGAAATTAATTTGTTATGCTGTGTGCACAGGAAAATGTTTGGACATTTTAAAAATAAACAGCTACAAGGGATTTTATCTGACACTTTTAGTATCAGAACAAAGAGCACAAATGTTTCTTTTATCTTCCACCTTTGCCTATTACAGTCAATTAGTACTTTACCGAACTTAGCACAAGTCTTTCCATTTGTATTTTATCTGTTTTTTTTTTCTTCTTCCCGTCGTTGTCGGAACAGCAGTAGTCTCTGCCCTCCCCCCTAATCTTCAGTTTTCGTTATTAGAGGGTTTTATTGGGAGCGGGTAGAACAGGGGAGCCGAAGCGCTACGCTCGTTTTTAACTTGGAACATTTGATCTCGCCTGGCGTGTCCTTGTTGGCCCCGGGTTCGCTCTCCGGCCTTTAAGTTTTAATTAATTTCCGTCTCTTTTCACTACGCAGGTAGCGCAGCCCTTACAGAATCGGGTGTCGAAGGCCCCCTCGGGAGGGCGGCGGGGGGGGGCAGACACGGCGGCGGTTGCTGAGGGGGGCGGCGGTTTGCTGCGGCGCGAGCCCCTCCCCGCGCGGGCCCCTCGCTGGCCGCACCCCCCCGCTGTCCTCCCCCGCCGCCCGGCCGGCGTGTCAGCGCCGGAGTTAATCATTCATCGGGACGGGAATTTTATCTGTTTTTATTGGTTGCCAGGGCCGAGGTGTTTTTTTTTTTTAAAAAAAAAAAGGGGGGGGGGGGGGGAAGACTGGGGAAAATGCGAGGGAGAGAGGGGAAGGACAACCCCCCTGCTCAGATGTGCTCATCCCCTGCAAAATGTTATCGCTTTGGAAATCTGCCGCCTATTTAAATAATTGGAGCGGCTCGAATTAACCGTTTGCCTTTCGAGAAGCGCTGGGGAAGCAGAAGGGGACGCCCGCGAAGGGGAAACCGTGGAAATCCGCCCCGCAGGACCCCAAAGTGCGAGGACTTAGTTAAGCGGGGCTTTTTCAATTTTTTTTCTCCCAAATTGGCAGGATTAAAGGGACTTTTGGCAAACGGTGCGAGACAGCCCTTGACAGTTCTGAGGCCTCGCGCAACAGTCGGCTACAAACGTTGAAGTAAAAAAGAAAAAAATAAAAACACCCCACCAAACCAACGAGCGGGATTGCGACACCGAGAGCCGCCCTCGGAAAGCGGCCCCAGCCGATTCCCGGCAGGCCCCGCGCGGCGCGGCCCGCCCCTCCCCCGCCGCCTCCCAAGGCTCCGCTGCGGCGCCGCCTCTCCTCCCCCCGCCGTTCCCTCTCCCCCTCCCCCGCACGTAGGCGCTTGGAACGGGTAGGGGGGGGGACAAAAAAAGCCCTTCCAGCCTGACTAGAAAATCAGCCTTGTTTCCTCAGAAACCGCAGCTGCTGCGAGCAGCAAACACGTCAGGCTGGCCCTCCAACACGCACAGATGTGCCTTTGTAAATGCACATAAACGCTGAGGAGGATTGCGTGCTGAGGGCAGACACCCGCCCCGCCGGGGCCCAGGCAAATGGCAGGCGGCTTCTCCTTCCCCAAGGCCGCCCTCCCCTCTCGGGCTTTTAGTGGCCCTTGTTCAATTCCTCAGAGTGGCTTAAAGAGCAGCGAAACTTGGAGGCGGCCTAAATACGGAAACTTGGGAACTCGCGGAGAGGGGCCCGCTCCTCAGCGGCCTGCCTCGCCCTGCCTGCGGGGCTGGGCGCAGGTGGGAGCCCGGGGGTCTGCTGGGCCCTCGGGGCTTCTCTTCCCCCCCCCTTTTTTTTTTTTTTAGGGGGTGTTTTAAAAGGATAGGCACCAAAGATACTGATCTTTTTCTGAGGAGCCTTGGCAGAGCAGGAGAAACATGGAGAGGGGAGTTTCTGCTGACCTTGGAGAAAGCTTAAAATAAAAGAGTTGCATTAAAATTTACTGTAAGGAAGGAGCGTTGTTTATCATGCCCTCCCCGGCTTTAACTCCACCCTCGACTGCTTTTTTTCTCCCATTTCCATCTCCCTCTTTCCTCCCGTCCTCTTTCCCCACACTCGCTCGCTCTTTTTCAATATAACTTTCAGCCTCGATGAGTTGCAACTCGTTCTGCGTAATTAAAGCGAGTGGCTGATGGTTGAGCAGGGATGGAAAATAAGGCCGGGGGGGTGTGTGTGGGGAGGAAGCCGGGCGGGAGCGCCGCTGACTGAGGCAGACAAAAACAGGTCTGGTCGCGCGGCGGCGGGGGAGGGGCGGGCGGGCCGGCCGCCATTGGCGCGCGGCGGGGCGCGGGCGCAGCTGCGGGCGCGGGGCGGCGGAGCCGGGGCCGCGGCCATTTGTTCCCGGTGCGGGAACGGGAGCCCGAGCGGGGCCTTTCGCCGCTTTTTTTTTTTTTCTTCTAGCCACGCACGAAAGAGACTCGCAAAGCGCCCCCCCTTCCCCCTCTTTAACCCACTGTTGTTTACTTCCTTCTCTTAACAATGGCTTTACAGAATTGTTTTACGTTATTTTGGTACTTCCTGCAAATCTGACCGTGATGGCTTAATGGTTTACTCGGGAAGATATTTCTTCGCTTTAACAAAATCCGGCGTAGCCCGGTCAGCACGAGTTATATACAGAAAGACATAACCTAGTTCAGTGCTTTTTTTTGACAGTTTAGTTGTGAGCTGGCCCAACTGACACTTTTTTTTTCTTTCCTTTTTTTTTTTTTTTTTAATCCACTTTTCCAGAGTATGGTTTTAAGGGCAGAGCTACGGTTGTGCCTGCAGCTGCGGCAGCCGGTAGTCCGTAATCTGCAACTTGGGTTGGTCTTCACTCAGCAGATCATTCTGTTTATATTAATAAAAGGCAGCTGGGTATGTGAGCACGTAACTGCTGGGGTTGTCGCCAATGCACAGGGACCGGGTTAGTGCAGGGAGCTGGGCAAGGGAAGAATCGGTACCTGCGTAAACAGCCATGCATACCTTTGTTGCTTTGGTGGAGAAAGTCTCTCTGAACCAGGTTATAAATGTAACAACATTTCAAAAGACAAAAGTTGCATGTTTAAAACTTCAAATGCACGTTATGCATTTAATTAGACTTGAAACTAGGGCCAGTGGTTTTTAAAGCTTGTTTATTTTTATGGTTAGTAAGAATGAAGGGTTTTATCATTTTGACAGAAGGATTTGGTTCAAGTAGTTCTTGATTTCAGGAAGCCATCGCTTGCTGGTAGGGGAACAAGTTTTCAAATTGAGCTCTACCGAATACACTTTTTTTAAAAAAAGCCCAGAGCTCTCCTTTTCTTGCCCTCCCCATGTGCTGTACTTCCCCTCCTCCCTCCAGTGAGTAGGAGGGACAGAAGTTGTGACAGGGCAGGTACTGATTAGCTGCTGTCAGTCTGCACAGATTAACACCTATTTTTAGGTTTTTGAACCTCTTGAGTAATACTAGTTAAATTGGCACAGGTTAATAAGTTGGGGTCCACAGAGCCTCTTAACTGTTCACTGTGAAATTTCAATTAAAGAGACAGTCTCACTTCGTCAAGACGATGGAAAAGGTTTCTATTCCAAATGCTTACAGTGTGTGCGTGTGTGTATGCACACAGAACATACATAGGCCTGGAAAACAAAAATTGAAATTAATTACTTTGGGCATGTTAACACAGACACATGCAAAGTTAGAGAATTTTTGTATAATAGATCAGCAGTGAAATAGGCTCTGAAAGGAAACAGTTTCTCCTCTTTTTTTTTTTTTTTCTATAAATGTAGCATGTAAAGAAACTTAATCTTTGTTTTTTTCATATGTTTTCTCCCTGTCCTCCCCCCATTATATCATTACACTGTTACACTGACACCCACTGGTAAAAGTTGTTCTGAGATCATGATCGTAAACTGAGCCTGTGGAAGGGACAGCTACTGCTCAGGAACAAAACAATATCATAAGCACCGAAGAAAAGCTGCTTCTCCTTCCTCCACTGTGGGGGGTGGAGGTGGAAAGCTTTGCAATGTTCTTCTTTTTTATTTTATTTTTTGAATTATTTTTGGAATTAAGTGTGTGGATGCTCCAAACATAAGAAGGGAGGACGCAGTGCTCTTCTCTAAAAACATAGCAACAAAGAAATAACTGCATTAGGAGGAGTTTATTTCTAGATATTTACATGTTGAGGGACAGACAACATGGTGACACAGAGGAGAACAGAAGAAAGTAATTCGTATGATAGTAACTGCTGTATTTAATGCTACTTCTCAGGTAAAACAACTTGAAGAAAGCCAGAAATAATGGTCGTGCTAGAAATATATTTGTGTGGGGGACTGACCTGATTGTATCAAAGCGGAGATGAATGCCAGTGCTGTGCAAGTCTTGTTTAGTCTTTTTACCATTTAATTCAAAGTTGTCAGTGGTCTTGAAAGCCACTTGTGTTGGAGAAACAAGGCTCATTTTATTGAAATCTACCATGGCACCAAAATCTGGTTTGTGAGAGTGTTGTTCCATAGCCCTGCCTAGCACAAGAACAATACCATGCAATTATACTGTTTCAGGCTCTGAAATAGGCTTTCTTCCAAAACACCCTCCCCGTGTATTATTAGACGTGTTCCTATTAATGAAGTGATTGATTGAAAATCTTCCTGTGTTTATGCTGTTTGGGCAGCAGTAGCTTGGATTTCCCCTGTCTAGACTAAAATTGTATCCAGTGGAGATGCCTGGGACAGCTGTTTGTAAACTCAGACATAACAAATGGGCTGCAGCAAAACCTGTCCATGACTGCCTTCCTTATAAATACAGTGATATATTATTTGTTTTAAGGGAAAAGGGGAAGCTTAGTAGGAATATATACAGAAACAAAATGGACTCCACCAAACATAAAGTGTTGAAAAGACCTGCCAGGGCTGCATAGTCCAGAAATTAAAACTTTTGCCTTTCACCTTTGAGATTGTAGTTCAAGTCTTTCTTTACATTCTGAGTAAAATGAGCTTAAAGTGAATATAAAAAGCAGTTTCCAGGGTTGCCAGTTTACTGTTCTAATTGGTGTGGATACTGTAATTGGAAAGCAGGGTGTGTGCTGGCATTTAGTTCTTCAGGAAAAGTTGCAAGAAAAATCTTTGCTTGCGTATTTGCTGTATCCTCTTTTAGGCTGACCTGTGCAATACATATGTGCATAAAAAATAAATCTTTACAAAAACGGTCATTGAAGTTGAGGATTTATACAAGGTTCTTGTGCCTGAGCATGTACTGCTGCACTGAATATTACCTTACATGCACACCGTTGTGCAGAAATGCTAAGTTTAGAAAATTGCGCGTGGCTGTTAGCAATTGATTTGTTTTGCTGTTTTACTTTGAATAATATTATAATAAAAGCATGAATGGGGGGCTTACTTTGAAATTGAGACAGGCTGGAAAAAAATGCTGGCTTGTATCCTGCAATTATCCAGAAGCACCCTTGTAGACCCAGAATAAAACTCACAGAGCAGGCACATAAAGCACAATGAAGAATCAGAGTTTGCGAGGAGGTGGCGTGTCAATAGCCTGCCACATCCTCTCTCCCTCCTCTCACCCTGAGTGTTGTTCTGTTCGCATGAAGAAACGGCAGCAAACAAATAAGGGGGAACAAGGGGGTGGCAGGGGAAAGTGCATTTGTAGTTCGTATTGCGCAGTATTCAAACAAAATACTAAAAATGCTATAAACGGTTTTATAGTCATTGTTTATGGACTTCAGAGTTTTTAATATTCTAACATGTAACCAAATTCTGAAGCCAAGATTCTGCAATTAATCAGGCTTTTATAAGTGAGCTGCTATTTGCTTGAAGTAACTTGGAGAAGAATTTGCAGTTAAATCGTTGTTTATGGATATAGCAAAACAGTGAAATGCTGAAGTGTTCTGCAAAATTTTACATTGTGCACTTGCTTTGGTGGAAAAAAGTACCAGTTTGTGTAAGTAGTTCAAGTGTTTGAGGAGACCTGACCGTTTGATTCCTGTATGCAGATTCGGACTTTGTTCATCTGAATCACGCAATGTGTGTTTTTGGAGGAGGATGTTTTCAGGGCTTGTGTTCATTTTTCTCTATTAGAGAACTCGGAGTAGAATGAAAAAGAAACAAAACACAAAAACTTTGTCAGTTTATCGAGGCTTTTATTATTATGCACCCTACTAAGGACTGAAGTGACTCTCCTAGGAGAGTTTGTATTTTTGGCTGGCCCATTGAAAGGTTGGATGTAAAGCTGGACTGGATTTGAGAGGCGGTTTTTCCTTCAGTTCTGAGGAATTGTGTTGCTCTTGTGAGCTGGAAGAGTGTGGAGGAGTTATGGCACTGACTGAAGCACTTGTTCTTTCCCAGTAAACTCTTAAATCCTCATACCGGAAGGGTCAAAAACTGGCTAGCTGTGACATCCAAATAATTTTTAAAGCACTTAACACAGAGTATTTATCAATCTTTGTGCCTCGTGGGGAGGCAATGGGGACACAGCCTAAAATAATTCAAGAGAAAAATTCAGGTCATTAGCAAAAATAATTCAGTTCAACTGAGTCTTGTGCCACAGATTTACCTTTTCAAGATACAGTATGAAATACAGAACATTACCCAGGGGATTCCTTCTACTTGACTATTTGGCAGGATTGTTGATACTTTGTTGTGGAAACCATCCCTTCCAAATCTGTGCTCTGGAAATGACGATGCCCAGTTGATGCCCAAGTGAATTACCCAGACGTTGCCAGTATTAACCACCCTCTGTATTTGCATAGTGCTGATACGGTAGAAGAGGGTGTCAGAAAGAACCTTCTGTCTAGTTGAGAAAGTGGGGACCAGGTTCTGAGAGCCTGCTACATCCCTGCCGGCAATTGCCTGGACCATTTCCCCATGTAATTTACTGTTGCATAGACCACCGTGGTTCTGTTGTCCATGTCCATCATATCACACTCCTATGGCAACTATATTAATTTAACTGAGTGTGCAATATCAGACATGTGTTTAGTATGTTTTAATTATCTTCAGAGAAATATGCTTCAGTCTTTTTTTTTTTTTTTTTAATGAAGGTGGAGGCTTTCCGTGCTTTTAATTGTTGCACATCTCCTTTCTGATATGTTCCTTTTTTTTTTCCCCTTTTTTTCTGTTGGAAATGAAGAGGGTTGTTCTTGTGTTAACCACTTTTCTCAAAATCATGCTTCAGAAAGTCCCAACTCACCAGTCCTGTGAGGGCAGGTGAAGAGGAGGAGCATAGGTATAATGAAGAATTGGTTTCTTCTCCTGGCTCAGAACTACGTTGTGAACAAGTAGAACCATATACAGTCTAGAAAAAAAAAGAACATGAGCTGTATGTAGGGTAGGTCCTCTGGTGAAAAATTTTGCCTGCGTGTGACTTTTTTTGCTTATTCGTGTTTTAATCTCAAAAAGTACCACTTCTTTCAGGTAAAGCAAAAGGAAAAATGAAGCAATCCTTGTAGGGCGGGAGTTGAAAGTACTGTGGAGATTATGCTAAATTACAAAAAGGTGCTCAGAAAGGTGTTCTTCTTTTCCCTGTTACTTTTGAGGTTCAGCTATGTTGTGAAAGTTACCCATTCCATTAAAAGCAGGAATAAAGAATGCAATTTATGATTGGAATTGGTTGTGAGACACGGTAAAGGTTTTGAAGTTAAAGCCGTTTCTGAAACAGGCTGCTCTCAACATTGTGTGCTTGCCTTGCCTAAAAAAAAAAATCTTTTTAACCCGCATACCTAAAATAATGTCTAAGGTACAGGAAGCTTTTTCTCCTGAACACAATAGGAATATGTTGAATCTTTTGGAAACAGTTTCTGTTTTTCAAACACCTTTTCTTTTTCAGCATAGATAATTAATGCCGCCTTCATAGTGCTTGGTGCCCTTGATACATCTGTTACCTTTGACAGATCCTTTCTGTTTGCCACCTCTTCCTAACATACTTCCAATATTTTCAGCACAGAATAGCTTAGTATCTTTGATGTTGGTTGTATGCGGGCTCAATTAAATGAGAAGGCTGCTGACAGAATGGTGTGGAGTTGAAACTTGAAGCTTTGTTTCTGTAAAGATTTTGTTCTTGGTCACTTATCTTCGTTTTTTGCTGTGGATTGTTTGACTTCTTTTAGGCAAGATTGTTAAGGTAAGAAGTGCAGTTTTAGCTAGGACTGTGTTTATTGTCACTTTTACAGGTGGTATGTGCAGTAATTATATTGAGAGGGAGCAGGGAGGGTACTCTGTAGTTGCAGCCTTGAACAGCAAAAACCCTCCCTGCTGGTGAGGGCAGCTTTAAAACATGCTTTTCTGGAACTTTCTGGAATATTTGAAAGCATTATGGCACTGCAGATGTTTGGTACCAACCCCCTAGTTGCTGGTGGATGACATATTCTATTTAGAATTTTGTCTGAAAAGGGCTGTTGGGGGTGTTCAGGTGGTCCCTTGGGTGCTGAGCTGTGGCGGTGGGAACCTTCAGCACTGCAAGTAGAGGGCAGAAACATTTTAACCTTTTCTGGTGTTTTCCATAGCAGGGTCCCTCTGTACCCTGAGAGTGTGGTCGCCCACAGAGGTGGCTGCTGTAGAGACACTTTGCAGTGGGCTTCAGTAGACGAGGTTTAATGATTCCCGGTTTTGGAAGTGCAGAATGAAAATGAGATCGTGGTGTTGGAATAAGAGAGTGAGAAATACAAATGGGTTAGAGAAGGTGCAGACACAGTACCTAAATAAAAGGCTCACTGATGGCAGTAACTGTTACTGCTTATGTCATGTGGGATGATGGCAGTTTTTCAGGTTTTCCCATATATTAGAATGTGTGAGGATGAAAGGCTGGAATTTTGTTTTTATAATATCTACCACTGTTTTCTTAAGGGAAATTAAATAGAGACTGCTCTGAGATTTCTGTCTAAGTACAACAGTCATTTTGATCTCTACATTGTCAAACAAATATCGAAAGCTAATTTGCAGTGCAGTTACTCTGTTTCACGCAGCGTTCTGGTGTGAAAGAACTATGTTACACGTCTTTGCATATATATATATGAAAAACAGTATGACAGAAAGATACAAAAGAATTTGCGTATTTGCAAAGGGAAAACGTGCATATGTATGTGTGTATATATATCTGGCCTGTTTCATCTCCTCGTGGTAGTAGCAGATGAACATGTTACTGTCAATAATCTGCTGCTGGTCAGATGTTCATATGGTATCGGAGGAGAAATAAGTTACAGCAGATTTGTAAGGGATGGGAGTGTGCTCACAAACTGGTCTCAAAGGTTCCCCTGTAGTGAGCGTGCCCTGAGCAGAGATATACACAGTCTCAAATGTCAATTTATCTGAGATTTGTAATGGTTGTTTCCTGGTGCAGACCTAAATGTTTGTACCTTTCGGTCTTTATGAGGTTACAGGACTTGCCCTATAACACACAACTTTTTTTCTCCCAAGTTACATCTAATATATGTAATTCTCTTGTAAGTATTACGTCTCACAAGGCTGATGGCAATTGCTTTTAGTTAGCTAATATCTAGAGTCTAATTTTTTTGCTTCTTAGGGATTGGCCTTGATCCCAGGATTCTGCAAAATATTTGCAATGGGAAACTAAACCAGCAGGCTAGTCAATAGCATGTTCAAGAATGTGTGATGGGCACAATGTTGAAGATGAGCATGATTTTTTTTGTCGTTGTAAATCAGCTTCCCCAAAAGTATGGACATTTAAGAAGCAGTTTAAAAATATGAACAGGACAGATCTGCTCTACTAAACAGCTTTTAAGAACGTGAGGCATTGTTGTGTTTTATCTTGAATACCGGCTGACCAAATACAGAGCTGCCTCAGCGAGCTGTGTCCTTGAGCCACTGTGTTGTCTGTACATGCTAATAAGGAGAATGAGGAGAATTAATAAACAATTCAAGTTGCAGCATAGTTTCTTGAAACAATTCTATCCTTTAAAGAGAGATCATTTTGTTAATTTGTGTTTTTGGAGCTAAAAAATGTGGCTTCAAAAATTAGAACACTGATCTTTATTATTGCTAGACCTGGTGAGCTAGAAGATAAATGACTGATACCACAAAGAACAAACAAAATAAATTAAAAGGAAAGTCTAAGAAAAAGTGGATGCCAGATTTAGTAAATAATTGTCCTGAACTGGGTCACATTGTATCCAGTTTTTACACAGGTCAGGCTTTGAGGAGATGGAATTTATAATACTTAACCAAAAGGCCTTGAGTATGTAGTCTGAACGAACTTTGTATAGCAAGTGAGGAAATCTCAGCTGATCTGTCCTTAATTCACGAGATATATACCATGTGACTGCCATGCCTTTATTCCATACGTAGATTCAGGGTCATAACAAAGGCGTGTCTTTGATGTGTTTGTTCAAAGATTGCCCAGGGAACATGCCTGGTCCTCATTTGCTACAGACCTGAAACCTAGCCTGAAGTACACGCATGATTGCCATGAAAAAATAAAACTGGTGGCAGGTAGCAGACAATAAGGGAAGGGAGGGCTGTTGCAGTTACCAAAGTTTATTTCTACAGTACTGCATGCATTAAAAGCTGTGTGTGCCTTCAGTAAGTCCTCGAAGAATTGCCAGAAACGTGTGTGGGTCATTTAGATTGTCCCTGCTCCAAAGAGAAGAACCATCTTTTACAGTTGCTGAATACTCAATTACTTTAAAAGGAAGGCAAAGGGAGGAGATAGTGCAGCTAGTTAGGCTGGATTTTGTGAAGATATGAATGACTATAGCTATATTCATCTTTGAAAGAAACTTCCTAAGGACTTTGAGAAATGAAAACTGGATTAACTTCTTGTCACTTTTGTTTAAAAAAGATGGGTTCAGAACTGGTGGTGTGTGGTTGGGTGGGCTGAAGCAAAACTTTAAACGCTGAGGATCTGCACTAGAAAGGTTTGTGAGGGTATATCTGTGTCAAACGCTACAGCATCCTCCATGTTTCACGCTGTCCAGGCTATTTTCTATAGACAGCTCAGCAAGCTTGTTGTGCGGAAATAGCAGTTGGAGTTGCATTTGCATTGCTCTGCGCCAGGACAAACACGTCCAATTTTTAAGTTGTTGGGGGTACAGAGCCTCCCCCAACCTGCCATGAGTTCCTGTGTAAGTCACAGAACAAACCATGGGTACAAGAGCCAAGTTTGGTTATGAATTGGGCGGTGTGATGCAGTTTATCTTACCATGATTGAGCAAGTGCACCCCAACAGTGAGAGGTAATTTGACAGTAATTCACTGAAGCACCTGTATTTCATCATTCTTTTGGGATTTTGTTATCACAGGGAAGAGAGTAATTTTTGATCTGATTGATCTTTACCGAACAGAGAAAACCAAAGTACTGCAAAATGCAAGTATTAACATATACATTTATTTTGTTTTGAGCATATTTTAAAAGTGCCAGAGGCATGCCTTTTTAGCAAGCAGGCAGTTGGCAAAAACCCTCTAGGTATCAGAGAAGCCCCGTGCTGTAATTTTCCTAGAATAATAATGTCAAATAAATGACAATAGAAAGCCTATAAAATTTGCAGCCAGCTGGGCAAATTCTCGTGTGTGACCCATGGAAACCGTAAGTGCCTGCGCAGAATATTTTGTCTGGATCAGAGCTGCTCCAGGCTACTGCGTTCCCTGCCAGAGTAGCTGTCACCCCCTCACCTGCCAGCTGCAAAGAGCGGCTCTATTAGATGAACTCTGAGGAGCTCCGACCCCCGTCTGAGAGCAGCGTTAAGTGTGTGTTGTATTGGGAGTTTTTGCCTGGGTATTTAAACATAGATTGACGATCCTTTTCAGCATTAATTTTAACAGGATGTTATATGGAAATCCACATGCATCAGAAATTATTTTTAGCGCTTGTTTTCAGATTTCCCCCAAAAAAAGATAGAGAGTGGTTCTGTGACCTGTGTCTTTTTTGAGTTAATTATTTTGTCCTTGCGTACTTACTGCCTCATATTCTGTTGTTTGGATAACAGTCTGGGTACTAAGCGCAGCTGTAATTTCTCTTGTTAACGGTATTCCACTTCCCGTGGCGCTTGCTCAGTTCCAGCTAATCCTATCTCAAACAAAGTCTTGATGAGACAACAAGGAGCTGGACTGAGCTGAGGACCAGATCCGTGCCAAGTATGGCTTTGGAGAAGACCAAATTATCAGAGTTCCTTGTCTCCTCTGATCACTAGGTTGTACAACTCTGTTCCAAAAAGGTATTGTTCAGCATTACTCGTTAAGGTTTTGATCTGTGTTTAAGTATTTTATAATCTGAGCTGTCAGGGTATCTCTTTAAACAAGGAGTGATTGAATGGGATAATAATTCTTCACCATGAGAGTGGTGAGACCCTGGAACAGGCTGCCCAGAGAAGCTGTAGATCCCCCATCCCTGGGAGTGTTCAAGGTCAGGCTGGATTGGGTTTTGAACAACCTGATCTAGTGGAAGATGTCCCTGCCCATGGCAGGGGGATTGGACTGGATGATGTTTAAGGTGCTTTCCAACCCAAACCATTCTATGATTCAACCCATTGTCTTTTTGACAGGTAGGTTAAAATGACTGGGGAGCCCACAGGTTTTCTTGGTGCTGCCCCTGCAGGACAGACTTGCTCCAGCCGTGGGATTTGCGTCTCCTGTAACAGATGTGCAGTGTGTGGTTAATACACACTCTCTCTAGAATACTACTTCATCGTTTACTCCTTACCACTTACAGTAGCTTTCTAGCCCAAGATACTGTAGTGTGGTTTGGGTTTGTTTATTAGAAGCAGAAGCACTTTTTGATTCTTTAGATAAACTGGAAAAACCACCAATGAACAGTGATTAAAAGTTGCTTTTACATAGAAACAAAAAACAGGGCAAACAGCCCCATTCAGCTACAACACTGTACTGTGGGAAGTGGGCTGAAGTGGAGATGGAGAGGGGCATTCAGCAAAGATTCGGAGCAGTGCCCAGGGCAGAGCTACTGTATCTTGCTACAGATAGACAGACACAAAATCAACAGCACTTGAGAACCAAGTCGACTTTTTTTTAATAATGAAGTGATTTTTTCACCACCCTCCTGCCCAATATAATATATTTACATATATACAGTCAGAACAGACAACTGAAATAGGAAATGTGTAAGTGCCACAAATAAGTATATAATGAGGAGTTCTTAATTAATGTCTGATTGTCTTGAAGCGATAATGAATCTTTTGCTGATTTTTTTGTTTATTAGAATGGAAATGATATGTTTTAAAGATGATGAAGAGAAATGTGGTGCTTGCCTAATACATGGGTGCTGATTGAAGTACACTTTCATTCCCACTAGAGGGGGGTCCGCTCAGCCTAGGTTGTAATGCATTTAAGCTTGGTTTTGTTTTATTTTTTGAAACTCAGCATGAGGAGAACCTCACCTTGTTCCACATCTTGTTTCAGTACTTCATATTGTGTATCTTACGGTGTCAGCAGCTACTTGTCTCTTACTGATCTTAACTGCCTTTTATACAGAGAATGGCCTAACACACTAGTACACTGATAAACACAGTAGTAACAAAGAAAACGGAGGATGTTTTATTGCATCATCTGCAAAGTGGGGACGAGTATTCATCACAGAAGTGGTGTGATCACTCTTGGAAAAACAGAATTGGCATTATTAGACCTGTTCAATAGCATTTTTATTAGAATTATTATCTACACCAGTAACTGCACTCTGAACGGTTTTATTGTTTCTGCAAGCCTTAAGTTTCTGAGCATAGAAGAAGATATTTTTATATGTAAAAGAGACTAACAGTAAGTTACAATACATCAGCGTAAACTTCTGCTATACTCTTTGATGTCACAGTTTGTTCCTCTTCTCAGTTTTGCAGTGAAAAGGAGGAGGATTGACTTTTGCCAACGTGCTGGTCATTGTGCTGTGTTAATTCATGTGTTTTGAAACTATGGCAGTCACTGGCAGTCTCTTGGCCCTGAGCGGGAGCTTAATTAGCACAAGCCATTGTGTTGGCAATACCACCGTGCTCTGCAGCGAAGGTCCCTGCGTGGTGAGGTGGCCTCTGCAGGTGAGGCAGAGCTTGGAGCCCAAACAGAGGATGCTCTGCCTGATCCATGTGAGTCCATGCAGGAGTTCATGCCACCTGCCGTGTGCTCCTGCAGCTGGGAGCCTTGCGGGAGCCCAGGGCAGAGGGCAGGAGGCTCTGGACAGGCTCGTCGCAGCCATCAGCCCAACTGGGCTGTATCTGGAAGGGGAGGAGGAGGAAGAGGAAGGGACATCAGGCAAGGGAGGCAGGGTGGGCTGGGGCTGGCAGGGAGTCAGCAGCCCTTCTGGGTTCAAGGAGGGAGTCAGAGAGGGACCCAGTGACACAAAGAAGGCTCCAGTTTTGCTGATGAATCTCCACAAGAGAAGTGCAGCAGAGTAGTAAGCATTAATGAGCCTGGAGGTAGCATCTAGGGTATGTGACAATATGGCACAATATTGGACAGAGAAAACGGAGTAAGTTTTGAACAAGACTGTTTAAGTTTTGGGGGCTGTCCAGTTACGATAGCTGGATGTTGTACCAAAACAGTAAGCCTAGTGAAAATGAGTGCTCACAGCTTAACTGGGTACCACATTAACCCTACCTGGACTACTTCTGATATTGGAATGGCCTTTTTCAGAAGCCACTCAAACATCTGAGTAGAGCACTGTATTGTGACAGGCAGTCATACTGTTATTTGCAATCCAGTGGCTGATCATTCTCTTTTTGGCCCTGGGCAAGTCACTTAACCCTCTGTCTGTTTCTTCATCTGTAAAATATATTATGGATATTTATCAGTCTCACCAGGACTGATTGTTTAATATTTATAAAGTGCCTAAAGGATTAGAAGCTTAATATTAGTAGCTAATACATATCATTTTAGATTGATATTATTTACTTGGATTTTTTTTCCTACCTCCTATTGAATGAGATACTATTTTGTAGACTCTTACTGCCATTCCTAATCAGCTGGACAGGTAACAATTGGGTAACTTCAGATTCATTTTCTTCTTTTATTCCTAGTTCCTATAAATGCTTTATCTCCTTAGCCTTTTTTTTCCCCCCTTTTTTAATTTAGAGATGAAGAGATACCATATGTTACTAGATCATGACATAAATATATTTAAGTGCTACCATCATTGTTAGTTTATCAGCCTCTCCATTATAAACCCTCTTATTCAGGGGTTTATAACTCTGGCATTATAACGTGCTTCAGGCTGAAACTTGACATTCATATTTTTTCCCTCTTGATTTGCTTTAAATCCTTCGCTCTTCTTAAGTTAAACTGGAGATTAGGTACATTAGTTATAGTTATACTAGTTGTATAAATTACAGTGCAGCAGTAGGCATTTTAAATAGGATGTAAATCAGAGAAATAGAGAATTTCCTAGTTGTTAAACTGTGAGCCTGGGAGTAGAAATCTGGGATTCTTTTGCTGAGCGTGTCCCTGGCTTGGCACATGACTACTAAGAAATTATTTAACCTCTTTCTGCATCACTCTTCCATCTGTATATTGAGATGATGACATTTCCTACTTCACTGGTGTACTGGGAAGCTTAATTAATTAAAATGCATAAAAGCACTGAGATTCTCATGTGAAAGGTGCTGAAGTGTGAAGTATTTGTAAGGAGCCTAATGAAAAATCAGTGTGCCTGCTTTTCTGCGTCTCTTGCCTGTTGTTTCGGGTTAGTGCCTATCAGCCCCTAGAGCTGTGTGGTGCGTGGCAGCCAGCAAGGAGTTTGATTTGGAGCAGCACTAGATGACCCAGCAGCTTGCTTTTCTCCAGCTTTCAAACATTCGCCGTATTTTGCAGCTGACTAGTCTCAACCTTTGCCTGCAGTGTTTGTGTTCCCTGAATTCTACAGTTTTCAAAGACTTTGCCATTCTCAAGACAGGGCAGGAGCCTGCAAGCAAGACCTCTGCTGCAGAGTTTCCAATTAGTGCTGTTCCAACTTGATGCTGGTGCAGGAGCACCCAGCCTGGTTAGAAGATGATGGGAGGGAAAAAGTTCAGATATTGTCAGCCTTTTTTTTACAGGGAGTTATCATGGTAGATAATTCTGTTTGTGCTCAGGCAGCTTTTTGGTGTAGCCAGGACTCCATATGCAGAACAGTGTTCCAGCTGAAGTACAGTAAAATTTGGGACACTGACAGATAATCTTTCCGTCGCTTAGGATGAGAAACGTTGTTTGTGTTGTGAGGCATGCTTTCTGAGTTTCCTCTCTCAAGGTTTTCTGTCGTCAGCTGTTGGTTCCACGTGTCCTGTCGTATGTAGGTTTCCGAGGGCTGACCCAGCCCGGCCCCTCTCCATACAGATCTCTTCTTTGCCTGGACTGTGGTGCTGTACTCAGGAGAGAGAGGTTCTTGGTAGCGGCTAAATTTGAAATTGTCTTTCTCCTTATGATTTCAGGTTGAAGTCTTGGCCTCCGAGGATGCTACATTTGGACACAAGGTGTGTAGTTTGATGCAGTTTTGTTCTGTAGGTCCCATCAACTTAAATTGTTGGATGTGATGTCACAGAAGATGACAATTTTCAACCTGAGAATTGAGGATCCTGTGACTTATATCCACTGATTCAGAAACTTTCCCTAATTTATGGCAATCTGAGAACAACACGCAGAGTCTCTCCATCCTGTTTATTTGGTATAAAACCTGTGAGAAAATTTTACTTGCGGAAGCCCGTGTGGAAAATTGGGATGTCAGCTTTGTAGTAACTTTTAAGATTGGAGTTGCCCGAGTGCCAGATTTGTTCTTTTTCCGTTGATTTGCAGCTCAAAAATTGTAGTTGTTATCCACTTCCTAGTCTGTTGAGTAAGCCCCTTTGTTCATGGTCCTTTTTCACAGTGCATCTTGAGCAGAAAGTTGTACATTGAACAGCTGCATCACCCTGTGTTCAGTTGTAGCTCAATGTATAGCAGGCAGTATGCGTGTTGGAAAGACCAGTGTAGATCTGCTCTGTTGCTTGGATAGGCTGCATCCAAATATTGCGTGAGTTTCTTTGGCTGGTGAGCATTATGGTGGCGACCACAGTTTTAATTGAGCACTAATAGCAGATGATTCTAAGCAGGGCATATTGTGTGTAGGCTATATCTAGTTCGCCAGGAAGAGAGTGGATGGGGAGGGAAAGCAGAAGCTTGTAGGAACAGTAGGCTAAATCATGACAGTGAAGAGTTTCCTGCTGCTGAAGGCCCACATGCTGTGATACTACTGCAGATGAGAAAATAGCAATGTTATTACTGTCAAGGTAAAAAAAAAAAAAGAAATCAAGAAAAGATGAAATAAGTTATCCAAGTTTGTACAGAATGCCATAAACAAAACTAACCGACAGGAGAGGAAAAAAAAAAAGCTTTAAAAGCACCTAAACATTCATAGAATATGAATGATGCCAGAAATTACATTGTGTCCATATTGTACATTTTTGTGTTGATATGTGATAAAGTGATTTAAATAAATTATTAAAAAACAGATGGAGCTACTCCAGTATTATTTGAAGTATTTAACATATGATAGTGTGCAGTATTCTTGGTGTGTTTTTGTTTGTTTGTTTGTTCTGGGTTTTTTTGTTGTTGTTGTTTTTATTCAATACCCAGCATGCATACAGAATATTCATTGAATATTTAATAAACCTGGAGGGTCAGCTCTTGTGAACTCATCTCCATAATCTTTCAGACTAGGGGGGTAAACAGAAATGCTACTGAAGATTATTATAGTAAGTTACTCTTACAACTAAAACACTGTGGAGGAGGCTGCTTTTTTTTTTTTTTTCATGGCTGGACTTGCAAGGTGGTTTTCAGTCTTGGAATCACCTTGATGGACATGCTTTGAAACTCCTTTTTTTACCTAAAGTTTTAAGAATTTGCTATTGCTAAGCTTCAGTTTTACAAAACCAAATTGGTGCTGTTGCCAGCTCTTAATGGCATGCTCCAGAGTTCCAAGCAACTTTTCTGTAAGATTCTGCTTCAGAACCAACAGACCATTTTACTTTCTTAAAATAGTAGCTTTACATTATATAGTGAACTACGTATGTCTGGGACTGTCGTGTACTTTTTATCCACCAAGAAGAAAGGCACATGTATCATCCCAAATTTGTTGATCTCGGAATTTATCTTAACTGTCTATTTAGGCATGCTGTGAAAGCACTTTCTTTCCTCCTCTACCTTAAGAAATGCTTCCTCTACTGTCTTTCTCAATGACAAATAAATGTTAGTGTCTCTGTTATATTAACAACTCAGCTGGTATGCCCACAGAGAATACACACAAGCACAATTTTTTAAATAAAAAAAAAAATATATAAAATTTTATAAATTAGAAAATATGTTTGTACAGCAAATACCAGATAGCACAGTTGAGGAGGATGTAAGGTTAGAGTTTGCACAATGTAATGCTTTCCTTGATACTAGTTTTTAGCCTGAATTTTCCTCCAGGTCTGTTGGAGACTCTATGGTTTTGAGTGTGGCATATGCCTCAGCTTGAAAGGTACTAGGACCCCTCTGTATGCACAAGCAGAAGCATTATTTGCTGCAGAGGGTGCTCTTCTTTTGACTGTATCAATTCCACCTGTCCTTAGACACCCCTTAGTCTAAGGCTTGGTGGCAGGTCGTGTTGCCAGTGGATACTAGAACACTGTGGGATTTGGTTTTGTTTTGTTTTTAGTATTTCTAGACTGCTGAAAGAGCTTACAATGTTATCTGTTAGTCTTAAATTCTGCGTGGTTTTAGTCTCAGGGTAAATATGCATACTGGTAGCAAATGGGGCTGTTGCCCAGGAAAATGTGCTGAATGAGACGACAGAACATTGTTCAGATTCACTGTAGTTATTGTCGGTGAAGTGAAAACCTGGCTGATGTATCTGCCCCTTGAATAGCTGAGTCTTTGATGCTGATGATAAGCGCATGTAGAAATCAGCTACAGGATGCTTTTGATGCAAGATATGCACATAGATTTCAACAAAATAATTCTTATTTTAGAAAAGAAAATTAAAACAAAAGCTATTGTTTCACACTGTCAAAATACCCAGGGAAGAGGCACTTTGAAGTGCCAAATCTTATCTTTACTCTGTATGCACAGAACAGGTGCAAATTGCAAACCGTTAGCAATAGTTCTTCAAAATGTTCTGTCCACATCACCTTTTTAATGAGAGTCTTTCCAAAACAAAGGTAAAATATAAAGCATTTATTGGAGTAAAAATTGTATTTTTAATATGAACATTTTTTTCATTTTGTGCATATGTGAGACCACTACTCCTTAATGGGCCATGAAAGTGTAAGCAGTTTTTCAGTTTAAGTAAAAGTTGTTTTTTGATAATTATAAAGACACCAGATTTGACAGCATGGCTGTCTGAACCCTTCCTTTGGTTGAATTGTAGGAAGCAAAACCATTCAGCTTCCTTTGCAACTAATTTTAGAGAAAGGGGAAGCTGTTAGTGTGCTGTAGCAGCTTTTTTGAAGATGGTACACATAGTGTTCAGTTTGATTTACACATGCATCTCTCTGTGTGTTTGTGTTCACGTTTGTTTCTTAAAGAAAAGAGAAAACCAAAATATCTGGCTTTCCACTGATCCTTCTGTTTCAATATTCAGAAGGGTTGTGATATGTGTGTGGTTGTGTATGGAGAGATGTCGGGGAAATGAGCACCTTGCGAATCAGAACAGTTGACAGATGATCTGGGACAGACTCAACACCACTTATGCTTGGTTCCTTCAAATTCTGCTGAGGACAAACTTATACATCTAATAACTAAGTTTCCTCAAAACCGTAGTGGCCAAGAAACTAACATAGAATCTAAGAGTGAATTGATAGAGCGGTATCTGCCCAAGTCTGCAGTCAACACACAGAAATGCATTTAGAAGTTGGAAGTTCCTTCAGTCCCGTTAATCTTATTGAAGCCTAATAATGATGTGTAAAATACTATCAGTACCAATTTATTCTAAGTTCATTTTAGCTGGAATAGGAAGATACATTTTAGCAGATGGGATCAGTGTTCCCAGATGGTAGAGAAAATCAAGAGGGATTCAAAGATGTGAAAAAAGAGAGAGAAAAAAAAAAGAATAAGGTGTGCAGAGCTGAAATAAAAGGTTAAAAGGTTTAACCATTCTGAGTGATGCTGATTTCAATACTATAAAGCAATGAACAAATAAAAATAACAGTGCCTGAGTTTTTTTAAATCCTCATAAGAGATTCAGATGCTCAGTTTCCATTAGAACATTTTAATCCTTGAGGTCAAATTGAAAATCTTAGTCTGAAAGGTTGATTATTATATAAAGATTTAACCCACATTTTATTGTTGCAGGAGCCGCATATTTGACATCAGTTGGAATTATGGTGTCGAACGCAGTAGCACATATTCCAGACATGTTACAAATGGTGTCTGGCCCTATCTAGAGGAGCTGCTTAACTTTTTGAGTATTTGTGCTCCTTTTACTCTCCTCTCCTTTCCCTCCCTTTCCCAAAGGCTTTTACTGTCAGCACCTCCCTGACCCAAATATCGCAGGCTGGAAGAGGCTGGGCTCAGCCTAAGCAGGGTGAGATCACCTCGGCCACGTGTCTCAACCTGCCTGCGGACGTGCCAAGTGCCTTCAGCCCTGTGCGCAGGGATGGCCGCCGAGCCGCCTACCGCAGCTAATGCCGAGCTGCCGTGATTCCGGCTTAGGGCAGCATTAATATAAATAAGTTTGTTAATGGCAGTCCAGCAGCTACATGTCAGAAGGCTCACAACTTTGTGCAACAGGAAAAGAGACACTTATGTTCCCACAGTGGGGGAGCTCCACCGAGAACAGGACTCTCTTATTTGGTAGTGAGCTTTAATCCTTCCATTGTGTGCCGTTTTAAGCTGTGTTGTGATGTAATTGGCTTAATCATTACTATTATGTTGCTTTGCACAAGTTAAGATTGTAATTTGACATATGGAAATAAATGGCAACTGGATTAGTGATTTGCAGGTGTCATTTAAAAATGGGGCAGGGAAGAAAGCGTTTCATATTTTGCAAGCAGCGTATTTGCTAATGTACAGAGGCAGAATTAACTACGCCACTGCATCTCAGGCTGTCTTGAAGTAGGAGCGAGCTTCACCTGTTTGTTTCTGGGACTGTACTGCTGGGGTTGAGGAAAGAGAATCTGATTCCCAATGGATGTGTTCAGTGTAGGAGTGATTTTATATTTCCTTTGCAGAAGACAAATACAGGAGAAAAGCTTTTCTCTTTGATCGAGACATCAGCATAATGGAGACACAGCTCTATTAAAGAAGTGCAGCAAGGGTGGCATTTCTGATGGGGCTGAGTCTGCGTGGTGGAGCTTTCATTTCAGCATTGTTCATGGAACTGGCTGTATTTTTGTTCTGTGACACAGCATAAAGTGATGACCTCAACTCCATAATTTATTAACTCTGGGAGTTATTGAGAGACTCTGTTCCTAAGTCTTTTTTTTAAGTGTGTGCTGCTGAGATGCATTTTTTAATGCTTTTTCTCTGATACAGGATACATGGGTTTAAAAATCAAGCGTGCTTAGGACTAAAATACCTTTTTTCCTCTCAGTCATGCTACTTTTACTTGAGTTTATTAAGAGGATTTTTTGTTTGTTGTTGTTGTTTGTTTATTTCTTCACCTTGCAAATGCTGCTTTATTGCAACCCTCAGCACATCACGGTGCATCTTCTGTAGCCCACGTATTTGCACGGTTCCAGATACCAGAAGATCAGATCCTGAGGGGAAATTCAACTACACGCTGTAGCTACGTGTCAGCTTCCTGGTTTGAAGCACAGGACACCAGGGTGGCTGACTGCGAGTTATGACTCTGCAAATCTGGAAAGAAACTGTTGTTCTAGTGGTATCCTTAACACAGAAGCCTTGAGCTACAAGATGGAGTAGAGATGCCATTTGAGAAGATCAAGAAAACTTGTTCTCAAGATATTTTTTTATTATTATTTGTTTATTTATTTTAAAATTTGTATTAGCTTGATTGCAACAAAATAATACTTCTGGGAAAGAAGGAGAAGAGAAGACACTAAAGAAAAAGTAGGCATTCAAAATTGTTTTCTTTTAATGCACGCCTTGTTTAAGACAGCTTTCTTTTGTTGAAGACTCTAAGCAGCCTCTGCTTCTGCCATCTGGTGGTTGCTAATAAAAGTTACATCTTCAAAGCCAAATTTAATTGTTTTAAAACCAATTAATCCTTTTCAGAAGAGGATGTTTTCAAGAGTCTGAATTATCTCTGTCTTGATATGTTGACACTTGGAGTGTCTGTGTGTGTGCTTAGTATATGGGAAGATACAAAGAAATGAGTCATAATTTACATCTGTCTGTGCACTGTTGACTTAGGTAGGATTCTGGGGGTAGTAAATAAGTTTTTGGATTTGTTTCAGCTTAGAAAAAATAGATATTCATATTAGCCTCCAGTAACCTCTGTTTTGCTACTCAGAACAGAGTTAGGATTACACATTTCCCCGTGGTTTTTTTTTTGGTTTTGTTGTGTTCTGTGTGGAGTTGTTTTACCTGAGGTGTTCAGATAACTAAAAGGATTTTCCAGCTTGCTTTGAGTCATTTTTAAAGCTGCTGTGTTTTAGGATTGCTGAAGTCGTCTGAGCTCCCTCTGTGCTGAGTGTTTTCTAAGAGCAGGGAGCGGCATTATAGCAGGGAACAAGGTGCTTTTTTAATATTCTTAGGGACCCCTTAAAGATGTGTCAAAGTGTTTTGAAATAGTTATGACTAAGGAAGTAGCAGCAACGTATTTCTACCTGGACCTATCCATATCACCGCTATGTTATTCAGGACAATCCAGGAACATGCAAAACGGAGCATTTGTGATGTTATAGAAATTTCACTTACATAATCCATAGTTCTGATGTTTGGTAAGTTCAGTCTCAGTGAAGATCTCTGTGGTTTGTTTGTTAGTTTTCCCTATTAGTTTTATAGAAATTAAGAGATGCACCAATGTATTTAAAGCCCTGAACTCCTCTCCATCCATTGTATAGTCCTGACTTTGGTCCAAGTTTGTCCCGAGTGCTGGGGGCTGCAGAGGAGCGTATCTAACAGTATAGAGGGTGAAATCAGAACACGAATGTGGGACCTCATCAAAATCTATTTCAAACAGCACTTGCTTGCTGTGGCGCCCCACTCCTCACAGCTCACTGCTACTTCTGATGTAGAGAGGATTTTAAAGCTCTCTGGGAGTATGGAAAGTGAACACTTCTTAGAGGTCCTAGTGACTTTTTGTGCAGTGGAGGTAGATCTGGACAATTGCAGCACGATCTTGAAGAAAAAAAAATGAAATGGTACGTAGAACAGGAAAAATAATCATACATTGGCTGAGAATGCCCAGATGTGAAAATGCCAAGACACACTGTGTAAATGGCACGGTAACAGTTGGTTCTTTCCTCCTTGTGCCCTGTAGCCTGTGCTCCTGGCCTGTAGTCTCAGGAAAGACAAGACAAGGCTTCAGGAAGGGCTGGTCTCCTGTGGCAGTTTCACAGTGTGGGTACAGCATGTCAGGCTTGCTTCGATATTCCTTTGTTTCTTTCTCTAAACTAGAGATAAATCCATGTTTAATGCTCCTTTTCAGTTTGAAGCATCTCATGATGCTTGCAGAATAAATACTGATGGCTTCGGGGTTAGACTTGGGCAGTCTGCATAGGCATGTGGTAAGATTTGTTTTATAGAGCTGCGGAGCACCCTGTGGCAATCTGGTGTGAGCACAGCTGGTGAACATCATGTTCTTCTCAGCACCCTTGAACATCTCTGGCCTGTGGTTTGCCCAGTGCCCTGTGACCAGCTGGGAGTAGTACTAAAAACATGTAAGCTGCTGGCTTTCCTCCGCGTCGCCTCTACTTCCAGGCATACATAGACGTGATGAACAGCCTTCGTCTCCAGTAAGGCACAATTGATGTTGTAAAGGCGTGGATGGGGCCACACTTGGGGGTTTGATGCAAGCTTAGAGCTCCCATCGCCTTTCCCAAAGTACCAGGGGACAGAAATCAGTGTGCGGTTTTCAGAACATGCGTATGTGATTCAAGGCATCTGTTTAGTATTTGCTCGAGTGATGTCTGTAAGTAAGAAGGCTTGGCAACTGGCTTTGCTTTTCTGATTGATAAGTATCCCTTTTTGGGCAGTTCTGTGCCAATTTACATTGCCACTTTGTTGTAATTAACTGCTGCAACCTGGAGCCCCCCCAGTTCTTGTGGTGGCAGCAGCACTAGTCTGTACTTCCCCTTGCTGCTTTTTTGAAGGGACAGGCTGTAGTATGGTTTGCACTTTCCAAAGTGGTACTGCTTTCATGATGGGAACATGCATCACCTTGAGGGTTTGACTGAACCCACTATTTCACACCAGTCACTATGACAGAAGTTATCACAAAAAAAATAAGAGAATTTGTTTTCTCTGTCTTCTGCTACTCTCCACGTTTATAATGGGTGGGCTCCCTTCGGTGGCCCGAGCCTGGTGTGCCTGAGCTGTCTGCCCGTGTCTGGCCGGGTATGCTCTCAGGGTCCCCTCTCGCTCTGCCGCCTGGTAACATGTAACCGGGGTGATGCTGGCCTGATATGGTGGGTCCTTTGTGGTTCTTTGTGGCCCCTTTGCTTTATACTGCTGGTTTGAACTTTGAGGGAGTATCAGGTTTACTAAGGAGTCATCTAACAATGGGAACACAATGTTTGCTTGTAAATACCTGCACATTTTAAATAAAATGTTGAGGCAGGTGGTCTCTTTGTTTGGGAGTGAGAAGGGGGCAGGACAGAGTATTTGCAAGTAGTTTGCTGTTTGTTCTTGATTAGGAAAGCAGGTTAGACCAGATTTCTTTTTCTGCTGTAAATTCTACCTGCTTGCTTAACTGGTGGGACCAGAAGTACTCCCTCCAGCAACCAACCCCACCTTGCTGCAGGAATCATGCTCCCATTCACATCACCATTTAAAAAACAACAACAAAGAAACCACAAATATTTATTTTTCTTAAACTACTCTTCGCTTGCTTTTATATATACATCATTCTCTCTCTCTCTCTTTTTTTTCTTTGGTAGCATGAAATACATGTATAGAAAAAAGATTCAGATTTCTGCTATGTGGCTGCTTCCCCTGATTGTCAAGCCAGCTTGTTAAAAGTAATACTAGGGTTGAATAATAGGAATTGCAGAGAGGATCGTGAGAAAGTTGTTGGGTAGACAGATGTGATTTAGGTTTTCATTTCCTCTTGTTTTTTCCTGAGACAAGGTCAGGTGTGTATCATGCTTCGGAGCTGTGCTTTGCTGGAAAAAGGGCTGTTGACATGTTGCAGATTTCAAAGAGGAAGAAAGCATTGACAATAATGCAGAATCTTGAGCTTTTTACTGAATGTACATTTCTTTACATAAAACATCATTTTGTAACTTTGAAGTTTCAATTACTGCGTTGTTCATTTTTTAAGAATTTCTTCTTGTGAGACAGTGTTTTCTAGTGAGTTGGGATTTTGATGGATAATTTTATTGGATTAGAATGACACTGGGAAATCTTGTTTTTCAAGGTCATTTGTTCGATTTTCTTGGTGAACAGTTAATTATGCAGGGACTTAATATTTTCTTACGTAGGAAGATCAAGATTACAAATGGTTTTGGCATGACTTTTATACGGCTGCAATGCTTTAAATTGTTTAATATTATACACATGTAAACTATTATGATATATTTCTAATGCAGCAATCATTCTGTGTGTTCTATGATTTTACTACTGAATCCTTCCTACTACCTGAAATAGAAAGCATAGATTTACAGTCTTTTTAGTGAAACTTGCCTTAACAATTTAATCTGAAGCAAAATAAGCATCATTCGTACTGTTCAGTTTAATGTGGCTGTTTTCATTCCACCAGCTGATTCCTCCCCCCCTCTACCTCCCTTTATCAAGATCTGTTTAAATCTCCCTGAGCCTCCTGTGAAACTTCCTCACGGTGTTATTCCTTGTGTCAGAACTGATGTACGATCACCTCGTAAATGTAATGTATATCTAGAGAGGGTTTACAACTTCAGTCCCTGTGCAAGGGCTGTGCTCCAGTGGATGGAGGGATGTACACCTCAGAAGCACTTGTGGGAAGAGCAGTTAGAATACATACTAATTTAAAAATTAATAAATGTATTTTTGAGAAATGTGTTAACTGCTGTTTATGAAAGAAAGCAATGAAGTGAATCATGTGGAACTGGCTTTTGTTTTGTCTAAGTAACTAAATATCATTATAACACGTATGATTGCATGCAAAAGCTTTACAGTAATGTAGGTATGGCTGTTTATATGCTTATTAACTTGTAGTTTTCATCTGTGGTGTGTGCAGAATGCTGCCAAGGTCAAAGTTGTTAAGCATCCCCACACAGTACTGAGGGAAGGAATTATTTTAGCTAAAGCTGTCTCTCTTTTTTTTTTTCTTTCTTTAAAATAAACTCTCTTTTTACCAGCAGTGTTGTGGAAAAGGATCCTGAAGGAGAAATTTGGGGATGCTGGACTCGGAAATGGCATGAAATTAATTAGGATTAGAACACGTGTCTATGGTAGAACAAATGTTGAACATGATGAGGACACTCTTGAGGTCCTGTGTGTTGCCTCGCTTAGTTGTACAGAGGTTTGAAAATGAGAAAGAGAAATTTGAACTTGATACAGTGAGCAAGAGAAGGCTAATGGAGCCCATTAAAAATGCAAGCTGACCTAGATGTACTGTTGAATGGTGCCATGTGGTGTGCATGCAGCTTTATATGGCAGGATACAGTGCCTTGTTGACCAGAATAAAGCTAAAAACACTGAAAATACTGCACTGTTTACAAGTCCAAAGAAAAGATGGAAGAATTGGGCCATCCCGTTCTATGTTATAGGTGATGTTAAGAAAAACAATAACATTAGAGCTTTTTCACTATGAAAGCAACTATTGATTTCTGTTAAATGGGTACAACATTTGTTTAAAAAAAAATCCTCAGAAATTACTTATGGGGAATGATTGATGTACATGCCCCACCGCCACAAGTGTGTGTCTGCTTTCTGTTCTCTTCCATCTAGGTTGCATGAACCCAGAACCCTGGAAGATGAACGAAAAATTAGTATTAAGAGTTAGTTGATCAGAGCCAAATTATTTCTTTCTGGAATAAAAAGATATTCAGTGTGGGAAAGGGTAGCAGCATCCAGCCATTAATTTTATGGTACTTTTAATTCTAAGTTAGCTTTGAAGAACTATTTTAGAAGGTGTCAAAGAATCAGAAAATGTTAATATTATATTATTTTTCAGGTAATTAATATTGAAATAGCTTTTAGCTGCTGTTTGAAACTTGATGGAAAATAATATGTTTTGATACTGAGACAGTTTCAACTTGCAATGATTATCTTAGCTTATTTATTAAGAAAAAAAAGCCACACACAAAAAAGCTTTCAGAGGAAATGCTGACTTCTCCCTCCCACCCTGCCCTTGCATCTGCCTTAGCTTCTGCTCAAACTGTATAGATGCAGGCATATATGGTTGGGATATTATATATTTTTGTTGGACTTGGAGGTTTAAAATTGATTTTTTTTCCCAAGGCTGTAAGTTATAATGTGTTTTCAGTTGGTACAATAATAATAAAAGAGGCTTGCATGTACCTGTGATGCATTTGATTCCTCCCTGCAGTGACTCATTGTGGATCTCTCTTACAGCTAAGTGCTTGTTCCTTGTGATCAGAGGAATATGTTACACACCTTCTGCTTCGTGCCTATTAAATTCAAGTTTCTATTGTAGGCAGCATTACACAGCTATCTTTGAGAATTAAAGGGGAAAAATATAAAGAACAGTAACTGTGAAGTGAAAATTTTAGAAGCCAGTTTGTTCTCCCTCAGCCCTAATGTTGATTTTCAGTGTGGTTCTGTTTCCATGCTTGCTGCTTCTGATTTATTTTTTTTCTCCCTATTCAGAGCACCTGTCTTTGGTACCCTGTTGAAATTAGTGACCATAATGGCAATTGCTCTTTTCCCTCTTCTGAGATCTAAATGATGGATACCAACCTTTTAAAATCTTGTTATGTTAAACATAACGTATGGTTCCTTTATCCAGACCAATATTTTGAGTTGAAGAAGGGATTGTTTTCTCCAATTTAATTATCATTTTCCCCCCTCACCTTTTTCATTCCCCGAGGGAATGGTCTGGAGAACAAAGTGTGCGTGTTCCAGGGAACAGAAATAGATTGTTCCATTCATAATTCAGTGATCTATTTCTGTTTAGCAAAGTTAAGCTCATGCTTAACTTCAGGTCTGTGATTAAATCTCACTGACTCCAGTATGACTTAAGCGCTTTGCAAAACCGTGGCTTTTATTCCCGTCTCACCATCGCACCACTCCTTCTGTCTCATTGCTCTTTTTTTTTTGTTCCTATTTTTTTTTTTCCTCTTTCCTCCCTCCTCTGCTGTGCTGCAAGTTGACTGTGCTTAGTGTCAGCAGTTTATGTTCTGCATGTTTAATGAAGGCCACGGCTTGGCTCAGCATAGCCCTTCCCCTTACGCTAACAGAATTTTGATAAATGAGATTTCCTTGTGTGGAGAGCCGAGAAGGGGCTTTGACGGGAAACGGCAGGGCATGAAATCAGCAGGTGTCAGGTTGTGCAAATTACAGGCATTTAAAAGCAAAAACAAAATAAAGAACTTGTTATGACTAACCGTCTTGAAAATGTGTATCTTCTTGAGAAACACACAGAAAAAGGTTTAACAATGTACTAGCACAACAAAGGTAAATTCAGTAAGCAGTAATCTGAATAAACGTATTTCTGCCTTCCTTTTTGCTCCACATTCCCCGTGCTTACCACCTCAATTGTCAAAGTATGCTATATAAGCAATTGGATTACAATTATCATTGCTGAATTTAGCACATGGAAATACATTTCAGCTGTGGCTTATATCCTGTTTTGATCTAAACCATTAGAAATTCTCTATTTTATGCCCACACAAGTTATTGACTGCAATAGAATAATAGAGGGAACTACTTGCACAGATTAAAAGAAACCACCAGCAGATACTGCAAGAAACCTTTTCAACTAAGGTACATTTCTATGATCCTTCCTCAGTTTTCAGTTCTATTTTCGTTTTTCTGATCCTGCTCGCTACATCCACTCCCTCCCTGTGCTTTCAGTCTTTTCTCCTTCATGCAGATTTAGCTTGTTCAGTGACCAATCTCCTATTCAGACTATATTGCTGTGTAATTAAAAAAAAATCTTTTAGTGTGCTCACATGTGCCAGTGAAGTATTGGATTGTTGAAATAACATCAAATTCTTCACTGGAGATTATAATCTGACACGATTCATCGAAGGCCAGAACTGGATCCTGCAGACCTAAAACTGGAGCTATTTTATTACCTTATGTAACATTCCATAAAAGTTTCTGCAGCTGTAGTGAATTAGAGATGAATTGTTTTTATTGGACAGATGAAGAGAAAGGACAGTTGGTATGGCTATAATAATTAATAAATAACACAGTTAATTAGTGTGCTGGCTCTCCAGTATGTTCAGAGATTAATTTAAATCAATTTGTGCTCGCTTCTATTAAAATACTCAAAACTGTATTTTTATACGCACACCCAGAGAGAAATATAAAATGTATATACAGAGAGAAGTATATTTAAATATATATGTATAATTTTATTCCTTACATATCTATACTTAGTTTTTTTCTCCTTTTTTTTTGGCAGGATTTTTGCGTGGCTTGAAACCGGGGATAATTGGAGATCTTGTAATTTTTTCATAAGTTGGTTCATACCATACCTGTGCGCTAAATCCTCCTATATGCTTGCAGAGTTTCTCTGGATTTTCTGCTCACCTCTAAGCGCTGTCCCTTTGCTCCTGTCAGTCAGGTGCCAATGGGGCCCCCCATGGTTTGAAGGCTTGGAGTTGCACATGGTCACCCGCTGATGTGTTCTAGTGTACAGATTTTCTCTTACAGAGAGTATATTTTTCTTGATTATTAAGATACACTCGTGATTCTAATGCCATCTCATCCCAAATCTGTATTTTAAAAAACAAAACAAAACAAAAAAACAACTAACGGTTGCTTTTTTTCTTCAGAATGGTTTACAGCAAAGTAACTGCAGTTGTAGAGCTTAGGCTATATTTTACCTTCTCCATATTTTCCAGTGTAACTTGTAATATACCCTTTTCAAATCCTGAATTCCAGTCTCTTAGTCTGCGTTCATCACAAGAAGTATTTACAGACTTGACTGGGAGTTGGTGGCGACTGGATTGCAGGCCAGCAGAATTCGTGATGCCTGTAAATGGCAGCCAGAAAAGGCTTTTCCACAACATCTGATCAGGCATTTCAGGCCACTGGGCAAGTGTCATGGCAGGTGGCATTAATGTCCCTTCTTTTAGACTTATTGTGTTCGGGGCAGGAGTGTTTGGGGCAGACAGCAGAAAAGCTCACTGTGACTGCAGTGCTCCTCTCTGCAGGAAACCGCTACCCATGCTCGATGCCCCAGCACCTTCTGGAAACTTAATTTCATGAGTTTCATTTTTGTGCCAAAATGACAGTCACAGTTTTCAAGTTGAAATATAGGAATGCATAGTATGGATCATGTTATCATCAGGTATATGTGTACACACGTGCATGTTATGGCATAGGTCCAGTTGCTGGTTGAGATGTGCAGAAGTGTTTGATTTGTAAATGCCATATTCCACAGCTCTTCCATTAGCCTTATCAGGGAGTCAGCATTACTTGAAGCAACTGGTGGGCTCTCAGGGTTCATTTCAGCTACCTTTTTTTCTCACAGCAAGTGAGAGTTGAGCTGAAAATCGTCTTCGATGGGACTCTGCAGAGAAGCAAGTTGGTGCTCTGTGACGAGTGAGGAAGGCAGCGTGGGGCAGCCCCCACTCTGATATTGGTGAGATGCAGCTAGGACTAGATAGACACCACAATACACCCTTCCTAGGGTGTGCCCTTGTTTGTTTGAATGATGCTTATAGCATTTTGGGGTTACTGGAGAGAAGCAGAGCGTGGGTAATGTCCTACAGCTGTGTCTTCATCAGATTTGAAATAAATTGTCTTAGTTAAACAAAGAAAACCTGTGTTAAAAGGGAAAAAGAGAACTATGTCAATTCTGTGTTTAAGAGTTAAACCCTGTTTATTTTGCCTTAAAATTTAGGGAATTGGGGAAAAAGTGGTTTCGGTTTTTTAATCTCTCATCACTAGAGCCCAGTAAGTGAGGCCAAAGAAGGTTTCCTTTCGCTCACTGCCAGGCAAAATGGAATCTTCCATCCAGAAGAGAAATGTTTCAAAAGTACGTAATACAATCTTTTTTTGCAGGAATTCCTACAATATTAGATTATATTGTGAAATAATTACAAATAATTATAAACAACAGTTTATATGGCATCACCTGTTCTTTTTTTTTTTTTTTTCTGCTGCAGGTATTGCCACAGTTTGTTCTTGTTGATCTTTACTGTAACTATGTATTTTACCAAAGAGCATTGCTCACTAAGATTTGGAGATGAGTTTATGATATTTTACTGTGAGGTAAAGTAATTATACTCTAAACTATGACAGACAGTGTAATTTGGAGATTGCATTCCATACATACCCTTCCATCGTGTTCTGGCAAAGGCCATCCTTCTGCTAAATCTGATAAAATATGAATTTAAAATCCCAAATGTGCACACGCATACAAAACAATCGTGCCTAGGATGCCTGACGCTTTGTGGTGTTTGCTGGGATACCAGGTGCTTTAACTTTACACCATCAGAATACAAATTATTATGTGATAAACTGCAGCATCAGCCTTACCCCTGGGGGGGAGCGCTGGCTGCTCTGAGCACACCTAGCACTCTTGGGGCTGGGTACCACAACTCTTTCGAGGCCAGGGTGCCACACGGGGCACTTTACTCCTGATTAACCTTAAATATGTCAACAGCCCTCAACTGGAGGTATTTTTCAAATGCGCTGTTATGTGAAGCCCTAAGTCTCCCCAGAACTGGGGACAACAGTGTGCAAAATCTGAAATCGGCTTTTGGTCAGGTGCAGGCAATTGCTGTGCTTCAGCAGGGGAGAAGAGTTAGCTTCCTTTTTTTCTCCTGGTTAAAATTGTCTCCTCTTATTTTAGTCTTGCACTTCCAATTTTGCTCTACAAAGATATTTGAGTTCAGGATGTTCTAATTTTGGAGTGAAAGATGGTTTTTGCTACACTCAAATACATGCAATCATTGTAGCATGGTCTCCTGGCATACTTCAGCAGACTCAGACCATCTCACTCCGGGGCTCACTTCCCTCCAGGCTCATCTCTGTTTTGATAAGGAGATGAAAGGTGCAGAGAAGGGCTGCTGTTGAGTGGAAGTTCATCATCTTGGTCTTTGATTTATCCCTTTATCTAGATATAGAATATCTTACGCCTAAATATTTTAGTAACTTGGAGGAAGGAACTGTGAAGTAATACGTTTCTCTAAATTTAATTTTCCAAATGCCAACAAGCTGAGTATGTTCTGGGACACATAACCTCAAAGCACAGAAAGTCTGAGTGAGCCGCTCAGCTATGTAAATTGGTCGAACATCACTCGGTAGACTGAAGTGTACATATTTGCATATGTACACTTGTGTGTGACACTTGGTCTGGAAGAGAGTGGATTTGCTTTTGTGGAAAGATGTGCAGTGAAAGTGAATACAATCATTTTGACATCAAGGCTAATGAGTTTAAGAGCAGGTTGCCCTATTTCTGTAATTGGTTTTGTCCTCTTGCCATTTTTTTTTTTTTTTTTTTTTAAAAAAAAAGGAAACAAGGAAACAAAAGCAAGAGACACCTCCAAATAACAGGAAGTACAGTTCGAACGCAATGTTATGTGTTAGTATTTCAAAGTTACAGCTCCCCACTGTATACTACAGTTTGTTCTAGGAAAGGTGGAAAAGCTAAGTTGGTTTTCTGACAATTTTCAGATTTCTTTATGCATACACTCTGAATTTTCATGTTTGCATTGAGAAGATCTTGTGAAAGCCTTATGTTCAGGCTGTGTATCTGTAGAGCAATACGTGCTCAGTTGGAAGTAACAAAATCAAAGACTTTCCTGTACCTTGTGTCTGTTTTGTACCTACCAACCGTATGGATACCGGTAATATTAAATTCTTCAGCAAAAATAAAATAAACCTGATATTGTGCCTGTAGATTGCCCACAGCTCTACTTGTTGCTTATGTGTCAGCGCTAAGCTGTAGGAAAGAGCTATTTAGGAGAAGACAAATTTAGGAGAAGTCTTGCAGGTGCCAGTCTTCAGAGTTTCAGAAGGGCTGCACAAGCTTCTGCTGCATGTCTCCCTCCCAAAGTTGGCACCTCCCATAGCTGAGCAAAGGAGAAAAACTCCCATTTTCCAGTTACTGTGCAACAATGGAAAGAAAGTTTTTAAAATTAATTTGGAAAGATAGTTTGCTAGTATATTCAAAATCAGAACGTAGTGTTTCTGGATTTCAAAATGCTTTACTCTATAATAATATTTATGTTTCCCTAGTAAATTGCCATCAAGGAATTATTAAAGGGATTACAAATGCTTTCTATTCTCACATACATACAAACTTGCAAATCAGAAAGAAGGCAATATTTTAAAACAGAAACTGTTTTAAAGGGGATCTATGTTAGCATTTTTGTTCTCTAGTTTTATATCATCATCCCTGACCAAAAAGAAAACAACCAACAAAACAAAAAACCCTATAAACAACTTGTTAATTCCTTGAACCAGTCTGCAAGGGAATTGTAAGGTAGCTGGTGTGATGAGCAGGTGTCTAATTCCAAAATACTATTTGGACATTATCCAGGTTTTGCAATATTTTCAGGGAGTCATAAGCTGTTTTAATAATTCAATTTAGAGAGAACACTCTTGTGACCATTCTCTGAATTCAGTTACTTTATTGATTCATCTCATTTCTTTAACATTGTGTATAGAAGAAAACAATGTAAAATTTGCTAACCTGTATGTAAGACGATGTAAGTTATTTAATAATGTGGATTTTGAAAGTCCTAGGTAACCAAAGATTGCATCATTTCCTTGATAGCGTATGTATACTAAGACATTAACTGTAAGTACCTGCTTTCATTCATGCACATACAGAAGGAAAATGAGAACATCTATGTGTAGAACTGATTGCTTTCCCTGTATTTAGAGTCTTTCTTGCAATAAAGGGAACTCTAATCCTATATTTGAGACCATGTATGTTTTTCTTACAGTCTTCCAAACAGTAACTAAAATGCAGAGGATTATGTTCTCAAATAAGATCTCAAAACAGCTGTATTTTCTCTTGGATGGAAAATGGTGTTACTTTGGAGACACTTGTATCCCCGTGTTATAGGTGTGGTTGTGCTGAAAGATCCATGGAAAAAATGAGCCGTTGTTCCCACTAATGGTATAATCCAGCTAGCATAGGAAGTCTTTTTAATTAAAAGAGGTTCCCATAGTTTCTAACCCTCCTCTCAGATTTGAGGATTTTGGGACTGGAACATAGCGCATATTTTCCCTGTTCTGCCTCCCCACACCCCCCCTCCAAAAAAGAAGGAAGAAGAACATTTGTTTAATTCCCATTTGGTAAACAACGTTCTAGGGAAGACATTTATCCTCCCAGCTTTGTCTTGGTGCTTCTGTTTCGCTCAGGAAAAGCAGTGACTGAGTGTTGCTACGATGTTACATCTATGCAATTTATCAAAGCTTATGGGATTTTTACTTGGGTTACAGAAGGCTCATTAGTTGTCAAGTGAATTGAACATAGGTCATAATTATTACACTATTGCAGCGTTCTTGAAAAAGATAAATAAGTGTTAGGGCTGTAAGATGCTGGAATAAAAGAAAAGTATTTTAATAAAAATGTCAGTATTTTAACATTTGTCACATTCTACAAAGCAAATGCAAACATGACTTACAAATAAATTATGGTACTACAATGATGGTAAAAGTTCAGTGATAAAGGGATACTGCTGCCTAACTTGTTAAACGAGAACCAGTGCAGTTGTGAAGGAGTCAACTGTGTTGGTGTCTGTTTCTCTAGAACTGTCCTTGGTGAGGACATGAAGAGTTTGCATCCAGGAGAGAATTGCTGTGTGACTAAACTTTGCACATCAACACACTTTCAGTAGTCTTTTAAGTTCTCATTTGAGTAGTAGGTTGTGGCTCCCTACTGACCACTTACTTCAGAGATTACATCTTCCCATCATTTCTTTGATTGATGTTGAGTTCCTTTTCTGCAGACTGTTCTTTTGCATTCAGACACCATAGTCATGTCCACTACCAGCAGGGTGATGTTTGGAGAAGTAAAGACAGATACACAGAATTCTCCATCATTGCTATAGAACTGAAGTTGTTGATACACTCGCATCGCCCCCTCTCCCCCCCCCCCCCACTGTTTTCTTGACTATGATGTATAGTTTATGTCTCTCTGTTCTTCTAGTTTGGCCGACAGGCATTGTCCAAGAGTATGAGAACATGTTTCATAACATGCAAGGCAGCTGCAGCATGACACATTTGCACTTTCTAAACCCTGACACAGAAATTCCCTTGCTGGATAGAAATTTGCATGCAGCTTGAAGGCATTAATATATTGCGTCTCTAGGAAATCTTGGTGGAACTCGATCCATTTGTTGCTTACAGAATCATGGTCGTGGATGAAAGGAAATGTTGTTTCTGAAATTCAGTTGTTCCAAAAAATGTAGATTTGGAAATTTCTTTTTAAGTTCTTTTTCGTTCCAGATGTTGGTGGAGGGCTTTGTATAGCATCTTCTTCTGCCTGAGGTTCTGGGACCTTGTCTTAACAGCTACTATTTGTAGAGCCCTTCGTATTCTCTGTGGAAATTTCTTATTTGCACATGATTTTGGATGTTGTTACTAGATGAATTATCCTTTTATCTCAAAAATAAGAACTACAGTATGTGCCTGAATGTGCCATCAAGTAAATAATATGCAAAACTTAGGCTAAGATTTTGATGATTCTGTGTGATGAACCTACTTTATATTTGCTTCCTTGGATGAGCTGAGATTGGTCATGGTATAACGTAATGTTGTAGAATTTGAGTTGTGTGATTTTAACGATCATCTCTGGATTCTTTAGATTAGATGCTTACCAAGAGGCCCTTTGACAGATATTATTGCAGAAGGTGTTAACTACCCCTAACTGTAATAGTTACCAGAAACTACCCACCTTATAACAGGTGAAAGAATACTGCAGTAGTCCAGACAACCGCAGATCATGGTTTAAAACATGAATCCAGTTTGAGTTTGAGCATCTGGGTGCAAGTTTACATTCTCTTATCATGATTTTTCTGTAAAAGCAGCTAAGTGGTGAGTTAGACAGGTCGAACAGCCCTAACCTGCCCCAGTTCCCTGTTGGAATTGGGCTGTAAAAACCCTTGGTCCCTGTAGATAAAGCAAATGAACAAGGCTGCTTTGCACCTCAAAATACCTCACCAGTTCCTGGGAAGGCTTTCTATCACAGGCTGCCAAATCCTACAGTTTTTGTTTTTCCCAGATATATCCATTGAAAAATGGACTTGCATACTTCTGCAACATTGGATTTGATCGTAGCCTGCTTCTTCACAGAGAAGTTGTTAAGTTCATTAAGCTGGATGTTGGTGAGAGATAAAAAGGAAGAACAAAAGCAGAGCAAATACATTTCTTAGCGCAGGGTGATGTGAAGGGCAGTGCCAGTGAGACGTGTTTAGTGACGCTGTGTTCCCCTTATATTGCAGAAATGAAGAAACCTCTTCTCAATAGCTATTGAACACATTTTGTGAGCAGTAAATAAACTGCAGAAAGAAAAGTAATAGGTGTAGGGCTTTATAAAGGTTCCTGTAACAGCATCTCGTGTAGTGTTTCTTTCAACATAACCGGTTATGACCTAGCTGACTGGCCTTCATTCAGCTTGCTGGGGTTTATACAGAACTGGAAGAGTGAAATCAGCAATCGCAGGAGAGAAATTAAAAAAAAAAAAAAAAAAAAGAACAAAAATTTTTAAAAGCTTGCCTTTTTTTTTTTTTTTTTCCTTCCCTAAAGTCTTTCTATCAGTTCAAGGCCAAGATTTAAAGCCAATTTTTAATGGCTTTTTTTTTCTTTCCCTGTGACTGGCTTCTCCCCAAGTCACATCGTTTTCGGTGAATCTGTTGAGAGTAGCACAGCGCCTGACGTTTTAAGGAGTAAAAACTTGGAATCTGAAAAGAGGCCTCCCTTTATCTGTATGAAGTAAAGCGGGCTTGGGAAACGATACAACAGGATTTTTAACCATGATTTTTAAACCAGTGAAAATGTTATTTGTATAGCTATTCTATACTCTTTTTTTTAAGCAGAAGTGAGAATGAGAAACAACTTAAGATGAAAGGAGTTGGAGAGGTACAATTAGTATGTCTTTTGCTCTGCGACACTTAGCAGAAGAAACAGGCTTTGGCCCCAGGGAGCTCCTCAGTGGCACAGAAGAAAGAAGCAGCGCAGAAAGCTGAATAATCACCCTGTCTTTGTGGAAACTCAGCTGCTTTGCGAGGAAGGTGACACAGATCCTTCAGCTGCATTTCCAGTGTCAGATGGCCTTGAGCCTCGCTTTCCCGTTCTCACTTGTGCTGTGGCCGTAGAAAGAAGGTGCGGATCAGTGTTGTCTGTCTCACGGCAGGCATGGGGTTAGGAAGGCATTGGTCTTTGTCCTACAAATACACAAGCTTTTGTTCTTCCCTCCCCAGCTTCGCAACACTGGTTTAATACCAAATTGTTCATGTGGTTGCACTGCACAGAACAGTGCTGGCACACAGAGCCATGTGATGGGACATCATACAAGATGAATTTAAAAATAAGTCCGTATCTTGTTCAGCTCCATGTTGGGAAGCAAGGATAGGAAGGTCACCACTGATTAAATGTATTTGATGTAATTCTATTGCTAACAAAGGAATTACAACAAGGTAGAAATCTGAAAGTGGTTTAGAGTTATAGGAGAGAAGAGGTTAGAAAGAAGATGGAACATTAAAAGCTGGTTCAAAATGATTATGTGTTCTAGCTAAAGTAATGAGTAAAGTCTCAACCATTTAGTACAAAGAGGTGATAGCAACCCCCTCCCTTTAGATTAAAACAGGTACATAACTTGTCCAAAGTCTGCATCCAGAAAGTCTTAATTTTCCTAATTTTATGCTATTTAACCTTATAGTGGGTAGAACTTGCGTTTACACATAATCCTATCCAAACAGCAGGAATGCACCACACTGATGGCCTGGTTGTACGTCTGTACACTGGTAAATGGCAGAGGAGTCCTCCAAATGAGCGCAACCAAAATCTGCTACCAGGGGTGGTGACAGCACAGATTTAGTACATCTCATTTGGAGTTTCAGATAAGATAATTTGGCTGTTGTGTTTCAGATGACCTTTCCCATGTTTCTAATACATTTGAAAATTTTAACTGTGCTGAAGTAGTATTATCAAAAATTGTCTTTTAAACGCATATCCTAATTTCCCAGGGCACTTTTTGTGCCCTGAATTTGAGAAGATCCCGGTCTGCTTAGGGCTGACACACACCTGCCCCGTAGGGTAAGCAGGTCACAGGGGCATATGTAGGCCTGGTCCCACCACCATCCTGGAGCAGGCAGCTGACCTGAGATTTATCCTGCACCACCAATCTGGGAGCTGCTGTGAGAGCTCATGTCCAAGAGCATGTTAGTCTTAAACTGGCATAATGGCCACGGAGAATTTCTGTTGATGCTCTCGTTTGCTCAAGTTGAGCACGGGAGACAGCAACCTGATGTTAATTTACTTGTGTTTCTTTGTTTAACAAATGAAACATTTGTTTTATGTTCAAATATGTATATGTCAGATTTTAATCTAGATGTATTAAACAGACAACAAATAAAAATTATGCTTTGTGGGCATCTCTCTTGAGTTGCAAAACAAAAGGCAGTCTGTAGTAAGCAGTACCATCTAAAGCAGTACCTAACTGTGTTAGATCTCGTAAATCCTTTATACTTGAAGGAAGAGAAATCCTGCTTGCTCTAACATGAAATGTAAAACTTTCTACCTCGTGCAACAAACCCATCTGTCAAAGCGAGTCTGTAAAGCAGAGCCCAGCCGCATGATCTGAAGGGCAGAAAACAGCCGCGCTCTCTTCCAGGCTTGTATTTGTTAGCAAACAGGCTCTGGGTAATATTTATCAATGCGCATGGTCTTCCTTTAAGAAAAATGAAACGAGTTACATGTGTGTATGCTGGGAAGTTTAGCCCCAAAGAAGAAGTTTGAAAAGGCAGAAGGAAATGGAGACCTGCCAAGCGTGTTGGCTGGAGTCATGGGCAAGAGCAAGGCCTGTCTGAACTGCCACTCAGTTTTTATTCTGCGAGTTTGCAGGGTTGGTGATTAGAGTGGCTTTCGCCCAATTATGCTGTGATTATTCCGCTGCACTGTAATTGACTGGGGAGATATGCTAATACCTGTCATTTGGGATGATAAAAGATGAGCGGAGGACGCAATGCATTATTTAGCTGGCTGTGTGATAGATGAGGGATGCGCAGAGTGCTTTAATTGCTGAGAAGAGAGGTTAAGCTGAACGAACGGATGAATTAGAAATGAGTTTTTTTATGGCTTGTGGAAAAGTGAAATAAAGGGAAATGTGCTTTAAAACTGTGGCAGCAGATAGAAGCAAACACAACAAGACAAGGTCTTTTAGGCAACTTGCTCTCTTAATTTAAATATATAAGACAAAACACGGTTTAGTGTTCAGTAAATAATCATAATAATGATAAGAAATGCTCGGTGAGTTCATATCCTCGCCAAAAAAAAAATCGTTGTTAAAGGAACTGTTTTTATTTGAGGTGATATTTGATGATTTGGAACCTTTAAAATTTCTGTTGCAGTTCAGAGCTTTAAAACCTCATTTCTGAGGGCTGCGGTACCGCTGCTGAACAGCGCGTTTTGCGTGCATAGGTCAGATATAGATTTACATAAATAATGTCACGCACGCATATACATATATACATACACACAAAATCTCTCGAGTATATGTGTTATACAGTTAATAAGTGCACAGAGAGAGAAGTGAGATAAAATGAATATTCATAACAGTTGGAGGAGTGTAGCGATACAATTAGCAAGAGTATACAAATAACTCACAAGTGACGAAGCTCTTACCCTTTGGGTGGGAAGGTCATTAGAAACTGTATCTTCTTTTTTAAAAAAATTACCTTGTGAAAAACAGTGAAGACGACAAGCAATTTTCCCGTTGTGTCATTCTTTGCATATGCACGAGCCTTTGCCTGTGGTTTAGAAAAATATTTGGAGCCTGTTCTGTGAGGCCGTGTGTGGGATGGGTTTTTGGGAAGGACTTCCAATGTGCAGTTTGCCGTGCAAAGCCTGCTAGCATGGAGTTCATCGTCATGATCCAGGATTTCAGTCACAAGCGTGACCTTCTCACTTTGGTGAGAAGGATGCGTAAATTCAGGCTTGGCAGAAAGGGTGAGGCTGCCAGAACTGTTGTCTTAACAAACCCTACAGGTTCATGGAGAACGTTACCCTGTGATCGCCCCGTTGCATTTCGGAGCTAACGTTCTGTGAAAATAAAAGCCATCCGTGTGTTTGGAGACCGAACCTTTATAAAATGGAGAAAATTACCGCTAGTGTGGTTAACTTATCCCTGGACCCATCTAACTGCTGGGAGGCTGCTACTTGTCCGTTGGAATTTGGTTTTTTTAAATTATTTTTTCAGAAAATACTGGCTCTCAAGACATTGTTATTGAATGGTAATTGATTTGTCTAGAATATCATGCCTTGTGAGCTGGATGCCAACTTGAGATGGATGTGGTTCTCTGCCACTGAAGTAGAGTCTGCAGGGCCCAATAGCTCCCCCAAATATAATCGCCACCTTGTTCTTTCTGCCGTTCACCAAAATTTCTTTATGGCTGCTTTTCATCATCTTAGTTGGAGACTGGCAACTTATTTTACAGCTGTGCAGCCCATTGTTAACTTAATTTTTTTTTTCTTAAGTTAGCTTTAAAAGAGCAGTTTATAAGGCAGTTTGCTGCTTTTATGGAGCAATTTATATTGCTATGTACTGGTTAATATAATTTTTGTAAAATGACCACTTGGATTTCAGAATGTGAGTGCTTCTGGTTGCACCTTGGCTCCTTTCCATTAGCTGAATGGATGCAGCTCTCAGAAAAGCTGTGGATCTTTGAAGAAAGAAGCAGTAAAATGCTGTAATGTTATTGTTTTATGGAGTGTTATATAGAAAAATCTGACTTTTAAAAATCCCTTATTAACCATTTTTAAAGATGTTACAAGAGAAAGTTTATTCTACATGGCTTGGTTTGTAATAACATATTTAATGTGAAAAAAGTGCCTTTTCCCATCCAGAGAGAGACCCAGGCGGTTTTGCTTCTTGAGGCGGGATGCCCCTGATGGCCACCAGTGTTGGGGAGCATGGCCAGTGCTTGGCGCTCTGCTGGGGTCTTTAACATCTGCACAGAGCCGATGGGGGATAACGTTGAAAAAGCATGGTCTAACATGGGTAAGCTGTAGTCCTAGTCTATCTGGCAGCACACAGATGATGAGAGAGGGGTTATGGAGAGGGGCAGAGGATCTGCTGCTCAGCACGGGTCCCAGGTGGGAGCGGGTCCCTCCATCATCATGCAGATGCTGCTGGACAGACCCATGTGTGGCATCTGCTTGGGATTTGGTAACTTCTGACATGACAAATACCCTTTTCTTTTTCGGTCTAAAGCCTTCTGCCATTTTTGTGGTTGTGGCCTTTCACAGTTTTCTCTTGCTCTCTGGGTTGTGATGGACCCCTGTAATTAGGAAGGGAATGGGGCCCAGCCCTGCTCCTTTGCAGATAGCCTTGGCACCCTGGGAAATGATCTTATCCAGCTGCATGTTTGCAGTCAGCCATTCATTTGCTTCTGTGTAAATACAATGAGGATAAGGGTACTAACTTTTTTTCAGTCTTTTCTAGTCCAAATTCCCTGCAAAGCGCTATTTTCACTATTATGCCTTGTACAAAGCATCCAATGACTTTCAGCGTGTCGTAACTATGAAATCAGCGTGCAGTACAGAGGATTTTCATGCTCCTTGAACAATAAATTTTAACTTACCCAGGAAAATAAAAATCACTTCTAATACAACAGCAAAATATTGCTGAGAGTGAGCCATTTTTCAGTACCCAGCCTTACTGATTAAAAGATTTGTCATTATATGTCTTGTCTGTATATATGCGTGTATTTACATAAATATGTAAAAACGTGTAAATACATGTGTAACACATGTAAGATTCGTGTGTTACATGAACACAGAATCCATATAGTTAATTTCTGTGTTGCATTGTGATGCAAATGCCTATGCAGCAGAGAATTTTGGCTTATTCTGCTGTGCTCTTAGAGGTACCTATAGTAGGTACAGTTGGGAAGACTAACTTAAAACGAAAAACAATATACCTGAACTAAACACCTTGCTTATGATCAGCTGAAATGAAATACAGGAAGGAACAGTGTGTTAGTTCGTAATAGTTAATCTTTGTTATTTTTTTGTTCAATACGTTGTTAGGTCAATTGGAAAATATTAGCCCTCAATTGTTGCTTGGCTTAGTGCTATTTCTCTACGTGTAGTATCTATAATTTAGGTTCTGAGGCAAAAATAACTTTGTTTTGTTACTGATAAAAGATGAAACATATTTGACTGACATTGTTGGAAATAAGCGATAAGAAAATTTAACAGATCTATCAATCAAAACAGCAGTTTTATTTCTTGTATTATTAGCTCCTGAGGCTTTGCTGCAGCGAGCGAGAGGTAATTTCTTGCTGTAGGCTTTTCTTACGGTGCACTTGATGTACTTCTGGGGTGGGTGGTGAAAACTGTACATTTTATTTTGTTTTCAGTGTTTCAGTCATAAGGTTTTGATGATCTCAGCTTGTTCCTTTAGTAGTTATGTTTGGGTATGATCTAAGGCATCTTGGAAACCCACTAAGGCAATAGGGAACAGAGGTCAGGAGAGAACGGAGTAATGTTTTAGAGTTAAAAACATTGGGGGCGGGAGGGGGGCAGAACTGCTCTTATAATGCTTTATGAAAGCAAACCAATAACAGATCTTGCGAATTTCAAAGCATCCTTTCCTTTTCATAGTTTTCCATCAGGGCTCTATATACATTTTGCGGCGCTGCTCTGGGCTCCGTTTGTGAAGTGTGTTCCGGATTATGTGAGTGCTGCTCGTGGTGGTTTTTGATCCCTAGATCAATCCCAGTGATGGGAGTTTATTGAAGCCTCCAGTGGGTGAAACATGGGACAAGGCAGCAGAAGCTCCTTTGATAGTGCCTCAGTAGCTCATTAGAAGAGGTAGCGGTGTCATCCAAAGAAGCTATTGGGGAACCACAGAGTGCCGTGCTGGGGAGAGCGCTTTCCTTGACTCATCTGGCACGGACATGGACCTGGCATTGATTTTTATTGAGAAAGGGAAGGAATTCCTACCCCACCCCATTTCTTTCCAGTAATTTTAAACAGTGGCAGCCCAGAGCCCTCCAACTTTGAATTTCAAATTATTTAACGATATAAAAATGAATAGACATCGCTATGTCTAAAGCCAGGGACTTGCTTCCAGGGCTTTGATTTGAACAGAAACCTCTGTGTTCATGTAACTTTATGTGAATATGCACATGCACACAATATACGCACAATAAGTTTTCTTATCACCAGTAGAAAAAGGCTTTTTGTGTTGCCTGAAGGAAAAAACTAGTATAAAGTATAAGAGGCTAAGGCTTGAGATAGAGGTGTTTTTCTGAATTGATAAGAAAACTGTAAATTAGAAAGAAATGTATAGGGAGAGTAAAAAATAACCGTTCATTTCCAGCTAGCATTACCATTTAAAAATTTGGAATTTAGAGGACAGTGTAGCATCTTTCTATCTAGTGAGAGTGCTGAATTGTGAGCCGCTTTGCTTTATACTTTTAAAAAACGTATTTGTTGTTCTGTGTTAAACATATTTCAAAGATTACTGAGCGGTTTGATATTTACCAAAAAATGTCCATGAGCAGTAATTGCTGAGTCGCGATACAGAGTTAGCATTTTGGTGAGATTTTAAAGGGGAGTATGACCAGCATTGTATTTCCAGCTTCAAAAGAGGTGTTCTAGCAGTTCTAAGCAGATGGGGCTCTGAAGCTGGGGAGCAGAAAATGCTGCTGTTTGGCGGTCTGAAATTCTGAGTTCTCATTTATTTTAAATGTTTCAAAGGTAATAAAACACTTTCTAGGAGTCTAAATGAGATGTAATGAATTTGATTTTAGGGGGAAGGGAATTTATTTCTGTGGTTGTTGCTTAATCAACATCTACTCTGTCACTTCACATCAGCTTCTGTCCCTTCCAAGTGAATTAGTTCTGTGGGCAGCACGTTAAGAGGAAGTGTATTGTTCTTGGCAGGGCACTTGAATTTCTAATTACCAGATTCCTGCCTTAATTGCAATTACCTGGACACCCAGGCAGGGTGAACTTTTGGAAAAGAATGTAATTAGTGCAGAAGAAACCTTGCTGCCAACTGCTTGTCTGGATATCTACACCAAGCAGAACCTTGATAAGTTCACATCTCTACAGACAAGCTATCAATCCATCGAGATGCTGCCCAAATGTTGTTGTGCAAGTGTATTGCAATGTGTGTGATTATTGTATGGTCTTAGACCCAGTGTGAAGTTAGAGACAACTATTGGCTTTTCTTTTCCCACCTGCAACAGTAAATTGTGGTCTGTGTGAGATAAATGATGTGCACACAGAGTAATTTAATTCAAGTAAAAATAAACAAATTAGATCATTTCTTTGCAATAATGTTTGTAGTGAGCCATTCTTTGCATACAACTACAAAAGCAGAATGTTGCAGGCTAGCAGAAGTCATGGAAAACCACACTTTAGAGTAGATGTGGAGCCATGTAGCATAACCTGATTACAAGCTGAAATCACTTGGCATAAGCACCTCCAGAAAGGTTTGCTGCATCAGGCTTTTACTGTCATCTCCCTTGTGTTGACTCACACAAAAATTAAATTAATTGATGAAAAATAAGGGAAAATAATTAAATAATTACTACTTTTTTAAAACCCCAAACCTGAAAACAGTTTTTCTGTGATTGCGACCTTTTAGTAATTCAGCTTTCAAATACTGTTGCTGATGAGGAAATTGAAAAACTTTGTGTTAAAACATTTTTTGTACTGGGGCTTGAGTACTCTGGGGGAGGCTTTGTTTCTTTTCCTGATCCCTTTTAATTAAGAAAAAAAAAACAAAAAACACAACGCAGAAATATTGATGTGATTTGATCCTTATGAGGTCAGGGACAGACGGGCTTTGTCTCCACGGTGGTCGCCAGTTGTAGTGTACCAATGTCACGTATTGATGGACGGAAAGTAAGAGAAGCTCTCATGTAAGTGCCTTCCGTTTGTATAGAGTTATAAAACTGCTTTGTTCTTTGAAAAACGCAGTTAAGAGCACTTCAAATGAGCTGCTCAAATGCTTCCTGAGCTCACCTAATGGTGGAAGGGCCGTGGTGGTGTAAAACCCTTCGAGTTGCTTTGAAACAAGGCAGGGGTAGAGGAGATGAAGGAGGTGGGCTGATGAAGCCCTGGTGACTAGTTAACTGGTTTAAATTCAAATAACTGGGGTGTTCAGGTCGTTAACAAGTACATCAATATGGTTTTTATTAACAAAAGTTTTCCTGTAATATATAGTGTGGTTGGCAACAAGAAGTTATTTTCAGCCAGCCTGATTGGATAGACAGGCCCTGTTAAATCAGATCCCAGGGGCTGTTGCCCGTCCCTCACTTTTGCCAAAGTCAGACTGAGAATACTAAAGGCTTCAGGAGGTAATTCACAAGATTCAAGGTCTGCAAGCTTGATGGGCCCATTACCAGGGGTTTTACAAAGCTTTTCACTTTTGAATTTGTGAAGAAAATGTGTGCTTTAAAAAGTTGGGCTGTCACAATGCTTTCATTATAATTTTTTCTCTCTGCTCCCTGTTTAAATTTGGCTGTTCTCAGTCTTACCAATCATACTCTTTATTTTTTTCCAGACACGTATTGTTGGAGAAAGTCACATTAAAGAGGCTGTGGGGTTTGGTGGTGGTGGTAGTTGGTTTTTGTTCGTGGTTTTGTTTTGTCTTGTTTTACTTTCTCTCTGTTTTAGTCAGACTCAGATTTATATGCCTCTTGTGCTGGAGAATAATAGAGACAAATTGGTATTGAGCAGAATATTGGAGAGAGCGTGAGCGATACTCGTGTGCACAGGCAGACAAAAGTTTCCAAGGCAAGCAGTGATTTTCAGATGCTGATGTTGAAACATTATGAAGAAGTCCCTTTTTTCCAGGTTTCCTGGAACTCTTGGAAAATCAGAGTATTTCTACAGGATTTCAGTCACTATTGATTTTGAAACAGCTCGGCAAGAGGCATGATAACAAACATATAAGCAGGTTTCCCCTGTCCCTTGAAAATTAATAGGGAAGGGAAACATAGATGTATTAAAAGCATGGCATAAAAAGAGGACAGTGTCACTGTAGGATTTTTTCTGTGTTTTAATTTTGGTGGTCTTATAACTGTAGCACCAGAACAGTTGCATGTGTGGATATGGCTACACTCCATGGTTGTTACAACTAATCTGGATTCTCTGGACGAGTGCTCAGTGACCACTAGCCATGGCCACAGCTTCTGCAGACCAGCATCAGCCGAGCTGTTAACATGGCCTCACCTGGTCACTCCACACAGGAAAGCAGAGACCTTTGAGTATTCTCATATTTTTTTTAATTTGCATGTTCACTGGTAATAAGGGGCATAATTCTTCTCTTCCCCCCCCACCCCGCCTCTATCTTTCACTAGAAACAAGCACAGGGTCTCTTTTTTTTCTCCAGTGTTCATATTTTTGTGCCCTTACTGCATCTCCTTCTGTACAACTAAATCTACTTCCTCATACCTTTCTTTAAAAAAAAAAAAGCACGTAGTGCATTTCAGTGTTCAGGACCACTGGAAAAAAAAGAAATTAGCACTGCTTTAATATATGCATGGCGACAGGTCGATGGAAAAGCAGTACTTCTAACTGGTAATTTTGCTGTTCCCTGTAAAGATAAATTAAGGCACAGATTCCAAAAAGTGTAAGTCTACCTGAATAATCTTTTACTTCTTAGTTACAGCAGGTCTTAATATTTCTGGTTAGAGTCATGGTGCTTATAATATCAAAGCAGTGAGATGTACGAAAAGCTTGCTTGGAATCGAACAGTGAATCGCTTTGCCTTCACGGTTTCTCGGAGCAAGCGAAAGGCCGTCTCTTCTGAGGATGAATGGGGACTGTTTGTCCTGGGATGGTTGCCACTCCTGCACCTAGGCTAGAATACATCTCGTAACGTGTGTAGCCGTGTGCCGCTAAAATGAGCAGAGTAGACATTATGATTTGCACTTGGCTTCCTTTTGTTTGGAATTCAAAGGCCATCCCTAATTGATGGAGGTTTCCTTTACGATGCACTTACTTCCAAATCCATCATGCGGTGCTCGTGCTGCCCCTTGCCTCCGTGGATGTGCTGGTCTTTGACCCAGAACTGGTAAATGAACCCTGCAGAGAAATCATTAGAGAATTGGAACGGTTGTGCTGGAGGGACCAAGGGTCAAACCATTACCTCCCCGCAGGACCGTCAGCTTAAATTGGACTTCTTGCTTTTCAGAAGCAGGTCAAGTGTCAGGGACGGCTGAAGTGGTCAGGTACAAACTGATACAGATCGTGGACACAGTTTAGGGTTTTTAGCTTAAAAAATCAAGGCTAGGCAGGGTGGATTTAGCCTAATGATGCCTTCTCTGTTTCTCTCTGCTTTTCTCCCTTTAAAAAGCAAAATTAAAATACTGAGACATCAACGGGAACACATTCTGACATTAACATGTTAATTTTGATCTTTTGGCACATTCATATTTTTTAGAGTAGTTTGTTCAACCTTTTTAGTCTTCCCTTGCAGTTTCCTTTGATTGAAAAATAACAAATGATATTTTGTAACAAGAAAATACGTCCATAATTCTTATGAGAAATATATGTCCTGTGCTTTTTTCCCTTCCTCAACTGTTCCTTGCATAATTTTTTCACACTCTTGAAAAATGTAAAATTACCTTTTTCAGACTGTACAAAACAAGTATTTTCTATTCCTAGAGGAAAAACTCCACATTAGTGCATCTATGGCAATGAAATATACTGCTGAATATGAGAAAGTATTTAATGATTTGATTTCCAAATCTGAAGCCCTTGAAACATTTTTATAATGTTTTGTATAATTCCAAGTGTGTAACTGTGTAAAATAAGTTCAAGATACCAAAAATGCCATAAAGCTAGGGATGTCATGCTACTGAAATATGACCACAAACACAGAAGAACAAAACAGATTGTGCTAAAAAAAAAAAAAAAAAAAAAAAAGGAAGAAAAGAAAAGAAAAGGAAAAAAAAAGAGCCTGAGAAACCTAAAGTGCTTTTCACTTTGAGTTCAAAGTGCTGCAGAGACCCCTTAGAAACATCCTTCTTCTCAGCTCTGTCCACTGCCACTCATAGCACTCAGCACTTAATAGGTTTAAGTCACTTTCTGACTTGTACAGGCAATCCCCTTCTTCTGAAATAATTTACAAGATGCAGGAATTAGCACAAATGCACATTTGAGTGAGTGGGCTGAAACCTGGCTCTTCTTTTGAAATCAGTGTCAGAGAAGTGTTTCTACAGAAGTAAATGTGTTTTGATCAGAGAAGATAAATTCATTGCAACATGTCTGATAGCTAAATCTTTTTAAAATTAATAAGAAAAAATGAGGGAAAAATATGTAAATGCAACTTTGACTGGGGTTTCCTGCTCTCAGAAATACCTATACTTGGAATCGACAAGTCAAGAACACTTGGAGACCTCAGAAGTCAACGTGAAACTCTCCCCTGTCTCCAGCTGGGAAGGAACAGATGGTGTGAGGAGAACTGTGCTGGATCACAGAGGGCTTCATGGCTTGCCCAGTCTGTTTCTCTTATGTCTTGCACTGGGAGTAAGGAGGAATAAAAATGTTTTGTGCATTTATCCTTTGAATGTAGTTTATTATGGGCCTTTTTTCCCTTTGCTTATGCATTCATTTTTCTGTTGTATGGAGGGTTCTGGTGATTATGATGATTTATCAGTAAGAAGGAGAAGAAAAAATTTGGGTAAGAGAGGGATTGTATATTCTCAGAGAAAAATTCCCTTTCCGCGGGGTGTCTGGAGGGTTTGCGTCATGCCTGTGCCGGGGACAACGTCTTGGGAGCTGCACAGCCCCGAGCACATGGGCAGCAGGGGCCTGCTCGAGAGCTGGGGAGGCTCTGGGGCTCGGCTGGGCTGAGCTCCTGCTACCAGCAGCGCTGTGGGGAGCATCTGGTTTTACACAGAGCTCGCTTCTCATTCATTTATATAGATAGGTAGGTATGTGTATGGGAAGGGTGAGATGTTTTCGCTTGGCTGTTCATTAGTTTCTAACAGGAGATGAAGGAAGAGCGCTTGAAATCTCAAGAACTTTTCCCTCCCTTCTTTGCATGTTTGTACCGCTGAAGTCTAGTGGTACTGCCCCCTCTCTGTTTCAAAATGCAGTGACAAAAGAAAGTTAACAGTAAATGTCATTTTATAATTGCAATAATGATCACACAGCTGTGCTTTCCTAGTTGTGTAATGCACGTCAGGATCAGTTTAGGAGCTCAGCCTCGTTTCCTGCTCAGATGTAATTCCTGTGACCATTATTACAGTAGGAAGGCTCTCCTCATTCATTGTGACCACAGTCTGATGGAGGCCTGTGTGGCGTAACAGAGGCTGGTGCAGAAGGATGCTGCAGCTCTGGGTTAGCGCACAAGCTTTGGGCCAGCGTGGGAAGCACGCATGGGTGCCTATGGACAGGATGGCTGCAGACAGCATGAGCAGCCCATGCGCGTGTGCTCCTGTGTGCGCAAAAAATAATAATAAAAAATAACTTAGGTGTGCCTTTCTTTCTTGAGAAATGTTGTCTTTATTTATGAGCATGTGAAATTCTGAGGAGGAGCTCGTACACTTAAATGAACCTGTGAGCAGCCCATAGAAAAGCAAGTGCCTGCAGCGCTAATAATGAGAACTGACAAGGCGATCCTGCTGTGTTTATTTATGACCTTCTGCCTTTGTTAGCTCTTGTGAGAAATTCCTCTCTAACCATAACAATATTGCTGGAGCTTGGCACTGCGCTGAGGAATCCTACGGCGCCCTGAGGCCACTCACTGGCACGGGTACAGCTCGCAACAGATTGGCATGGTTGTTGAAGTTTTCACATGTTTTCCCTTTATTTATTTCTTTACTCAATTCATAAGGCTGTTTGTTCCTTTAGTGCATTTGTTTGTTCTGACAAGCACTCTTCAGAAGTGTTTTGAGACTTTGTGACAAACCAAACTTACTTACTTGCTTTTTTTTCTCTTTTTTTTTTGGTGATTTGTCTAATGAATAATTCAGGGGATGAAATGAGCTGTGGTTTGGTAGTTCATCAGTTAGATCTTCTTAGAAATTGTGGGATAGGTAGGTTTGGGGGTTTTTTAAGAAAGCAGTGTAGAAATGCTGGCTCTATTTGAAGTCTTCAACGTGGAAGACTGCGAATGGGGGACTGGGACAGGTGCTCAAGCAACACTGCAGGAAAGCAGCAGTGACCTTACAAGCCACACTGCAAAACTTTGATCAGGTTGAATTGGTAGTTCTGTGCAATACCAACAACCTCCTTTCAAGCTAAGGAAAATTTTGGAGGAAACACCTACTGAAAGCTTTATCTAAAAGATCTCAGGACTCCCTGTCTTCTCTATGATAGAAAAAGCTGCAACTTTGAAGCATTCCCAGCAACTCAAAAACTCACAAAAAGCTGGCTTTCACAATTCATCATGGAAGTCTTTTCTTTCTATGTCTTATTAATTAAAGAACAGTAGTAATTGGTATATTGCTTTTTCTGTACATTGCATAGTCTACATGGTTTAACACTTCCATAATAGTGAATCTTACACGTTTCTGCTTGTTTGCTGGATTTCAAG